>NC_057849.1:101464529-101781873 GCF_015237465.2 Chelonia mydas | reverse complement strand
TTCAAAACACCAAAGGTTTGTTGGGGTTTGAATAAAAGGTTTCAATTATTTCCCATGTCTTGCTAAATATCATAATGATTTCATTAGACTCATATCTGGATCCCAGCTCCAGGATCCTTGGCAATTGTAAATATGCACATCTGCATGAGCGGATGGTAATTAGATACCACAGTCATGGGTGCATTAGAAATGCATTGACAGAATTCTAACTCATGTCACTAATATATCATTGCTGAATGGACTTCAGTCAATTTAAAGATAAAAGCCCAATGCTTATCCACTGAACTATCCAGCTCTTCACATGCCAACAAAAATGTTCAAAGCATATTTGCTTACATCAAAAGGCAAATATATAGTTTAGTTTGTGCTTCAAGGAAATTTTATTTTACCTCACAACTTTATTAAATGGCCAGAATGTGAACAAAGCTAGGAAGAGAGGACCAAATAAGGGGATGGCAGGATATTAATTTGCACATTAAAACAATTAGAAAAACTGGCAAGGAAGGTACAATTTAAAATTAGCAATCTCTTTGGCAGCTTTTATTTATGCACTGCCCCTGCATAAGTGATTAATTCAGCCCAGGCCTGCATAAATTCCACATACAAACTTCTTCAGAAACAGAAAGCCACAGAACAACAATCTTTAGCCACCATTACAAGTTTCTAAGAAGTTCTAATGAGCCTGGAGCTATTCATTCTTTTACAGAAAATATTTCCTCTTCAAGGTTTTTAAATATATTCACTTTAAGGATACAAACACTGGTGGATAGAATCCAATGTTCTTATTTTCTTTCCAAACTCAAAATAACAAACTGTATTTCTCCTGATCCCTTTATACAACCTGAATAAGATCAATAGCAAAGCTGCTGTTGCTATGTATATTATTTTTAAAAAGTTCCTTTTTATTATGATTATTAATTTTCACCTCTTTTTGAAGCTTTAAATTAAACCACAGTTTTTATAAAAAGTTTGTCACTATTATTCTCAGCTAAACACATACAGTCATATTCTCAACTGATGTAACTTGTACCTAGTGCTTTGGAGTCAATGGAGCAACACTGATTCACACCAGCTGAAGATCTGGCCCATACCTATTTTAAAGGTTTTTTAATTCTGCTGCTAACATGGAGCTATCATATCAGCATTATAGCTAGGCCTGCTCATACTCTCCTGTGAGTCCTCCATTTTCTCTGCTGTGAATTCCTCAGCTGTCTCTTTCCAATTGGCAAAGGATGAGACCACCCTGACTAATTACAGACTAAATACTGGTGTTTGGGGACAGACTGCTCTTACTCTCCAATTACTAGTACAGAGTGGAAACGAAGACTCATAGTAACTGTCATAAATATAAAGGGAAGGGTAAACCCCTTTAAAATCCCTCCTGGCCAGAGGAAAAACCCTTTCACCTGTAAAGGTTTAAGAAGCTAGGATAACCTCACTGGCACCTGACCAAAATGACCAACGAGGAGACAAGATACTTTCAAAAGCTGGGGGGAGGGAAAAATAAAGGGTCTGTCTGTGTGTGATGCTTTTGCTGGGGACAGAACAGGAATGGACTCTTAGAACTTAGTAAGTAATCTAGCTAGATATGCGTTAGATTATGATTTCTTTAAATGGCTGAGAAATTAAGCTGTGCTGAATAGAATGAATATTCCTGTCTGTGTGTCTTTTTTGTAACTTAAGGTTTTGCCTAGAGGAATTCTCTATGTTTTGAATCTAATTACCCTGTAAGGTATTTACCATCCTGATTTTACAGTGGTGATTCTTTTTATTGTTACTTCTTTTTTACTGTTACTTCTATTAACATTCTTCTTTTCAAGAACTGAATGCTTTTTTTCCATTGTTCTTAAGATACAAGGGTTTGGGTCTGTGGTCACCTATGCAAATTGGTGAGGATTTTTACCAAACCTTCCTCAGGAAGTGGGGTGCAAGGGTTGGGAGGATTTTGGGGGGAAAGGTGTTTCCAAACAACGGTTTCCTAATAAAATAAACCCAGATAAACGTTTGGTGGTGGCAGTGGAAGTCCAAGGGTAAAATAGTTTGTACCTTGGGGAAGTTTTAACCTAAGCTGGTAAAAGTAAGCTTAGGAGGTTTTCATGCAGGTCCCCACATCTGTACCCTAGAGTTCAGAGTGGGGAAGGAACCTTGACAGTAACCTTGACAGTAACCTTTTAAAAAAAAAATGGAAACAGAGATGAGGGATCCAGCTGTTAAATCTTTATGTGATTATATAGGTAGGAACTGTGATCCTTTTCACTTATAACTTACAACTATTCTTACTTGTATTTGCAGAACGAATAGCTCTATTTCAAAGACAGATAAGCCAAATTAGTATCTCAGTAATGGGCGGGGGTGGGGCTGAACAAAGGTGTTTTCTATGGACCATTTAGAAAGTAAGTCACTATGGCAGGAATGCTGAAACACTCTCTGTCACAGGAAATTGCAAGGAGTAAAGAGTTTTTTCCTTTGCTATTTTTCCTTTTAAATTTGAGAGCCTGGATAAAGCTAGCAATAGATGGTCCCAACATTTACCATATCTTTTCCTCAACTGCTCTTTCTCTCTCTATCCCCCTGTCTCCTTCTCTGATATAAGCATACCCGTTTCCTCACATCAGGAACTGGATTTGTTTGGAGGAAGGAAATCAATATGGAGGATGGGTTTTTAATAAAATAAGCTCCTCCTACAAAAAGGGTTAAGCCAAAGATTAGGCAGGGATCAGCACCTATGTGTAATACAGTTCTGACCCTGTTAGCTTTCTTCCTGAGCTAGTGCTTTTTATCTCATCAGGTACAAAATGCATGCAAACACAACATAAAAATATTCATGTTTCTTTGTTTGCAAGAGAACACATTCATATAATGCCCAGATAATATTAGACTATTACAGTATTGTGTATTAAATATTAGGGTATTTAATATTAGAGTGTTATCAGTTTTTCATGTCAGGAGAAAAAAGGAGTTTGAACATTTTTATTTTTCAAAAAATCAGTAATTTCTAAGGCCAATACAGAAGCTGTTGCTTCAACGGTATTAAGAGATGATATTGTTTGCAAGTGATATACATGTCACATGTCATTGAAATGTCAGCCAACAGAGAAAGCATGCACTGGTGTTTTGTAATAAGATGAAACTAGCATGTTAAATATGCTGGTCTAGATTTGAAAACAGAAGTGGAGAACAGAGCTGGGAAAATAATTGTTTTTCAGTTCTGAAAAAAATGAAAAATCAGGGCAAATATTTGGTTCTGTTCCAAAACCTTTGGAATTTGCCAGCAAAGTGGAAAAGCCCATTTTGGTCCAGCAAATCAAGAGCATATGCACCTCTGTCCACTCATGACCTGTTGCAAAGTTGTGAAGGCACTTTGGAGCAAGCATATGAACTCAGGTCTCTCTCTTCCCGCAGAGCAGGCTATAGATTATTCTGGGGTGTGTTGCCCTCAAACTCTGTAGAATTGCAGTCAGGGTGGATAAAAATCAATGATTTTTTTTAAATAAAAAAAATCAGATTTTTTTTATTTAAATCAGATTTTTTTGATAAAATACTTTTTGAGGAAAAAAACATCTAAAGATAGTTTTAATTAAGATACGTTATAGCTCAAAGATATCTCATCATGGAATAGGGATTATTCATTCTAATTCTATAGTATGAAAAATATATTCATGTAATGTTAAAGAAAATTTTGTAAATGAGTTCCAATAGTTCATGGATTAGAGACCTAATCTTATGGAGTTCCAGGCAGATCTTCCTTTTACAATTTCACCTTTAAAGTAGTACTGAGTGGCAGTGAATGCAATGAGTAATACTAAATGAGCAGTATGGTAATAGTAATTAAATAACTGCATTGATTTATTTTGTTTAGGAGAATCCATCCTCAACATACAGGATTCTGAAGACTATCCACCTTCAAGATCATCATTTTCTATAGTTTCAGAACTATCTGCCAATGATAGTGTTCCAGTCACATCATGTATGTCACATAGCCACAGTATATCACCTGTAGCAAAAAGAAAAAAAAATCTCCCTCATCCAGAAATAACCATAGATAAGAATGTGATAAGAATCAGCAGATTACAAAAAAAAGTAATTGATGAAAAAAATTGTCCGGTTTGTTTATGCAACAAACTCTCCTTTCCATATGATTGATAATCCACACTTCATTAACATGGTTCAGCCATTAAGACCAGGATACACCCAACAGAGCAGATGTTACAGGCAAATTGCTGGATAAAGTGTATGAAAGAGAAATTGAATAGTGCGCAAAAGGTCTAGAGGGTAAAATTGTTAACCTGAGTCTTGATGGGTGATCCTGTTGTATGTACTTGTGTGACAACAGAATAATGGAATGTCTTCCTTACAGAAACAATTGATACATCAGTAGTAGTAAAAGTTATAACAAACTGTGGAAAAAAAAATTCAAATGTCTAGTATGCAGCTTGGTCACAAACAATGCTGCAAATGTATCCAAGATGAGAAGAAATTTAGAGGAGAGTGAAGAGAGTCCCAAACTAATAACATATGGTTGCAGTGCTCATTTGATGCAGCTCCTAACTTCAGTGTACCAGAAATAAAGGCTAATGTTGGTGAAATTGCAAAATACTTCCTTAACAACCACTTTGCAGCAGCTGCTCTGAAAAGAGTGGGAGGAACCAAGTTAACTCTCCCCAAGACGTGTGATGGAACTCAGTAGTGGACTCTTTTGAGCACTATATCAAGAACTGGCCTAATCTGATGACAGTTTGTGAACAAAATTGTGAAAAAATAGATGACACTGTCAGAGCCAAAGTTCTCAAGATTGGGCTTAAGAGACCTGTTGAACACGTGCTGAGTCCCCTGAAGCCTATTGCTGTCGCCTTGAACAAAATGCAGGGAAATAGCTGTTTTATTGCTGATGCTGTTGAAATTTGGAAGGAACTGAGTGAGATCTTAAAAAGAGAAATATGCAATGATAGAGTTCAATTACAAGCATTACAAAACAAACAAACAAACAAGAACAAATGGGACAAGCACTATCTCCTGCTCATTTTCTTGCAAATATTCTCAATACTCGGTACCAGGGTCAAACCTTAACTGCTGAAGAAGAGGAGTTGGCTATGACATGGACATCCAGCAATCGATTATTTTGGCCTCCAAAATGCCAACTATAATAAACTTCAGAGCTAAGGGTGAACCATTCAAGAAATATATGTTTGCTGATGATGTTTTAAAGAAAGTCATACCAGTGAACTGGTAGAAGTCACTTAAGCACTTGGATTCAGAGATCGTTGAAGTGATAATTTCACTTTTAACAGCAGTAGCTTCTTCTGCTGGTTTAGAAAGAGTATTTTCTTCCTTTGGACTAATTCATTCCAAATTGAGAAGTCATTTGGGACCTGAAAAAGTAGGAAAGCTTATTTTTCTTTTCCAGATTATGAACAAACAGGAAAATGAAGGAGAAGACGACTGAATTAGCTGCAGAAGCCAATATTTTAAGTTTCTCATGGTGACCTGGTGGACATAGTCGATTTAATTTTTTTTAATATTTCATTTAACTATTTCAGTTTAAAACAATTTTAACAAAAACAAACTTGATTTTTAAAAATTTGAATGTTTAACTAAATTCAAAAATTCATGTGCTTGTTTTGTTAAAATATTGTTTGCTGTTGAAGAAAAAAATCCAGAATACATAACGTTGTTGTTTTAGTTAAATAAAACAATTTAAATGTCTGTCTGGTGATGTTCTCCTCCTAATACAGCATGGCAAGAAAATCCTCCAAATACTAATGATCAACCTATTGAATTGGAGATAGTTCACCTCCCAATGACTTCATAAATATCTGCTTCAATTACCTTTGAAATGAAATAAGCGAACAATCATTCAGTTTCTGATATAGCTGTAAAACTAATCGGAAAATTTTTCAAAATAAATCACTTTAGAAGGTACACACTATACATTTTTAAAAATAAAACCTTCATCTATCTCTGAGTTGTGAAGAGTATGTATTAAGGTTATAACAACCAACAAGAATGCACTTTTATGTAGAAATCCATGATTAAATCAAGTCTTCCTGACTAGTGATTTAAATCAAATCCATCCTAATTTCAGTTCACTTTGTGCATGTATTCATTAGATCAGAGGCAGAGAGAATGACTTCATAGACTTGTGATTAAGGCACTCAGATGGGAGATGTAGATTCAAATCTTTCTTGCTGCCTAATTCAGAGGAGGGATTTGAATCTACACCCCCTACCTCCCACATAAGTGCCTTAATCACCAGGCTATAGAGTTGTTCTCATGCCTTAGCACAATGAATGTTTAAGTATTTATAAGAAGTGGAACAGCTTCAATGGGAGCAACTGAGAACAGCTTGTCCCCGAATGGTCTAAAGCTTAGTGGTTAGGCTGCTTCCCTGAGATGGGGCAAACACTCTAGGTTCAATTCCCTGCTCTTGATTTGGGATTCACACCTAGATCTCCTACATCCCAGATAAATGATCTTACTATTGAGTTAAAGGAGACATGATTTTCAAAGCTAACCCTGAAAAACTGTTCCCCAGACAAAACTATTGGGGTCGAATTTGCAAATAGTTTCAGTTCAGCCAAAACTGCATTTTCCAGTGAATAAAAAGTTTGTCCAAAAATATGGACCTAGTGGAGAAGTCCTTATCTTCCTTTAGTATAGGAATAGCTAGATCTATATGGCACATTTTCTCCCAATATCGAACAAAACTCATAAAGAATCTGAAATTTGACAAAGAGAGAACAGAATCCATGTTTGAAATTCCCACTGAATTTCAGTATTGCAGAAAAGACTTTAACAGCACTAAGAGCCTGTTATTGTTTGCCAGATACTTGAAGTCATTGGGGCAGTTAGACAATTAGACACCATCTTCAATTTGTTGTAAATGAGTAATCTCATTTCTGCTATGCTGTCTCTTGACATATAAAGGCATTTGATACCAGCCCCAAGAAAATCATCCCAGCCACAGCAGCATTCACAAGTTGGTTTTGCCTTAGTGATGACTCACAACACTATATCTGTTATTCTTTAAAAATGAAATAAATTGATATGGTTGTCTCAGTTTGAAAACTAAAAGCCAAATATATCTGTTCATCTACAGGGAGAGTGAAAACACAATGGATTCTGAGGGCATGGAACGACGTCAAAACTTCTTGTCCCTGGACTCCACATAGAGCCTTTTGCAGGTCACATGTATTGCCCACTGGGGAGAAATGCGCCAGGGTAGAAGGGGAAATACTAGGAGTGGAACCTGGAAGGACAGGTGTACTGGTCCATCTTCCCTCCAGAAGGCCAACAGAGAATATGTTGTTGAGGCAATTCAACCTGATGATACATTTACTTTTGTGTGCTGTGTTTCTATGGAACCCCCTTTTAGATGGATTTCAGAAATAGCAGCTAGTAGAAAAAGCCAGTGGACTCATGCTGATAGCTAACATGAGAGAGACTTGGATGCAGGGATGGCTGGGATGCAATGTAGAGAGACAGATTTTGCTTATTGATAGCCCAGTCAGATCTCAGGAGAGCCACAGGTTTTAAAACTGAATCCCCTGCTCATTCCACACATGGAAATTCCTGCCACCAAAGAAGAATCTGGTGGCAATTCTTCAAGGGGAAACCTCACAATGTTTCCTATGCCCTACCTGGGACTTTCCCCATTGGGGAAGATTCTAGGCCTAAACAGGGGAAGGTTCTTAGCCTCTGTTTCCAGTAGTGGTTTTAATTGCCATTGCTATTTCCAAATACGAAAAACACCTGTCCTCTGGCGTGCAGCATTGGAGAGCCAGAGATAGGAATATAGGTTTTGACAAATCAGATCAGAACCCTAGTCCATCTAGTCTAGTTTTATGTCTTCAAGAGTAGCCAGAACCAGATGTTTCAGAAGAAGGTGCAGAAAAATTGGAATTATGGAACAACCTGTTCATTGTGTAAGTGTCTTCCTAAAAAGCATGACAGTGATTGGTTGACTTATGCTCTGAAGCATAACGGTTCATCTGACATGTTTTATGTGTTTTCTAGCATACAGAGAAATTTTAAAATAGGCAACAGTTTGATACAAATCCTAATTAATCACAAACAGGCCAACTTTTCCTTTTGGTAAATGAAAATATAAAAACTGTCACACAATACAATAATACAATATTGTGTGAGTTAGATTTTCTGCTCCCACAGAAATCAGTAAATTAGATATGAGGACTTCCACAGCAACCATAATTAAGTCTTTGTGCATATACAGTAGTTTGAATTACTGTACATGTTAGTTATAATTTTTACGTTCCTTATTATGCTTTCTGTACTTTGTGCAATAGAACTGAGTGAATAATTCACAACTAATAATGTATTCAATTAATTTCATCTTTTTATCTGCTCACAGAATATTTGCAAGCAGAATGTGATTTCCTGTAACTCACTACGTATGTGAATGCATTCAGTAAATACCTTCTCAGCTTTGTTGTTCTATGAAATAACAGAATTTTCTAAATTTGAGCTGTGTTTCTTGGTTTTGATTCGTTAGAGAAATAGCATGAGATTGCATGCTAATATAAACAGGGAATAGAAACAATCTTTTCAGGACAAGTTCTTGCATCTTCAAATGCAAAATTTTGTTGCAGAAATTTGTTTGAAATGTGTTTTGCATGATTAATTTTCCCAACAGAACTTAAACTGCTCAAATGGCTGAGGAAAGTAGAATTTGCCTGTTTTACCCATGTCATCAGACCTCAACTAATATGAATACAATGAGCCGTGTTCTGCTCTCATTTACCCAGAAGTAAATCTGAACTAACAGATAAAATCATTAGGGATATTTCACATTTACACCAATGTAAATAGGAACAAAATTGGACCGAATTCATTTCAGTTTTTTTGAGATACAAATTACATTTAGGTATACAACTGCATACATTAATGGAAAAGAAAATTCCCAAGAACACACATGGTATCATCGAACAAATGCATTAGCTTGATGAAAGGCTTTCTGGAAACCAGTCAGTTGTAAGTGGCTGTGGGTGAACCTCAGAAGGTTTGTTTTGTTTTATCTAAATATCAGATGCTTACATGAAGCTTTTCTAAATTTTATTTTAATGCCTTTAGTCTGAAAACTGGAGAGAAAACCTCACAAGATTAATACATCCTGATTTCAAGGGGACCAAAAAACACAAAAATGAACAGTCTATCTCATTCAGAAATAGGATTGTCTTTTATTGCACTTATATTTCATCCTCTTTATATTACTCTTAGCCTCTTGTTCACCTCAATTTTTAGTTCTCATCGGTTCTTCCCATTGGAACTATTGGACTGTTCACCTTCTCAATGACATTTCAGCAGTGATGTCCCCATTTGCCAGTGTTTCTCCCTCCAGTGCCCTCATGACTGGCACTTGTGAGGTAAATGGTGCATTCAGCTGAACTCAGCTAGCTCCAAACATATTTACAGGGTAACTGCAAAAAGCTGTCATGCTGCTGATTTCTTTATCACTCCTCACATCACTAATGGCTGCTTAATGATAAGGCTATGGTTTAAAAGTAACTCTTGATTTTTCTGGATTTCTGGGGGCAGGGCATGGAGTGAGAGTAAAGTAGGATTTTCCCTCTTTTTTAGTTTTTATTGTTGCTGGTGGACTGTTTTTTGTTTGTTTGTTTTCTGTGTGGCCTATTTCATATTGCCCTGACTCAGAGATACTGTTTCTGAATGTGATAGTTTGTGCTATGTGTGTGTGAGAGAAACACTGTACAATGGGGTTAACTCACAAAAGACAGCCTTATATTATTTGTTTTTCCTACTGACTCTCAACATCACTCTTCCCCCAATCCAGCATCTGACTTACGCCCACTTACAATGACCTCCTAACATGAAACTTTTGTTTTGAATTTGCCTGTATACGTAGCATCTGACAGTAGCTCTGTACAAAACTCCAGACTATTCGTGAAAAGTAAAAAGTTGTTATTTTGGCTCAGATTATTTGCTGTTCTGAAAAGAGGTTTTTGTTTTTACAAGAACCTTTAGATATGTAAATCTGCAATCTTCTAAATTGGGCCCAGTCTTAAATAGCCAGGTTTGGCTTAGTTTATTCCACAGAGGAACACAAAAGTGAATTATTTTACCCATCTTGCTGTTTATTCTTTAGGGTCAGCACTATGCTGCAGGCTGGGAGGTTGCAAGCCTTCGGTCACCCCTGTGTATTTTGCAAAAGGGCCAGTTGCAAAAGTAGTAGTAGACTGCTCCCTCCAGGCAGACTCAAGGCACCAATCATCCTTCACTCCACAATGTCCATAGAATTGGCAGGCCATGAAGTGTGCAGCCCAGCCCACTCTTGAGAGAAAGCACAGGATGGAGCTCTGAGGATTATGCCTTTTAAGATACAACCTTTCTCAGAGTCCCTCATGGTGCATTGTGGCTCTGTGCTGCTCCCAGCCTTGGGGCTGTAGCTAAATATCTAGGACTAGTTATTTCACTATTTGTATGTTTGTAATGATCTTGTTGTCATTAAATAGCAAACCAGTGAATGAGAAAGGAATAAAACTTTAATAAAACAAACAGGAGAGCCTCTGTAGTGAGCTGCTGCAGGCAGCCATGTGGCGTTCCTAACCCCCGCCTCCAGAGCGCATCTCCAAATTCCCACACTTCCAACACTGTCCCTTATGAGGGAGCATCTCCAAATCACAATCTTTCATAAACATATCTCTGCATCTTCCCTCTCAAAAAATGAATTAACTCTTATATACATATATATAAACAGTTAGCAGCTGTCTGATAACACATACATTAAATTCTCAACCCATCTAGTACATTCCCATAAACCATTTCCATAAACCCAATGTGTCAACTATCTAGAGATGAGAGGTTACCATTACATCACTCCCCCACCACCACCTCCTGAGTTCAGTCACAAATTGTAGACTCTAAAGTTTTACATTGTTTTGTTTTTGAGTGCAGTTATGTAACAAAAAAAATCTACATTGTAAATTGCACTTTCACAATAGAGATTGCACTACAACATTAGTATGAGCTGAATTGAAAAAGACTATTTCTTTTATTTATCATTTTTACAGTGCAAATATTTGTAATAAAATGATAATATAAACACTGTACACTTTGTAGTCTGTGTTGTAATTTAAATCAATATATTTGAAAATGTAGAAAAACATCCACAAATATTTAATAAATTTCGATTAGTATTCCATTGTTTAACAGTGCGATTAAAACTGCGATGAATTGCCCTTAATTTTTTTAATCACAATTAATTTTTTAATTAATCACATGAGTTAACTGCGATTAATCATCAGCCCTAGTCACAAATCATACTTTTGCAGCTTTATCATCATTCTTTGAATCCTTAAGGTACAGTCATTTAGAGCTTTGCTACGCTATCAAGGGCTTGTGGTCCATTTTAACTTCTACTGTCTGTCCATTAATATACTGATTGAATCTCTCACAGGCAAACAATATTCCTTAAAAGCTCCTTCTTGATCTGTGCATATCTGGTTTCTGCCTCAGTCAGTGATCTGGATGCATATGCCACTGGTTGCCAACAATCCTCACACTTCTGTAAAATCACCGCACCTAACCCAGACTGTGAGGCATCTGCTGAGATTTTAATAGACCTTCCTGGTGCATGGAACTTCAACACTGGTTCTTGTATCAGTTGCCATGATTCCTCCTGTTCTGCATCCCAATACCATTCATTTGTATTCTCTACGAGTTTTCTCAAAGCTGCTGCTTTGGTAGATAGATTAGGTCTGAATTTTCCAAAATTATTAACCACTCCCAGGAACCGTTGAGTATCTGGGGATGTGGCATCATTTCAATGGTTGAAATCTTCCTCTTATCAAGTTTTATGCCTTCTTTGGAAATAATGTCCCCAACAAAAGTCAATTCTGTATCTCCAAAACACATTTCTTTCTATTTAGTTTGAGGTTTTCAGCTCTAGTAGCATCCAGGACATCCTGAAGTCTATGATCATACTCCTCTTTCATTGAGCTCCTCATTCACTTCCGTTGCTGAAGCTATGATGAAGGGTAAGCATAAAAATCTGTATCTTCTAAATAGGGTATTAAATGTGCATAGCTTTGAGCTTCCTTCGGTTAATTTTCGCTGCTGAAACCCTGAAGATGCATCCAATTATCTGAAATATTGAGCATTTGCAAATTCAGCCAAAATCTTTTCTCTGGTTGTAGTTTGAAATGTTCTTTTTACAGACTCTGGGATCTAAGCATGTGCATAACTGGCTGTTACTTTTCTCCACAATGACTCGGGAGTTCACTCATTCTGTTGGCTCCTCAATTTTTTGTATTACTTGCATTGCTTCCATCCTTGCAAGCTCAGCCTTGAGATTATCCTGGAGTGCAAATGACACCTTTCTACACGGATGGATAACTGGAGGGACCTGCTTGTTTACCTGGATGTTATGTTCACCCTGCAAGCAACCCAACCCCTGAAACAAGTCATGATATTCCTGAAAGAGTGCCTCATAGCCAGATTCAGTATGATCTTATAGTGAGAGCACCCATTTTACCAGACTGAGTTTCTGTCATGCAGCTAGGCCTAAAATTGGTGTCACCTCCTTTGGCACTTCAATGAATTGGAGCCTGTACATGGTGTTTTTATGGTTGATTCTAGCAACTGCACACCCGCTTGACAGGTATATTTGTTCCAGAATAACCAGTTACTTTTATGTTGTTGGTCCCAGTTTTGCTCTTATTTTCAATCTCTCATAATCTTGTTCAGACAGACTATTAACATGAGGTCCTGTGTCCAATTTCAGTGGAATAACTGTTCCGTTCACTGTCATAGGCAGTATCCAGTTCCTCTCATCAGGCTTGGTAGATCCTAATATGCCTATGAAAAACTCGTCAACCAGACTGTCTGTAACTGAATGCACTTGACTTTTCTGCATTTGGGATGTGCAGAATTTTGCAAAATGGTTATTTTTTCCACATTTATGACAGTGTTTCCCAAAGGCAACACATTGTTTGGGGCCATGCTGTGATCCACACCTTCCACACGACTGTCTGTACCCAGTCTCTCTCCAAGCAGTGGTTTTCATAGTGAGTGGTTCCACTCTTTGATTTGACCTATTCTGGATATATTCCTTAGTGCTTAGTACATGGATAATCCCTTCTGGTGAAGTCAGCTCTTTGGCTTGTGCTTTGACAGTTTCTGCTGCCCTGCATATCTGGAGAGCTTTTTTGAAAGTTAAATCTCCTTTGAAGCAGTCTCTCTCTTAACACATTGTCTTTAATGCCACAAATGATTCTGTCTCTGACCAGAGACTCTGTCAACTCACCAAAGTCACACATTTTTGTTTCATGGTCTCTGTGTGTATATAATGTCTTCTGCAGTTTCCACGATATGCTATGCATCCGATGAAGTGAGCTGTAGCTCACGAAAGCTCATGCTCAAATAAACTGGTTAGTCTCTAAGGTGCCACAAGTACTCCTTTTCTTTTTACGAATACAGACTAACACGGCTGTTACTCTGAAACCTGACATTTTACTGAGTTTCCTTAATTCTGTGACATATTCCCATCAGTTTGGTCATCATATCGTGTCATCATTTTTTTTTTTTGCATGCATGTAAAAAATTGTGTCTTTCAAAGGTTTTATTCCTTTTTCGCATGCAATGTTCCTCAAATTTAGTCAGTATTTTTATTTAACTTCATGCTTCCACCTTCTTCTTCAAACTTAAAGTAGTTATAAATATCCAATGCTTACTCCCCGGCAACATGCAAAAAGATTGATGATTTCACTTAATCATTTTTTCCTTGCCCTTTTGGCTGCTAAATACAATTCAGATCTCCATCTCAATATTTTACAGTTCTCTGCAACATTGCCTGACAATTGCAGACTGGAAGGAGATTGCAACACATCCATTTTTGTCTTCCCCCCCTTCATAAGCTAGTCAAACTACTATTCCGCTCACCAAATACATGAAAAAACTTTTGTGCCTGGTGCTCCACATGCTTCTCTGATGCCTCCATTTGTCTCTGTTTTCAGCTGCAAACACCTGACAGGAGTTAACTTCAAAATGACTGGAGCATCCTTCTCATTCAGCACTTCTGGCACCAAGTAATGATCTTGGGGTTCATTAAATAACAAACAAATAATACAGGAATAAAACTTTAATAAAACAAACTAGAGTGTTTCTGTAGTGAACTGCTCCACACAATTATGTGGTGTTCCCAACCCCCGCCTCCATGGCACATCTCCAAATTCCCACACTCACAACACTGTCTCTTATGAGGGAAAAAGAAAAGGAGGACTTGTGGCACCTTAGAGACTAACAAATTTATTTGAGCATAAGCTTTCGTGAGCTACAGCTCACTTCATCGGATGCATTCAGTGGAAAATACAGTGGGGAGATTATATACATAGAGAACATGAAACAATGGGTGGTACCATACACACTGTAACGAGAGTGATCACTTGAGGTGAGCTATTACCAGCAGGAGAGCTGGGGGGAGGGGAACTTTGTAGTGATAATCAAGGTGGGCCATTTCCAGCAGTTGACAAGAACGTCTGAGGAATGGTGGGGGGTGGGAATAAACATGGGGAAATAGTTTTACTTTGTGTTATGACACATCCACCCCCAGTCTCTATTCAAGCCTAAGTTAATTGTTTCCAGTTTGCAAATTAATTCCAATTCAGCAGTCTCTCGTTGGAGTCTGTTTTTGAAGTTTTTTTGTTGAAGAATTGCAACTTTTAGGTCTGTAATCGAATGACAAAAGAGATTGAAGTGTTCTCCGACTGGTTTTTGAATGTTATAATTCTTCACATCTGATTTGTGTCCATTTATTCTTTTACATAGAGACTGTCCAGTTTGGCCAATGTACATGGGAGAGGGGCATTGCTGGCACATGATGGCATATATCACACTGGTGGATGTGCAGGTGAACGAGCCTCTGATAGTGTGGCTGATGTGATTAGGCCCTATGATGGTGTCCCCTGAATAGATATGTGGACACAGTTGGCAACGGGCTTTGTTGCAAGGATAGGTTCCTGGGTTAGTGGTTCTGTTGTGTGGTGTGTGGTTGCTGGTGAGTATTTGCTTCAGGTTGGGGGGCTGTCTGTAAGCAAGGACTGGCCTGTCTCCCAAGGTCTGTGAGAGTGATGGGTCATCCTTCAGGATAGGTTGTAGATCCTTGATGATGCGTTGGAGAGGTTTTAGTTGGGGGCTGAAGGTGATGGCTAGTGGCGTTCTGTTCTTTTCTTTGTTGGGCCTGTCCTGTAGTAGGTGACTTCTGGGTTCTCTTCCGTCTCTCTTTTCAGTTTATTGTTAGTTACTTAAATTGAAAACAGGAATAAATGAGAGCTGTCTTTGGTGTTGTTTACTATTAATGAGTTCATAGCCAATGAGTTCAGTGGCCAGTACTGGCACTGCTGTTCCTATGCTGGACTATGAAAAAATAGCACTGGCATAGCAGTGCTTGCTCAGCAGACAGAGAAACTTCATGTGAAACCACAAACAGAAACATTTTTTTCTTTAAATCACTGTAGGCATAGTACTTTGACATCAGTGTAACTTGTGAGATTGAATCGGTTCCAAATCTGTCTATACGCCCCAGTACAGACAGTAATGCTGAGCTACTGCCTATCAGTCAGAAACCTTTGCTGAATCTCGAGAGACTCATCCACACAAGCTGAATGCTACCATTATGAACACACCCGTAAAGTGCACTGCAGGCCAGCTGGAACAACGTTCCAAAAGCAACATTTGATACCATGTGCTTTTTTGTCATAGATTTTCTATTGCTATTTTTTAAGAAGTGCATGAGCCAAAGCACAATACAGGAACTAGGTGATATATTAACCTAGCAGTACAGTAAAAAAATACAGCACTTCCAATCAATTCAAGTGATAGCCAACACAAATAAAGGTGAAGAAAAAGAAGAAACAGGGAAGGATAGGCGAAGTTAGTAGGAACTTGAGGAGGGGAATAAATATTTCTTAAATAGCTATATAAATATTAGCAAGAATATTGGGCTTTGATATCAGTACAGCATATGATGTTATGGTGCTGCAGTGAAATGAAATCCATGTAGACATTAAAGGGTACTTGACATGTAATGTGGATCAAGTATTCTTGCTTTTCTTCTGAGCTTGAGAGCAGTGAAAGATTTTACCAGAAAAATTTACCTCTAAGGTCTTGACTACATGATATAAGTTGCACTGGTGTAGCAAAATCCATCTAGTTAAACTGATGTCCGCCCTCTATGTAGACACAGTTTAACCCTTTCTTAAAGTGGTTTAGTTAGCATCAGTACATTTCTGAATTACATTAAACAGATTTAAACAAGTTTTAGGTTCAGACTGGCAGTTGTCTAGGTGGGTTCAGGTCGGGCTTTAAAATCAGGCCCAAGCAGACCTCTAACCTTCACCTGCTTGCCTGAGTTGATTGATATAGTTACACCAGTACAACTTATGTCATTGAGACAAACCCAGGAGTGGTAAACTGGCTTCAGTAATACATGTACCCAAACTAAATGCATCTCGCAAACTAAGTCCAAAAAGATCCTTTTTGCCGGGGTGAATGCATTCAGTTACCTTCTTTGGTTACCTTCATTTTCACTCAACGTTGCACTTCTTAGCACCAGTCACAGCTGAAAATCAAAGAGGAAAAAATATAACAATAAAAGCTGTGCGCATGGTATTCTGGCCAAACAGGAAACAGTGGAAATCTTGTCAACTGCAGAGATCTAAGAAGTTAGGACATTTTAAACAAGTATAAACACTTTGTTCACCTGAACTGTCCCTCCTAACATTTTCAGGTACATCCATCAAACATCAGCATACAAGTGCCATCTTTACATGCCTCAACTTCCCAAAGGAAATTTTCCAAACTCAACTAAAAATATTTTTTTTTAAATGAGAAATATGTTTATCTGTTGTATGCTTGTTGTATGCAGGTCTGTACTACAGCCTCAACATAGACTTAGATGCAGCACGTAGAGACCACCATGTTCAGATATACCAGGCCAAAAATATATAAAAAGAAGCTGAATGATTAAAAAATAGTATTAGTATTAATTTTATTTTTTCTTCACATGTTCCATTTTCCTACCACAGAGCCCTACCACAGGATAGGAAACTTGTGGCTTAAAAGCTGAATACAGCTCCTTTGTTATGATGTTGCAGCTCTCTGCACTTCTTTATGGATATAGGACCATTGCTGCAGGAAACATTCAGCGCACATTCAAAAAGCTCTTAGTATAGGCATTATATCACTAGCACAGGGTATAATGAGGCAGTCCCCTACCCCTGGTAGGCCCCAATGAAGCAACCTAGGCACATGCTTAAGTCATCACAATTAAGCACATGCTTAAACATTTTACTAAATAGGGATGGACTTTACAAATACTAAACATACTAACAAAACAAACAAGGCTCCAATCCTACAGAGACTTAGTGCATGTACTTCACACACAAGCACATTGGAATTTCTCGCATGCAGTGGGAGTATTTACATTAGAAAGTTAAGCACATGTGTAAGTCTTCATAAGATTGGGTCCAAAGATCTGTCTCAAGGATATCTGTTGTACTATACCTGCATCCATGCTCACCTTTTATGATGGAATGTCATGATATCCTCCTGGCCATAACATATACTTTTGAAGCAAGTGATGGGGTCAGATGAAAGGCAGGGCTAAGGATCCCATGAATGAAAATTCATATCTTGAGAGTTAAATCCAGGAAAACAAAATGACTGAATTTGATTTTTTAAATGTCATTGCGTTACATGGGAATCATAGCATACAAAATGATATATCAGATAACAGATACTCAGTATACATGAAAGTTTCACTTCACACATTAAAAATATCCACTGTAATAATTAAAAAAGTCTAAATAACACATTTTCCCTCATAGCCATCTAGCACTCATTATAAATCTAAACACCATATGCTAATAATATTTTGAGAAACTGATTGACAGACTTGAAAATAATTGGGCATCTCCAGCATCTAAAATGATACCACATTGATTTATCATTTATTAAAATTCCAGTATATTTATATTTACACCACATAATTTATAAATGTACTTGGAATGATTACATTTTTATCGATAGAAACATCGATTTCACCATAGACACACAAATGGATGAAAAAATATTTATTGATAACAGTTGAAAAGTGCAGATAAGCGGAGTAAGAAAAATGCTGCTTGAGAACTTCTTAGAGTTTGATTTAAGGCTATTTACTTTGTATGCTTTGACAAATGATGTTGACAATTTGTATTTTAATGGTTATAAAACTTTAACTTTTTGAATCTTGGTGTTTACTGTCATTAAATAATTATTGCCTGACACCCTATGTTTTAACCCCCATAACTTCCTGCAACTGTGAACATTTCAATCAATAAAAATTGAAAAAAGCTTAAAAATGAACATTGATCTTATCCATCAAAATTATAAGCAAGTAAAAATTGAATTCTGCCAAGACTATTATAGAAGCTTTCTGTGGTGCTATTAATCTAATATGGTGGTTTCTGTAGGTTAAGGATTGTTCAGAATACATATTGCTACATCTGTAATGTGGGATTTGTTGGTACAATCAATAGATTTACAACAGGCTTTTTGCTCACAAAAGAGTTTTATGTTCCATACCCTTACATTCGAGCTAGAGAGTTGTTAACATATGAGGGTTCCCAAAACGTATAATACAGGGTTAAATGCTTGAATCAGCCAGCAAGCTAGCAAAGTATGAAATGAGGACTCAGTACTCCAAAGCAGTGCATATAATGGCAGTTCCATAAACAATAGATGAGTAAGGATGAACAATAATCACATTTAGAGCATCTTAAATGTAGTTCTTGCTTCACTCTGTTAGAAATGTGGGGGGGAGAGAAATAGCAAAGTCTATACAGCACAAAGTACTGCATTTGCTTTCAAAAGGACATTCATGTGCTTTCTGCCATTGATTATCTTTAAGTGGTATTTTAAGATGTGGAGTCCAGAGTACAAAACTTGGAGTATACATTTGCAACATTTTCTTAGCAAAGAAGTAGCTCAGAAAACATAGCTTAACTATTTGGGTTAGGCATTCTCTGAGTGTTTCCTCTAATTAGTTTTGCCCCACTCATGGACTTTCCTCCTTTTGTAACTATCTAGGAAATGTTTCAGAGTAGCAGCCATGTTAGTCTGTATCCGCAAAAAGAACACGAGTACTTGTGACTAACAAATTTATTAGAGCATAAGCTTTTGTGGGCTACAGCTCACTTCATCGGATGCATAGAATGGAACATATAGTAAGAAGATATATATATATATATATATATATATATATATACATACATACAGATCAGTTGGAAGTTGTCATACAAACTGTGAGAGGCTAATTAGTTAAGATGAGCTATTATCAGCAGGAGAAAAAAAACTTTTGTAGTGATAATCAAGATGGCCCATTTAGACAGTTGACAAGAAGGTGTGAGGATACTTAACTTAGGGAAATAGATTCAATATGTGTAATGACCCAGCCACTCCCAGTCTCTATTCAAACCCAAGTTAATGGTTTCTAGTTTGCATATTAATTCAAGCTCAGCAGTTTCTCGTTGGAGTCTGTTTTTCAAGCTTTTCTGTTGCAAAATTGCCACTTTTAAATCTGCTACTGAGTGGCCAGAGAAGTTGAAGTGTTCTCCTACCAGTTTTTGAATGTTATGATTCCTGATGTCAGATTTGTGTCCATTTATTCTTTTGCGTTGAGACTGTCCGATTTGGCCAATGTACATGGCAGAGGGGCATTGCTGGCACAAGCCAATGCCAGGTGGCATACTGTTGTCCAAAAGATGCAGTGTAATGTATCATAACTCACAGATCATTTATATTAATGTGTAATGTATGTACAGGTAACATATGCAAAACTACAAACATGAGCTGAACTTATGTTCTTAAAATGTGTGGCAGGCAGGCAGTACTTAAAGCTTCCTGATTATGAGGCTGGTTCTACATCATCCCCAGAACTGCTCTAATTTACACTCAATAGCTGGCAAATGAGATCCAGAACATCTTTTTAAACAGAATCCAGTTATTTATAACTAAGCACTTCCCAACAGCCATACATTTCCCCTATCCATTTACTGATAATTTGTTAACAAAATATTTTGAATTTACTGGTTTTCCCTTCACTTTAGAGGTCAGACAATTTTAATGAAAACAGGCTCAGTCGTGTTTAGATGGTAGGTGACCAAGTGAAGTAGTCCACACTAAGAACAGTTAGCATCTCTCTGATGTGGCAGGGTATTTTAGGTTGTTTTTTTTTTCCTGCTGATGTGTGACTAATGCAAAATGGGGGTTTCCACACATGAAGTATCTATCAAAGTCCTATTGAAATTAGTAGAAATATTGCCATTAATTTCAGTGGATTATGGATGGGGATCAGATCCAGGAGTATTCAGTACAGGATAGTCACCCTCCAGTGTCTGGTTTCATTAGTTTTAGGGCACAGGTGCCCTAAAACACAAGTGCATTAGTGAAAAAATGCTCTCATGCAGCTCAATGTTGCGTTTTCAAATTAGGTGCAATGTTATAATGTAAACACAAAAAATTGCTTGGGGCCATAATCCTGTGAAGACTCATGCATATGCTTAAGATTATGTATCTGACAATTTCCAATGATTTCAAAGAGACTCATAAGAACATAGGAATGGCCATACTGGGTCAGACCAAAGCTCCATCTAGCCCAGTAATCTGTCTTCCAACAGTGGCCAATGCCAGGTGTCCCAGAGGGAATGAACAAACAGGTAATCATCAACTGATCCATCCCCTGTCGCCCATTCACAGCTTCTGGCAAACAGAGGCTAGGGACACCATCCCTGTCCATCCTGGCTAATAGCCCTTGATGGATCTACACTCTATGAATTTATTTAGTTCTTTTTTGAATCTTGTTATAGTCTTGGACTTCACAACATCCTTTGGCAAGGAGTTCCACAGGTTGACTGTGCGTTGTGTGAAAAATACTTCCTTTTGTTTGTTATAAACCTGCTGCCTATTAATTTCATTTGGTGCACCTAGTTCTTGTGTTAGGAAAAGAACTAAATAACACTTCCTTATTTACTTTCTGCATACCAGTCATAATTTTATAGACCTCTATTATATCCCCCCCTTAGTTGTCTCTTTTCCAAGCGAAAAGTCCCAGTCTTATTAATCTTTCCTCGTATGGTAGCCATTCCAAACCCCAATCATTTTTGTTGCCCTTTTCTGAATCTTTTTGAATTCCAATATATCTTTTATGAGATGGGGCAACCACATCTGCATGCAGTTTTCAAGATGTGGACGTACCATGGATTTATAGAGGCAACATGATATTTTCTGTCTTATTATCTATCCCTTTCTTAATGATCCCCAACATTCTGTTTGCTTTTTTGAGTGCTGCTGCACATTGAGTGGATGTTTTCAGAGAACTATCCACAATAACTCCAAGATCTCTTTCTTGAGTGGTAACAGCTAACTTAGACCCCATCATTTTATATGTCTAAAACTCATGTGTGTAAGGGTTAATTCATTTAAGAACACCATACTAGCTTCCCAAAAAGTCACAATCCCACAATTAAGGAAGAAGGCAGTGATGGATTTTTTATACAACAAATGGAAGCAAGGGGAAGTTGATAGTAATGAATATAAATCAGAGGTTAGGAATTGAGTAAAAGTGATAAGGGAAGCAACGCGACACCAGGATAAATCTATGACCAGCAAAGGACAATAAGAAGGTGTTTTAAAAATATATATGTGCTAGGAACAAAAAGTTTCCTAATGATGGTATTGGTCCATTACTAGATGGAAATGGTAGAACTGTTAATAATAATGCAGAAAAGACAGAAATGTTCAATAATTATATCTGTTCTGAATGGGAAAAAACAGATATAATGTCATCATATGGTGATGATAACACACTTTCTATTCCACTAGTATCTTTGTAACATGTTAAACAGAAGCTACTGAAATCAGACATTTTTAAATCATCAGGCCCAGATAACTTACATTTGAGAGTTTTAAAAGAGCTGTCTGAGGAGCTTGTGGAACCATTAATGTCGATTTTAATAAGTCTTAGACCACTGGGGCTGAAGACTGGAAGAAAGCTAATGCTATGCAATTTTTTTAAAAAGGGAAAAGGGATGGCCTGGATAATTAGAGGCTTGTCAGCCTAACATTGATCCCAGACACGATAATGAAGTAGCTGATATGGGACTCAAATAATAAAGGGATGGTAATGTAATTAATGCAAATTAACATGGTTTTATGAAAAATAGCTCCTGTCAAACTACCTTGATATATTTTTTATGACAAAGATAAATAATGCTGATGTAATGTACTTAGACTTCTGTAAAGTGTTTGACTTGGTACCACAAGATATTTTGATTAAAAAACTAGAACAATATAAAATTAACATGGCACACATTAAATGGATTAAAAACTGGCTAACTGGTCTCAAATTATAGTTGTAAATGGGGAATCGTCATTGAGTGGGTATGTTTCCACTGGGGTCCTGAAGGGATCAGTTCTTGGCTCTACACTATTTAACATTTTTATCAATGACCTGGAAGAAAACATATAATCATCACTGATAAAATTTGCTGATTGGGGGATGGCAAATAATGAAGAGAACAGGTTACTGATATAGAACAATCTGGATCACTTGGTAAACTGGACACAGGCAAACAATATGCATTTTAGTATAGCTATATGTAAATGTATACTTCTAGGAACAAAGAATGTAAGCCATATTTACATGATTGGGGATTTGATACTGGGAAGCAGTGGCTCTGAGAAAAATTTGGAAGTCATGGTGGATAATCAGCTGAAAGTTAGCTCCCAATGTGACGCTGCAGCAAAAAGAGTTAATGTGATCCTGGGATGCATAAGTAGGGAAAAATTGAGTCGAAGTAGAGAGGTTATTTTACTTCTGTATTGGCACTGGTGTGGCTGCTGCTAGAATGCTGCGTCCAGTTCTGGTGCCCACAATTCAAGAAGCATGTTGATAAATTGCAGAAGGTTCAGAGAAGAGCTGTGCAAATGAATAAATGATTGGAAAACATGCCTTATAGTGACAGACTCCAAGAACTGAATCTATTTAGCTTAACAAAGAGAGAATTAAGGATAACTTTTGATTACTGTCTAGAAGTATCTACTTGGGGAACAAATATTTAATAATGGCTCTTCCATCTAACACAGAAAGGTATAACAATGGCTAGAAGTTGAAGCTAGAGAAATTCAGACTGGAAATGAGGTATACATTTTTGACAGTGAGGGTAGTTAACCATGGAGCAATTTACCAAACATTGTGGTGAATTCTCCATCACGGACAATTTTTAAATCAAGACTGGATGTTTTTCTAATAGATATGCTCTAGGAATTATTTCAGGGAAGTTCTATGTCAGACTAGATGATCACCATGGTCCCTTCTGGCCTTGGAATCTATGAATCTAAGTATGTGCATAAGTTGAGGAAAATACTGACCATCTTCACCACATGAGTACACTGGCAATACTAATGATAGTGTTTGTCTGAGGATACCATGCTAGATTCAGCAGTAAAAATTTCCCGTGAGAAAAAAATCTTTCTTTCCATAGGAAACGGACGGTACAGTCTGCTTCATCCTCAGGTCCACTGTCATATGGCAGACACACATCTGCTCTGTTTCTTTGTAGAGAAAAAACAGATATTTTTTCTAATGAGAACTGACCATAGAAGAAAATCCACTATGGGAAGCAAGTGGCTACAGATCACAATAAAATACTTTGTATTGGAAGTACAGGTTTATTTGAGAAACTGTCTGGGCTGTCATTAATGCAATTTATAACTGCTGGCATACAGAGACTAAGCATTTGAGCTAATTCAAACAAGTTAAAGTCACTTTTCCTGTCTTATATAAACAAACCTATGGTGTAGTGCAGTCAGAGGCCTCCTGCTGTTCTTGTGTATTACAGCAAATTTTTGTTTTCCAGTGTGCATGGCTCTGCATTGCCTTTGGAAACAGCTTTTTACTGATGTAGGCATTTACAAAACTAGCAATGAGCTGAAAAAGCTTCAGGGATCAAAAAAGGAAACAAAGCTGCCATCTCCACAGATAGAGAGTAGAGCTGTGTGAACAGTGTGGGTAAGCAGCCACGTAAGCATGAACCAGCAGTCCACATTCAAGTCTGCTGAAACAAACCTCAAACATTTGCATATAAGGTTTAACCCATTTCCTTGTTTGTGTGGCCATTTCATAAATTGTACAAGTACAAGGAGGAGATTGACTGTTGGAGTTAGTCATCCAAGGAGAGTACTGAGCTTCTGGGGCCACATCTAAGGCCAGTGGATGCACGGCGGGCCAGAGTGGAAGCACATTTGGTAATGAGTTGACACAGTATATTTCCTTTCCTGAACAGAACACGATAAAAGACAGGTGAGATTAGATTAGCTAGGTCTGGTAAACCATAGTCAAAATCATATGCCAAGACCCGGTTTACAGGCAGGGAAGGATTAGAATTGATTCCCATTACCCTGCATTCAGGCAGATATTTGCTAGCAATCATAAGATATCCGGGTGGACTTCTCCAACAGTAGAATTTGTTCCTAAGATTCCTGATTTAAGACTGCAGCACATTCATAAGTCGGGTACAGAAATCTATAGCAGTGCTTTCATCTTAGCAGCACAGAGAGAGCAAAAAGCAATGAGCCATTACAATATCTAATTCACGTAATATTGAGAGTAGCTGCCTAGGAAGAGTGAACATGAGTTGATGGTAAGTTATATGAGCTCATCCTTGTCAAGGCACCCATTAAAGGGCTAAGCCTGGGACACAATTGGATTAGTGAAATCTTTGGTACAACATCAGAGCTAATAAAATAATGAGACAAATGCACTACATAATCAAAAGTAAATTGAATTCTGTCAATTTTCTGCTCACTCTCTATTTGCTCCATATGTACTCTCTTCTAGTAATAGTAGAGATCATATTGTCTTTCTAAGTATCCTTGAGGCTGGAATTTGCAAAGCAATTTCAATATAGCTGGGACTTTAGATCCTGAAGCTTTAAAGAAAGGTGACCTTATGAAGATAGGTTATAAAATGTTTAATTAACTACAATTAATTTCAAGTTTAAGGGAAATCCATCTATGAAATGGTCATATTTAAAAAACTGAATAAAGTGAATCTGCATTGTTTTAAAAGGACATATCCCACAAAGGTAGATATAAAAAGTAGGGCTGGATAAGACTTATTCTATCATTGAATCCAGTCTTCTTCCAGTGAAGGATTTTTCCCTGAAATAGAACTTCTTGGGTGAAATCCTGAACCTACTGAAGTCAATGGGATTTCACCCCTACTGCTTTATCCACTTTAAGAGGCCAGAATTATGGAGCTTGCACCACTTCCATTCAAAGGCTGTTCTAATAAATCTCACTGTAGAGACATTTATCCACATATTGGGCCTGATTCACGAATACATTCTTTGGGTTTCACACTGGTATAACTTCATTGATTTCTAGCACTCCTAGGTTTGTTTTGTTGCTTTTGTTGTTGGTTTTTGTTTTCGTTTTTTAGTCTATGCAGCACTCACAAGACTCTTGGCATGTCCCTTGGGCATAAGTTTATTCCTCCATGGGTAAGTGAGTCTTGTGAGTCCAATGCAGAATTAATACAGAGGGACAGCTCCTTTGTGGTGTAAATCAACAGAGCTCCATTGAAATCAGTGGAATGCTGATGGCAATAGAGCTCCACCAGCTGAGGATCTGACCCAGAGTCTTTAACCATCAGGGTAGTTTGATCCCAGGCAGAGGTCCTCTGGGCACAGGCTCTGACAGTGCATGTCTGACCTTGAAACTAAGGCCCCCTCCCAGAACCCGCAGACTGCCTATTAAAAGCCTGCTTAACTAACGGGGCCCAGCAGTGAGCATTTCCCTAATGAACTGATAACTCATACACTTTCTATTGGGCAGGGCATTTTCCCTTCTGTGCCTGGATGCTCAGTAACCTTTTCCTCTCCTCGCTGGGCTTAGTCATGTACACTACATTGCTTTCTATTTTCTATCACTAAAATCTCTCAATTCACAGAATTATCAGTAGGCATAACATTTGCTACCTTGATTTCAATGTGACTATTATAGTAAGCAAGATTAAAGAGATAATATGAAAAAGAGAAACTATATCAGACACATTCTTTACTCTGAGATAGATAACCTAAAGTAAACTTAATTTTTATATACCTCCAGATAGGCATCTTATTTTGAAGCTAAGGAAAGTTCCATAGTATAATGTTTTCAGAGCATGTGGAGTTTTATCTGTCTTATATATTTTTAAATCTCCTGTCCTTGTGGTAGGCACTGTATTCTATTGTATGTATGACTAGAGTATTGCGTGTCCTGATATAAATCTATTCAGCCACTAGCAGGCTACTTGCTGGACAACACAGACTCCCTCCTTCTGACTTCTACTCCAGCAAGTAGCCTGCTAGTGGCTGAATAGATTTATATCAGGACGTGGATGGGATCAAAGCACATACCCACCTCCAGAGACTGAAGGACAACATGAATCTTTATCTAAGTACTTATCAGACTGTCAGTGTCCCCAGCTCCAACCCCAGCCTTCACAGGACTGGATGGGGGATGCCATCAGAGTCCTGTTGGTAAAGACTGCCACCTTTGGAAACAATAGTATCTGGCAAATCTTCCATTTCCTCCTGCTCTGTGCTGCCATCTTCCATTGCACAAGCCTGACGTTTATTCAGCGAGCTTCCCATTTAAATGAACTGAAGTAAATATATAATAAAAACAACAAATTATTACTAAAATAATTTTCTTCTGACTTAACATTTTAATATTTTAGTAGACTTACATACAGAGCTATGCAATACTCTAGTCGTATATACAATAGAATACAGTGCCTACCACAGGGACAGGAGATTTAAAAATATGTAAGACAGATAAAAATCCACATGCTCTGAAAACATTATACTATGGAACTTTCCTTAGCTTCAAAATAAGATGCCTATCTGGAGGTATATAAAATTAAGTTTACTTTAGGTTATCTATCTCAGAGTAAAGAATGTGTTTGATATAGTTTCTCTTTTTCATATTATCTCTTTAATCTTTTGCAACAAAAAATGTATAAAGTCACTTCAAAGGAATTTTACTGTAAATCTTGGCAACAATAAACATCAGCCTATTGCTTTAACAACTCATCAGCAGTGAGAAATTGCCTGTTTTGGGAAGTAACTCAATGACCTGATAGCTACAGTACTGAAAGCTTCTTTAGTATAGCACCTTCTAAACATACATAGACTAGTTTTTATATACCTTGTCTCTTGAAACAGCCTGCCAGCCCACATATCTTTTATGTGATTGCTTCTTTGATGTTGTTCAAGGTAATAGGTTTAATTTTTATAGTTCTTTCCTGGGACTTTCAGAGTATGAATTTTCATCTGGCAGAAAAGGTACTCTCGTTATTGAGTAAATCATAATTTGAGGTTACTTGCCTCTTATCACTCTTCTTTTGATATACAGATTCTACTTTTTATTTCCACTGAGTTGTTTTATCAGCTGACAGGTGGCCCTGATGTGGTTCACTTCAGCAACCTCTTTTAGGTTACTAGCTGCCTCTCCAGATGTTTAATTTAATCATTTTGATATGCTTCAGCGACTTTCTAGGCTAGTTCTCCCTAGCATTGATACATGAGAGAGCCTATCTCTCCTCCTTCCTTCCTACCTTTAGAAGAAGTTTTGTTATCCCTCATCTATGGATTAATTCCCTAGCATTAGCTTTAGGATTTTTGGTAAGATTGGTAAAGCATTCCAACTATTGTGACATGTAATGTCATGACATACTATTTCTTGCAATGCTACATCAAAATACAACCCTACATTGGGTTCCCAAAGGTATTCAGGGTTCTTTGGCATTGCAGAACATGAGAGATACTTACGAAAATGGGGATTGTCTCATAAATTTTGGGATGGGACCTATACTGCAATTAGCGTAAGGGCTGCCACTGGCCGTGATGCAAGGAAAGTGACAAAATGTTCAAATCAGCCATTTTGTCATTGTGCAAGATCTCGGGGAAAAGCATCACAATGACTCTGCAACACCTTAATTCTAAGAAGCCTGTAAACTGGCTTCTGCTGCTAGCTTTTCTTTACTGTATTTCTCTGTGTCTCCTGCTATGTATCTGTGAATGCACAACAGTTTTTAAACTGATGCTCATTCGGTGTGTATTTCTGTACTGGTGGAAGTCTTGGATTAAGCTGATTCACTTCGACCTCAGGAGGTGTTGGCTACTATAGTTAGGCACAACTTTCTCATCAACTAATATCCAGAGTTGGAAATGTGGATGAGGTAATTTACTGTATTTATCAGTTATGATGGATCTTTTTTCTCTGAAGTGTTCCCCCACCTCCAAAATAATAATAGTAATAATAATAAAAGGAGATGGAACACAGCCTACAGTGCCAGTCGTAATGTAGATGCTGCTGTGAAAATGTTGCTGATTGAAAAGTTATAGATGGGCAATATTTTCATCTTTCTTTTCCAACTTCATCCATATTTAGAACCGGGGATGCAACAGAATGGGCGGGAAGCAGGTTAACCCTTGGCCATAGACACTACTAACAAATCATGGTATCAGTCTCTCTGGTGAGAGGGGATGGGAAACAGATTCCAGGAGATCCTGCTCTCTCTGGTGGGAGGGGAGGGGAAATGAGTGCAGTGGAGTGGGAGACCTTCTGGCCGTTCCCACTCTCTCCAGTGGGAGGGGATGGTGGAGAGTCCCAGTCTCTCTGGTGATGGGTCCTTCTGGAATTCTGGCCCCCATGTCTCCCCAGACACAGCGCCCCACTTCCCAGAACCCCAGGCCACCATCACCTCATGCTGCCTCCTTCACCTCTTCCACTTCTGGGCCCACTCCAGAAGGAGAGATGGTGTCTCAGTGAGGACATACATGTGCTGCATAGCAATGTAAAGGTAAGGAGGACCCCATACACTTGTGTGCGGTACTTGGTCCTCCTTTTAGGAAAATTCTGTTAGTGACCCTCAGGAGAACTGAATTCAAGCCACATCATTTTTTTTGGACTCGTTAGGAACCTTGTCAAAATACCATGAGAAAGTCTGTTCTTGTGGCAATTCCAGCCACGACTGGAAGCAAAAGCCTGTTCAAAAGAGAGTTCAATCCCACAGACAGAAAATTAAGAGTTTTGATTCAGTCAGATAATCTTTGGATAAGATTGCAAATTATCTGAACTGAATCATCAACATTTTGAGACTTGCCCATCACTGCTTATTCCCCACCTAAAACACTGCAGCTAAGAAGGAGAGAAAGTTGAGAACAAGTGTTAGGGAATAAAAGTCTATTTTAAAAGCACCTCCACCTTTATGGCTAAGAAGAAAGGCTCTCCCCTGCTAAGATAGTTTCAGTTATTAAGGAGAAACGTTAATAGAACTGAGGAGGCAAAGGTAAATCGACAACCACATCCTTCCTGTGATGCTTCAGACATTACAGAGAGGATGCCAATTTGTCTTCCAGCAGCCCAGAATAATCTGTAACTAGATCAGTGCTTCCCAAAGTATGAGCCATTCCAGAATTATGGCTGTGCAAGTTTCCCTTATGCTGACTTGCCACATGGTGGGATTATAGGTTTGGGGATAGGGAGGCGTGTGTGTGTGTGTGTGTGTGTGAGAGAGAGAGAGAGAGGTTGCTTAGAATTTCCTGAAGAGATGCTCAGATTTCAAAAGTTTGGGAAATGTTGAGCTAATGAAAATGGGTCTGTTATCTAGTCCTTCATTGATTAGTCCTCAATATTACTCATACAGCTAGAAATGAGTCAATAAAATGAGAATGTGTCAAGTCATTGCTAGGATGTTTCAATCACTTTCATAACTGACCTAGCTATCTGGAAATGGGCACTAGTGTGAGGGTTCCCGCCATACCAAAGAAGCAATTTAGAGCTCAGTTACCCAGATTGGCATGGTTTAGGTTCAATTCTACCCCAGAATCACTTTATTACTCTTCTGTTAGTTTTCAGTCTTCTTAGCTATTATGCTTTTACAGACAGAAATAACGGCCATATGCTTTCAGTCTGAATCACATTTTGTTTCTTATGGGAAATAAAAGAAAATAAAAAGAGAAGAAAAATAAAGTCTCTCTGACAGTGCGCACGCTGTACCATCTGCCTCACAAAGTGGCAGCTGCTTTTTGTAGTCAGCAGACCCCTGGAAAACTGTAAAGGTGCAGGAAAGAGGACACAAAATTAACACAGTTACAATAGCTACATACGCTATGGTTCAAAAACTAAAACCCTTCAGACATGTGCAGGGACACCAAGAGATAAATCCAATGAGGCCCTACACAGAAACAAACGATCAAAGTGAATCTAGTGCAAAATTGTTCAGACTCCGCAAATGTCTCCAAGGGTGCTGAGACTATAACTAACTGTTGTTGCTCTGCTTCTGGCTCAGTCAGGGTCACATGACCCTGTCATAAATATAAAGGGAAGGGTAACCACCTTTCTGTGTACAGAACTATAAAATCCCTCCTGGCCACAGGCAAAACCCTTTCACCTGTAAAGGGTTAAGAAGCTAGGATAACCTCGCTGGTACCTGACCAAAATGACCAATGAGGAGTCAAGTTACTTTCAAAGCTGGAGTGGGGGGAAACAAAGGGTCTGTCTGACTGTGTGATGCTTTTTCCAGGACCAGAGCAGGAATGCAGGTCAGAACTCCTGTAAAGAGTTTGTAAGCAATCTAGTTAGATATGCGTTAGACTCTGTTTTGTTTAAATGGCTGATAAAATAAGTTGTGCTGAATGGAATGTATATTCCTGTTTTTGTGTCTTTTTGTAACTTAAGGTTTTGCCTAGAGGGATTCTCTATGTTTTGAATCTGATTACCCTGTAAGGTATTTACCATCTCTGATTTTACTGAGGTGATTCTTTTACTTTTTCTTTTATTAAAATTCTTCTTTTAAGAACCTGATTGCTTTTACATTGTTCTTAAGATTCAAGGGTTTGGGTCTGTGTTCACCGATGCAAATTGGTGAGGATTTTTATCAAGCCTTCCCCAGGAAAGGGGGTGTAGGGCTTGGGGGATATTTTGTGGGGAAGACGTCTCCAAGTGGGCTCTTTCCCTGTTCTTTGTTTAACACTCTTGGTGGTGGCAGCATAAGGTCCAAGGACAAAAGGTAAAAGTTTGTATCTTGGGGAAGTTTTAACCCAATCTGGTAAGAATAAGCTTAGGGGGTCTTTCATGCAGATCCCCACATCTGTACCCTAGAGTTCAGAGTGGGGAAGGAACCTTGACAGACCCTATGAGCTAAAACTGAGAGAGAAGCTGAAACAGAGGTAGGTGAAGCTGCAGCACATTTAAAAGACATTTGGAAGGTTGCAGTGAAACAAGTACAGTAGAGCTTGAGGTTGTAGTTTAGGAAGAAAACTGCCAATGGGGCTGAAAATATAACATGAGGGGTTTTGCTCATTTTTGTCAATGATTTCCAGTCCACAGGGAAAAAGATCTTGGAATAAATTTGAACTTCAATTCTCTTGTTCTCTAAGCCCAGATTCTTTCTTGTTCTAGCACTTGGTATCATTCAGGCAGTGGAATCAGTGAATCAGGCTTTAACTGGCTAAGAAAAAATACCCTCTCATAGGTTAGTTAACCTAAAGAAGCAGGCTGGCTCCTGTATAACTGCCCTCCCAAACCATGGTATAGGGCATCAGTGGGGGAGTGATGGGAAAAGCAGAATGTCCCTGTGCAACATCAGTTCTGAACTGACACAATATGGTTCCACAGCGACCATAGCCAACCACTTTGCTGGGCTGGGCTGGGGTCAGTGCAAAGGCTTCCCTGATTTTTGTGGTGTATAACTTGCTCCCCAATAACCCACCACCCTCTTCTGAACTGAATGTATCTCAGTGTAGGAGAGGGTCTGAACTCTATTACTTTTGATTGATAGTACCAAAAACGTACATGCAGGGCCATGCCTAGAGAGGTGCGGGGCCCGGGGCAGAAGTGACAATTCCATCACTTCCAGGACTGACCTGTCACTTCTGGGACCGACCGCACCAGCCAATCACACTGGCCTGTGGGGCCCCACAAAGTGCGAAGCCCAGAGCGGTCAGCCCGATTCACCATACTCAAAGGACAGCTCTGCTTACATGGATCCATCTCATTGTGCTTTTATTGTATCTTGCCTGCCATGAAATTTCCAAAATGCATGTGTCTGGGAAAGATATCCATAATCAATGTGCATAAACTAAATTATTATTAGTTATAACTATACAAGGTCATTTTTACTCGTGACACTAGACAGACAGATAGATCTTTGATTGTTCTCAAAGACAGAGACACCTATAATGCAATTAAGAAACAAGGCATTGATCCTAGGTACATCCAGATCAATTGCAGCTGACGGGACCCAGAAGTGTTCAGTAGCTTCAAAGATAAGGCCTGAAGAGAAAATAATGGAAAATTTTTTCCCAAAGTTCTAATTTGGAGTTGACTCTACCTTTGATATTAAAATTGTTAAAGCATTTTCAGTGGCATTATTTTTATAATATAGTTCAATAAAATGCAGACATTTAAAAAAAGCTATTGACATATTTTTGTCAATATTGTGGATCTTTGTTGATGCTACAAAGCTGAAAGGTTATCGTGTTATGTGAAATGGAGAAAAACTAACCCTTCTTTTCAATGTGACACATGTACATGCCTTGAGCACTAACAAGGCATAGCTAATTACTGATACAGTTGCAGAAAAGGCGCTCTGACAGTCATGATATATGAACAAATTTGTCTTGCAAGTGACAAGTCAAACAGAGGTTACTGAGGAGTTGTGGGCACTGCCAGCACTGTGGGTGAGTTACAGAAAATTTCTGCACTCTTTTTTTTCTTTTCTGCAGGGGAAATATTCCACTTTCAGAGCAGAAAGCTGATGCTTTTATTCGTGCTTTTACTGTTTCCATTAAAGGCACCAATATTTCTTTCTATATATGTTGCCAAAATGATTTTAAATCCAACAGTTCTTAGCATTCTTAGTTTTCCTAAGTTCTTCCAAGATTTTGCATGATCTGTGACACAATATGTAGTTTATCTGATCAAATGCACTTACTTCATGTTGAACAGTTAAATCTCACACATCTATAACTACACTATACACTACAAATCTTTTAAATATAACCGTATTTGTGAAGCATTATAAATTTCACCATTTCATCATTTCAAGCACCTTCCTTTTTTTTATTATTGTAACTTATGTTTCTGAGCATCTAAATACTAGTGCAAATAAATGGGCATGCACAAAATCAGATGGATGTATGGCCAAATCTAATTTATAACAAAAATGAATATTTGAAATCAAGTAAAAAATACTCCATAGTTTCGCCAACAGCTTTGTTTCCATCCAGAGTTCTCTTTTTAACAGTGTTTTACCCTCGAGATAAAGGCATTCTCAAACCTCCCCTTCCCCACCTCCCCATGCCAAACGAGTTCAGATAAGGCTGAGTAAAAGTAACTGTTCTTTATCAAGATGAAATAGTTAGTTCTTCTTATGATGAATGGACACACCTATACATAATGTTGAATCAGTGCTTCCAGTGCTATAAGAAAGACACGTTTATGAGGACTGAAATATGCACGACCTATTAAAATGCAGAATTTTTTTTAATCAGCATTTATTCACTTGGAGTAAATATATTACAAGAAGTTATTCTGAAAACAACAGAGAGTTACTGAAAAAGTCATCACAATGTCTCCAAGTACAGTAAAATAAAGATATTTTATTCTTATAAATGATATATATTATTTATGTACAAGGGATTTTAAATAATAGCTCCATTCTTTCATTTTCAAATCAGATGCTTTATAATTTTTTGTTTAACTGTGCTGCTAATTTAATCAATTTGCAGGAACACTTTCATGCACTGAGTTGTTATAAGTTATTAAATAATATTTCTTTTTCTTTTTTACACATGCAACACAGTCTGTGACATCATTATAATGCCAGAAATATTTAGGGCCAGATTGTACCCATTAGACAAAAGCCCTAAGTAGGGGCTGTAGGAAGCTGCACAACTCCAGTGCAATTAGAGGAGAGATTGAGCATCTTTCCCTCAGCTCTCCCTGGCACAGAGGGAGTGCATAGGTTGCCCCATAGTACCTCCTCTCCGGTGCACCATGCCGGTCTGTGCGGGGCACGGTGCCACAGCCCACAACCTCCTCATCCTGGCAATGCAAGAAGGACCGCAATTATCTCAGCTGAGAGAAGGCCCTTTGTTTTGTAAACAGAGACGGACACACAAGACAAACACCCCAAACAATACACAAACTGTCACTACAGTAGAACCTCAGAGTTACGAACACCTCGGAAACAGACGTTCGTAACTCTGAAATGTTTGTAACTGAACAAAATGTCACAGTTGTTCTTTCAAAAGTTTACAACTGAATATTGACTTAATAGAACTTTGAAACTTTCCTATGCAGAAGAAAAATGCTGCTTTTAACCATCTGAATTTAAATGAAACAAACACAGAAACAGTTTCCTTACCTTGTCAAATCTTTTTTTTTAACATTTTCCATTATTTTTAGTAGTTTATATTTAACACAGTACTGTGCTGTACAGTGATTGGGGTTTTTTTTCTTTGTTTTTTTTTTTTTTTGTCTCTGCTGCCTGATTGCGTACTTCCAGTTCCAAATGAGGTGTGTGGTTGATGGGTCCATTCATAACTCTGGTGTTCATAACTCTGAGGTTCTACTGTGCTTGGTGATCCTCCCTCCATCCTGTGTATCTGGACAAGGGCAAGGGACAATCTGGCTCTTAGCAACTAGCCATTCAACTGCACTAACTAAGCTGTTGCATCTTCTTCTTTGAGTATGCACAACATGCCTCAGATAGCACATGATCAGGATTCATCAATGAACTTGGTCCACTGGTTGGATCATTAGCTTCCCCAGTGCGGGCCAGATACTGATGGGGAGTGTAACAGGAACACTGATCCATGCCCCCCACCTGTTGCATCATGCTGTCAAACCAAAACAATGAACTAATTTAGGTTTAGATTCATTAGTTTGCGTATTTGGGTATTTCTTCCAGCCAAAACACCAAACAACACAAGGACATGGCCTTTATTCCCAACTCCATGCCTCCCAACATTCACAAAGAATCACCCACTGCCAATGTTCATAGGCCTGTTATCTGTCATGGTTTCAAAATTATTTTAGACTGGGGAAGTCTTGGAAGACATTACTGTTCTGGAAATCCCAGAGTGAAAGAAGGACCAAATTTTCCAGGCTACTGGTGGAGTTTCGTCTAGCTTCAAGACAACAACAACATTTATACAACGTTCATGCTTCTGAATCACAAATGTCAGAGTGAACTATTAATGTGAGTAGAGAAACAGCAGGATCTCTTGCTCACCCTCCACTGGAAGTAAATTCGTTGAGTAATGCTGTGATCTGCAGTACAATTTGAATACAAAAAATAAAGTTTGAAATAGACTCTCAGAAGTATAATTCTACCAGTGCAAAGAGAGTGTAAAAAGCTACCAGATCAGAAAAGCAGCATTTTGCATTCACTCTGCATTGGCATAAATGACTACATGAGGTGCAACTCAGTAGAAACCAGTGTGCTTTCCTATAGTATGGTTGGGAAAAACATGCAGGTTCGTGGAATTTGCTGGAGTTGTCTTAGGTTCTGAGATCTAATGCTACCCAGCACACCTGACTCTTGAATGGAAGCACTGTGGAAAAAAGACTCCCTGCACTCACCACACTTAGCACATTAGCAAAGAGCCATTTATGATTTGACTCTTAGCACTTTCCTAAATTTCCTTCTGAGTAATAGGTACTGCTGGAGATGGAAGAATGAACTAGATCAGAAGTGGGCAAACTATGACCCGTGGGACAGATCCGGCCCGCGGGACCGTTCTGCCCGGCCCCTGAGCTCCTGGCCCGGGAGGCTAGCCCCCCACCCCTCCCCTGCTGTCCCTCGTCCCCCACAGCCTCAGCTGGCACAATGCTCTGCGTGGCAGGGTGGCAAGCTCCTAGGGGAGCGCTGCTGCAGAGCCCGGCCTGACCCAGTGCTCTGTGCTGTATGGTGCGTGGCTGGCTGCAGCCAGGCGGCGCAGCTGCCTGTCCTCGTGCAGCCATGCCGCCAGCCACCGGTGCTCCAGGCAGGGTGGTAAGGGGGCAGGGAGCGGGGGAGGAGGGCTGGCAGAGGAGGGCAGAGGAGTTCGGGGGGTTGTCAGGGGCCGGGGGTGTGGACAGGGGTCAGTGTGGTCAGAGGACAGGGAACAGGGGGGTTGAATGGGGGTAGGGGTTCTGGGGGTGGTCAGGATGGGGCAGGTGGTTGGATGGGGCAGGGGTCCCAGGGGGGGCAGTCAGGAAGGAGAGGGGGGGTTGGATGGGGTGGTGGGGGGCAGTTAGGGGCGGGGGGTCTGGGGGTGGTCAGGGGACAGAGAGCAGGGGGGGTGGATGGGGCAGGGGTCTCGGGGAGGGTCGTCAGGGAACAGAGGGGTTGGATGGGACAGGAGTCCTGGGGGGGCCATCAGGGGGCGAGAAGCGGGGGGGGGTCAGATAGGGGATGGGGGCCGGGCCACGCCTGGCTGTTTGGGGAGGCATAGCCTCCCCTAACCAGCCCTCCATACAATTTCTGAAACCCAGTGTGGCCCTCAGGCCAAAAAGTTTGCCCACCCTGGACTAGATGGACTGCAGGTCTGATCCAGTATAACAAATCGTATGTTTCTATACTCAGAATTATTCTACATTCTTAATGCTAAGCCACATTTGATACATGTTATTGCTGACTATTCTACTGTTTCATTTATTATGAGATAAAATATGCTCTGGATAAATTCTAAAGTTTTGAAAAGGGGCATATTGGAATTTTAAGTTACCATGTTACATCTCAATGAGAGGTAAATAAAGGGCTAGCTTCAGTATTGCTGTCAGCACAGCATCTGCTCACATGATCTGTTTAGTCATGATAATGGTGCTTAATCTTAATATATCAAAGCAGATTTAGAAACTATCACACAGTGCACCTTTTGAATATTCCCAATGAACTGCACGTGAGCAATCTGCATGCCAAGAATTTATTAACTGGAGAATTTTATGAATAATTTGGGGTAATGAATAAATCTGAGAATTTTGCCATATGTTTGTGGACAATTGGTGAACAGAAAAAATGTTGGCAAAATTCACCCAATACATTATTCATTACAAATTACGTGCCTGGCTCTGCTTTTAAACCTGAAGAGTTAACTGGCTTTGAACTTCTTTTTACATGTGTCACTACCACCCAGTTCTTTCATTCATTCTGTGCTCCCCCATCACCTCTGGTTACCATCAAAGGCATCACACCTAGCCAGGAGAGGAAGAGAGCAATCCCTTCTGAATAAAATGCTAAATCAGGTTACATCTTATGTACCTCCCCATTTCAAAGGCTGAGGCCCTCACCTCAGTCTGAATGGGCAAGAGGCTGAGACAGATCACAGGGATAAGATAATGCAGTGGGTTGACTGGTACCTTCCTTCGCCTCCTGCCCCCTGCTTTGTAGTCAGCCATTGTTGAGACATGGAAGAAAAATGACTAAAGCTGAAAAGTCAGTTGTAGTGAAAGTCAACGTCATCTCTCTCTTTTTCTCTGTCTCAGGTCAAAAGTTCAGCATCATCATTCCAGAATAACTAACCTCATTTCTGAAACAAATTTCTAAATTTAAAGTTATCTAAAGAGACAATCTGGAATCTTGTCTAATACTTTACAGGAGTGAAAGTTAAAACAAAAACAAAAAAAGGAAGTTAGAAATAAATATCCAGTCTAATGTTACTTAAACAGAATACTTCATATATATAATGTTTTTGATTCCACTATGCTGAAACTTTTAGCAGAATACTTCCTAGAAAAGTTTACGTTAATGATCTATTTTTCTTAGACGAGAGTAGCCTAGCTCGCATAAAAACAGAACAAAAGTGAAAGCACAAAAAAGATTGCTTGTTATATACACCAACCAGCCATGGAAAACACTATGTGATGTAGTAAATTATCCTGGAAGATAAAGCCTTAATTTATGTTTAAAATGCCAGCACAGCAAAAGTAAAATGCAGTAATTCATTATGTTATGTACCACAGGAACATAATCAAAATAAACTATCACATCAGAAAAGTTTACTTAGGTATTGACCACCTTGAGGCTTATTCATGCAACACTTTCTCATGTATTTACCTGAATGGGACTACTCACCCAACTAAGGACTGCAGGATCAATCCTTTGTGTGGATGCCAGACCCTGATTTAAATGTGTTTGATATTGTATTGGCCCACGGAAATTGAACCAGGAAAAATATAGGATGAAACTTAGATAAATGCTTATCACTGAGCCATTCTTGCTCAGCTTACTACTACAGAAAAAAAACTGGTGCACTTAAAGCTTACCTGTTAAGATCCTGCATTGTGACAAGCTAAACAGTTCTTAGGGGAGTCAGTTAAAGGGCTTATTTGTAATAACATTTGTTTCTGTATAACCTCCTCAATTAAATGATTGAGCTGCAGTTAGACTACAAAGTAGTTATTTCAAGGTTTTTAATATACAAGTACAGGAAGCGTAGTTATTAATCTTTTATACCTTTATCTTTATACCTTGACCGGTTTCACTTTGTTTTGGTGGATACCAAGAGGCAGATCTTCAGCTGGTATAAATCAGATGAGGATCTGGCTCCAACTTTTGGTAACAAAAGTAGCCCAATGATGCTATCCTTACACAGTCATTGAGAAGTTTTTAAACAAAGGGCTGGGGGAAAGCCAGTAGGTGCAGAGGAGCACACTGTTTGGCAGACACATCAGAGAAGGATCTATTAACTGGGATTCTCTATAGACTAATAAAGAGGAGAGGATAGAATCTGATAATATACAGGTAAGAAGTGAAAAGAAACACTCAAATAAAAAAGAGTCCCATTCACTTACAAAAAGAAAAGGAGGACTCGTGGCACCTTAGAGACTAACCAATTTATTTGAGCATAAGCTTTCGTGAGCTACAGCTCACTTCAACATATCGATTTCTGTAGCTCACGAAAGCTTATGCTCAAATAAATTGGTTAGTCTCTAAAGTGCCACGAGTACTCCTTTTCTTTTTGCGAATACAGACTAACACGGCTGTTACTCTGAAACCATTCACTTACATCACAGGAAGGCAGACAACTAAAAAGGGACAAATTTTATAATTGCTTGTATACAAATGCTAGAAGTCTAAATACTCAGTTGGGTGAATCTGAGTGCCTGGTATTAAATGAGGATATAATAGATATAATAGAATCACAGAAACTTGGTGGAATGATGAAAATAAATGGGATACTGTAATACCAGGGAACAAAATATATGGGAATGGCAGAATAGGCCATGCTGGTGGGGGAATGGCACTATATGTGTGTGACATTCTATACCTTGGGGGAGCATACTGTAACCCCCATATTCCACATTTTCATATAATTATGATCCTGCATATAAAGCATGCCATGTAAGGTATCAGGGGAAAGGTTATGATCTGCTGAAAGTCATTTCTCTATCCACATATGTGTATCATTAATGTATATGAAGTTATGAGAATTGTGTTGTATGATGGTCACTAAAGCATGCTGTAAGTTGGGGAATCAGCCAGATATTAGCTCCCCAGAGGCAACAGCAAGGAAAGTAACCAACGCCCGGGTGGGGTATCAAACAACCCATCAGCAGCCATTGTCCAGCAAGGGAGCTACAATGCAATGACTCACCTGCATGAGGCCACACCAGGGGAATTGCTCAACCTTACTTGAAGAGACTCAGCAGTGCCCCCCAGACATGTCTGGACTTGTGCTCCAAAAGCACATTGACTGAGGGTATAAAACAAACAGAGTGGACACATATGGGGCCCTTCTCCTGCCCCCACCTATGCTACAAGCAACCAAGACACTGAGAAGAAGACAAGACTCCAACACAGGAGATTGGCCCATGTTTAAGGAACAAACCTGTACACTAATGACTACAATATCCAGTGGGGTGAGAAAAACTGCTTAATCTAGTTACTACCCATTTTAATAGGGTTGAGAGTTTAGACTGCGTGCTTATATTTTATTTTATTTTGGTAACCACTCTGACTTGTTATGCTTTGATTTATAATCACTTAAAATCTATCTTCATAGTTCATAAATCTGTTTGTTTAGTCTACCTGAGGCAGTGCGTTTGGATTAAAGCGTGTCAGAGACTCCCCTTGGGATAACAAGCCTGGTACACATCGATTTCTTTATTAAATTGACAAACTTATGTAAGCTTGCAGTGTCCAGCAGGTATAACTGGACACTGCAAGTTGGAGGTTCCTAGGGTTGTACAGTCTGGGACCAGAGATATTGGCTAATGTCATTCTGTTGCAAGTAGCTGGGAGCAGCTTACATGCCAGAGCTGTGCATGAACAGCCCAGGAATGGGGGTTCTCACAGCAGTGCAGGGTAAGGCTGGCTCCCAGAGTCAGGGATTGGAGTGGCCTAGCAGATCACTGGTCTGGATAACACCAGAGGGGAACATCACAATGTGAAAGAAAACATAGAGTCAAATATGATAAAAATCTTGAATGAATCAAATTGTACTACAGAATCTCTATGGATAGAAATTCCATGCTTGAATAATAAGAGTATAGGAGTAGGAATATACTACTGACCATCTGACCAGGATGGATTGTGAAATGCTCAGGGAGATCAGAGGCTATAAAAGTAGAAAAGTCCTTAATAATGGAGAATTTCAACTATCCCCATAATGACTGGGTACATGTCACCTCAGGACAGGATGCAGAAATAAAGTTTTTGGACATCATTAATGACTGCTTATCAGAGCAGTTAGTCCTGGAACCCACAAGGGGAAAGGCAATTCATGATTTAGTCCTAAGTGGCGCACAGGATCTGGTCCAAATGCTCAGTAATGGCAACCCTAATATAATTCAATTTAACATCCTTGTGGTGGATGGATGGGGGTGGGGGGGGGAGGAAATACTAAAGAAGCCCACCACAGTAGCATTTAACTTCAGAAAGGGGAACTACACAAAAATGAGGAAGTTAGTTAAACAGCATTTAAAAGGAACAGTCACAAGAGTAAAATGCCTGGAAGCTGCATGGAAACTTTAAAAAAAAACACCGTAATGGAGGCTCAGATTAAATCAAATTAAAAACAATAGTAAGAGGTCCAAAAATGCCACCAACACTACACAACAGAGTGTAAAGAAGTGGTTAGAGGCAAAAAAGGCATCCTTTAAAAATTGGAACTCAAATCCTACTGAGGAAAACAGAACAGAGCATGAAATTCAAGTGTAAAGGTATAATTAGGCAGGTCAAAAATGAATTTGAAGAGCAACTAGGTAAAGACTCAAAAACTAACAGAAACAAAATTTTTCAATACATCAGAAGCAGGAAGCCTGCCAAAAAATCAGTGGGGCCACTGGACAATCAAGGTGATCAAGGAGCACTGACGGAAGACAAAGTCCTTGCAGAGAAGCTAAATGAAATCTTTGCATCTGTCTTCACTGCAGAGGAAGTGAGGGAGATTCCCACACCTGAGCCATTCTTTTCAAATAATAAATCATAGAATCATAGAACTATAGGACTAAAAGGGACCATGAGAGGTCATCTAGTCCAGTCCCCTGCACTCAAGATAGGAATAAGTATTATCTAGACCAGTGGTTCCCAAACTTTTTCCGCCACTTGTACAGGGAAAGCCCTTGCTGGGCTGGGCCGGTTTGTTTACCTGCCGCGTCCACAGGTTCGGCCGATCGCGGCTCCCAGTGGCCGCGGTTCATTGTTCCAGGTCAATGGGAGCTGCTGGAAGCGGCGCGGGCCGAGAACAATTTTTCTCCCTTCTCTTGAGAATCTGAGGAACTGTCCCAGATTGAGGTGTTAATACAGGAGATTTTGGAACAAATTGAATAGTAATCAGTCACCAGAACAACATGGTATTCACAGAAGAGTTCTGAAGGAACTCAAATATGAATTTAAAGAACTATTAACTGTGGTAACCTGTCATTTACATCAACTTCTGTAGCAGATGACTGAAGGATAGCTAATGTAATGCCAATTTTTAAAAATGGTTCCAGAGACAATCCTGGCAGTTAAAGGCTGGTAAGCCTGACTTCAGTACCAAGCAAATTGGTTGAAACTATAGATCAGAATTATCAGACACATGCATGAACATGATTTCTTAGGGAAGAGTCAACATGACTTTTGAAAAGGGAAGGCATGACTTACCAATCTATTAGAATAATTTGAGTTGGCCAACAAACATGTGTACAGGGGTGATCCAATGGATATAGTGCAGTTGAACTTTTAGAAAACCTTTGACAAGGCCGTCACCAAAGACTCTTAAGCAAAGTAAACTATCATGGGAAAAGTGGGAAGGTCCTCTCATGGATCAGTAACTGGTTAAAAGATAGGAAACAAAGGGTAGGAGTAAACGGCCAGTTTTCAAAATAGAGAGAGTGGTGTCCCCCATGGATTTTTACTGGGACCAGTGCTCATAAATTCATAAATTATGTGGGAAAAGGGATAAATAGTGTAGTGGCAAAATTTGCAGATGACACAAAATTACCCAATAAAGTTAAGTCCAAAGCAGATTGCAAATAGTTGCAAAGGAGTCTCACAAAACTGGGTGACTGAGCTTCAGAATTGCAGATGAAAATCAATGCTAATAAATGCCAAGTAATGCACAGTGGAGAACATAATCCCAACTATACATACATAATGGAGGAAAGCTTGAAAACATGACTAAGTGTATCCTAGAAGCTCAAAACCAAAAGGCAAATAAAAGAAACCCTTTTTGAAACAATCTCATGATTATCAAGCCAATTTCATGATTTTGTGGCTTGACTTCTGATTTGTGAATAGTTGGGGGGAAACGATGGCTCCATTGAAGTCAACGGTAAAACTCCCATTGACTGCAATGGAGCCAGCGTTTCACTCTGGGCACAGGCAATACCGTTGACAAGAGCACGGCAGTGTGTTCAGGAAATGCACAGTGGTGTCATTGGTTTTCTGTTGCCCTTTTTTTAAAAAAACAGTTGTATTTAGTATATTTTTTGTATGGAAAAACTAAGGTTAACATTTGCAGACTTGGGACCCTAAATATATATACAGACACAGGCAGCTGGATTTTCTCTTGCCAGACACCCACAGCTCTCATTGAAGATTTCTGTCAAATGTGCAATGTGGGGAGCAGTTGGGGTTATAGGCACCCACGTTTTAAAACAATGGCCTGACTCTTTATACATTTTATGCAAGGTCCTTTGTTTTTATTTTGTTTAACATTTCCAGGGAATGTATCAGTGTTTATTATCAATAATAATAAATGGATGAAAATCAGTGCAAAATATATCTTTTCTCGGTAAATACTGGGGGACAGGAGGACAGAAAAATAACAAAAATAAAGAAAATATATTGAAAGTGAAAACAATTTAATGTTGTAGTTTATTTCATGAACTGTACATTAACAGAAAGTAAACATATGTATGTATCTTCCATTACATTGCCTTACTTTAACAAAGAGTCTCACATTTACACTTAAACTTCCTCATTATTAACATAAACTCATCTGCCTAATGTAATGGATTGGATTTTCTTAACAAACTCAGTATTTCATGTACCCGAGTAGTCCAAATTTTAGGTGAAAATAAGTAGAAATAAAATATAGTTTTTGTAAAACACAGGATTTTTTTCAGTAAAATTCAGTAAAAACGGACAATGAAGGTTCTTAATTTTATGTAACCATACTCAGGTTTCCAGATAAACAATTAACGAGGCTCCAGCTGTATGTGGGAAAGGATGTTTAATATTCTTAATTTTTTTTTTAATTTGGGCATTTTTAACTTTTTATTTTAAATATTTGTTAGACTTTTCCTAGGAAGGTTGTGGCATGATAAAGGCACGTATCTAATAGTATCCTGATTATCCAAACATTTTGGGTGATACTGATTTCTTTGTGATAATTGGAATTTCATAAAATCAGAAGTCAATATAAATAAAATCCAAAGGAAGGCAGATATGATGGTAGTTCATGAGATAGAGAGAGTTGTCCACTGTAAGTTTTGAAAAACAGGATCCTACCATAAATGCACGTATTACGTAAAGACAGGGACTCAGAGAGAAATTACATTACAAAGCCAAATTCTTCTGCCAGTCCTTGGGGTGGTCTGGGAACAGCTCATGGGAAAATTTGGTCCATAAATATGCGACTTCTTAGAACAGTAATAGTACCTTAAATGTAAATTTTAAGATCTTACAATGCATTTTCCTTAATAATAATACTGAAGGCAATACATATGACATTATAACAATAATCCTAATGTATAGCTGTTGTCATAATTATAGTATTTCTCTTTGGATACAAAAGGACACATATTGACACATATTATAGGCACTTAAACTGATACTATAAAATATGCACAATGGCTTATAAAAATATGCAGTTGCACATACCATTTGCTGTGTAGATGTGCATATTTTATACAATTACTTGATCTGCTTATGATTATTTATTAAAGTTGCAGATATTGCAGAACGAAGATAGATTTTTATTTAACTGAAAGAAAAATAGGTTTTAATCTCCTGAAAACCTGATGAAGTAGAATATATCCTCTCCTTTCTGGATTTAGTTCCTGATCCTGTACCACTGACTTCAATAAGGATTGGATCAGGCCTCAAGTCTTGACCCTGTCCTTACACTAAATCTATTTATAAGCCTTGTCTTCTAAGTGTGATATAAAGCCCATTCGCTTGACTTTTAAAATGTAACCTTTTTTTTGTCTTTTTCACCCAAACCCAATCCCACATGATGTTTCATATTTGAAAATTATCCAGATTGAAATGCTTACCCTGTCTGATCCGGTGGATGATGACTGTAGTACTTGGGAGTTGCTAGATACCACTAGTGTCTAAAGGCATCTACGTGTTTTGGGAATTTGAATATTTATTTCTTTTTCAGATCATCCAGAATATAGTTAATACTAGTCTTGAAGATTAGGAGAATATGTCCATAACCAGAACAAGTTCTGTCTCTTTTCTGTTTCCTTCTCTCTCTCTCTTTGAAGTGATCAGTCCCACATGTTATGGAAATAAATTTTAACTCTGGTCGCCAGTCATGGAGGTCAGGCTTTGGCAGCTATATAAATCCAGTGAGGTTAACTAACCCATAAAAAATAAGTGCTGAAGTGTTTGTTTCTCTGTGGGTTATCCCAGTAGGTGACTTGCTTTTCCTGTTTTACCCATTTTATTACAAGTTTCTTCAGAAAAGGCAAATGCCAACTGATTTCAGGAGAAGAAATGAACAATAAAGTCAGTTGCAGACTTTAAATAAGTATATTTGTGTGTACTATAATAAACCACGTTGAGTTGTAACATTTTTCTACAATGGAAAAGTCAAAAATAAACTGATTGGCATGCTACTAAATTTAGTGACATAATACAAAAATTACAGCTAAGACTTATGCATTTGCCTAGAATTATATTTGTTATTTCAAGTGCAATAACTTATCAAACTGTGTTTTGGAAAATATAACTTAAAATAGGAAACTGGAGTGAACTAATTCATCAATATTCAAACTGTGAGTCAGTGGATGAATTTAAGTTTGAACTTTATTCTTTATAATTCCAGCACTTCAGAACTCATATCTTTTAGCATCTCCTCATTTCCCAATATTGAAGTTACCTTCCCCAGCAACTGCACTTTATGCTGAATCATTCTGGGAAGTTTTCCCCATGATATGTTTCTACATAAAAGAACAGCCTGTACTTATCCAATCTAAAACCTAAATTTGTGCCATCAGATCCTACCTCTCGAGAGTGACGTATTTAAATCCTCATCTCTTCCTTACTTTGCATGGGAATCCTTCCATCTTCCAAAATATTCAAAATGTTTAGTTCCAAAGTTACAGCCTTGTAAGGGTGTGTTTGGGGGAAAAGAGGAAGGAATTAGCTAAATGTTTAAATTAAATTCATTCTATCTCCTTTCTAAACAAAAAAAATGATCCCGTATCAAATATATGTTTTATAGGGAAACAGCTGTGTAGGTGATGACTGGGGACCTGTTCCTGCAAAGCACTGAAGAATGTTCTTAACTTTAAGCATGAGCAGGCTTGTTGAAGTCAATGGGATTATTCACATGCTTAATATTAAGACCATGTTTAAGAGCTTGTTGGATCAAGTCTCTTATCCTCAACTGCTACAAATTGGCATAGCTTTGCTGAAATCAATGCACCAGCTGCGGCTCTGGCCCAATAACTTGCTCTTTCAAATTGTGTCATACACGTTTCTAATAATAGCTCTCTGTGTTCTAGAGAGCTTGAATTTGGGAGTTGAGTGATAATGCACTCAAAAGATGTTATGGGACTTACTATATTCTGTATGTGTCATTGAATTTAAAATATGAGGCAGGAGCACTAGGTTGTATTCCCAGTTGTGCCACTGCCCTATTATGTGACTTGGACAACTCACTTGACCTTTCTATGCTTCTCGCTCCCTGCCAGCTTTTATCAGTTTTGTCTATTCAAATGGTAAGCTCTTCCAGGACAGAGACAGTCTCTTACTGTGTATGTGAACAGTGCCTACCACAATGAGGTTCTGATCTTGGTTGGAGTCCCTTGGTGCTATCATAATACAAATAATAAATAAGAAGATTATCATCATCCTGGGCTGTAGTCAGTCTTGGTAGACACTTGTGTGTCTACTCAAGGCTTACTGATAGCTCTGTGTAAAACCAAATGGACCATCTGCAAAATGGACCATCATACAACACTTCCTTCATTTCACAGAGGGATACGAGGAGCATCAATGGAAAAACAAAATTAAACAAGAATACAAAGCATTTATCTATGAAATAGGACATATTCTCAACTGAAATCATTGTGATAATCATTGTTCAACTGAAACTATTACTCTGCAGAGAATGCATAGATTTTTAAGCAGCATTCCCCACTGAAATCAATGGGGACAGCAGCTTAAAAATTGATGATGCAATATGGCCCATGTTATCAAGAGTTTATATTTTTTCACTCTGCTGAGTTTTCAGCTGCCTGTCTTCTGGATTAGCCATCAGGATACTTGATACTTGTAGCCCAAAGCTGATCTTTTGTTTAATAATATTTTTCAAGCCTGCAGGAAGTAAAGTACTGCTCAAAGTAAGGGCAGCAGAATCTGATCTTTCCCCACAACCCCCGAATTTATTTTCATACAATATCAGGGTTGGAAGGGTCCTCATCTAGTCCAACCCCCTGCTCAAAGTAGGACCAATCCCCAATTTTTGCCCCAAATCCCTAAATGGCCCCCTCAAGGATTGAACTCACAACCCTAGGTTTAGCAAGCCAATACTCAAACCACTGAGCTATCCCTCCCCCCATTTTCCCATTATTTGATACCACATTTTGGATTTGTATACCAGAAATTATTTGACACTAGAATTTTCTATCTGCAGTAGCACTGGAATTGCTTATTAAGGGCTAGATTTTTCACCCCAGACTTGTTCATGAGCACATATTCACCTGGGTAGGCCAATCCAGGGCACAGTAGATTGTAAGTCCAGGCACTGGGCTTGGGGAGACAGCAGGCACTGAGTGACAAGTACTTTCACATATTAGCACATAAGCAAGAAACTGGTATGTGAGACTGGAACTGGTAGAGCCATGGCTCCACTTGCCTCCACCCAGACCTCCAACACACATTAGTGTGGATAGCTCAGTGAAGCTCTCTGTTCAATAGGCAGCAATAGACAAAAGGAAACAAAATGTTAAGTTGCATAAGGAATGAGACAGGCAATAATACAGAAAATATTCTAATATATAGCATGGCCTTACCCGGAATATTGTATTCAGTTCTGGTCATCACATCTCAAAACAGAGATAGCAAAAACAGATAACTCAGACATAGGCATTGCAAATTATTAGAGACATGGGAAAGCTCTAATGAAGAGAGTTTATAAAGATTGGGGTTCTTTACCTTAGAAACAAAACAAATAAGAAGGGACATGATAGAAGTATATACAATAATAAATGGCATAGAGAAGGTTGATTATTATAATACAAGAACAAGTGGGCATTTAAACAAATCAAAATGTGCACATTCAAAACTGATTAAACCTTTTCCACATAGCTTGTGGAACTCATTGCCACAAGATGCCATTGAGGCCAATCAATGAGCGGGATTGAACAAAACATTTGGACATTTATATGGATAACAGGAATATCCAGATTTATAATAATAAGGATTGTTTTTAAATAGAGTTTTGGAAGGGATATAACCTTTCATACTTCAGGACATAAGGCAGCCTAACTAATTCCTTGTGAGCAAGTTATTGAATTAACTATTTACTGAAGGTTTCTTGCAATTGTTTTTGAAGCAGCTGGTATAGGCCACTTCTGGACATGGGATGCTGTACTGCACGGACCACTGGTCTGATCCATTATAGACATGCCTATGTTTCTATATTCCTTGGAGGGCTGGTGGGTTACTGGATCTAATAATGTGCCGAGGCAACATACCTCTCTCCTACTCCTTCCCTGTTTAGAAGATCCGTAACAGGAAATGTGACCTAGAAGGGTGTATGTGATTCATCATTCCTTTCTGGAGCTCTTTGTGGGGTCATGCACAACTTGAACAGGGCTGAAAGTAAGCTTTTTTTTAATCCTTAGATTGGAAAGTATGGAAAATACGGCAAGAAAGGAAACCTGCCCAACAAGAAACTTAAAAAAAGAAAGGGCAGCATATCCAGTACATTCTGCAGCCCTTAAGCTACTCATTCATGTGGTAAGGAAAAATATGCTTATGCCTATATATCTGCAAAGCAGCAGAATTTGTCCCACTTATTTTTTAGAGCGTCTCAATTGAATTAATAAGAAACTCTAGGTTTTCTCTGAATTCCAGAAGGCATCAAGAGGAATTCAGTGCCAGTGTTTACACTGAAACTCACTTTCACTCAAACATACTGCTGTAACGGGGTCTCCAATCATTTTGAAGAAGGGATTTCCTGCTACTCTCCTGTGTCTTTATTTCTCTAGCATTTCTGAATATCTCCTAGACTGATTCTTAGATGCTTTAGGGCAAGTGAAGGAATTATTACATTATTACATCGTGAGATCGTATTAATGGGTTATAAGTTCAGCGGCATTTTGAAAGAAATAAAATAAGAGAGCACCCTCTCTAAGACCCCTTTGTCCTACTTGTCAACTTACTGTCAGTCTCTCACCCTCACCAAAAAACCCCCCGCTAATGCTGTGCTAAGTCTGATTTGTAAAAGGTGGGGTGAAGAGTTCAGATAGGAATCTAAACACGCCCCAAACAAAATAGCTCTGATTCCCGTACAGTCAATGAACAAATAAGAGATGCATCCCCTCGGACTCTTGACAGAACTGTCATTGTTTACCATTAGCACTGTCATATTCGTATGCTTTGTCATTCTATACAGCAGGGCATTGGTTGGAACACTGCCAAATTGCCGATTTGCAGAAGAACTGCCTTGTGTGTTGACTCTCTGTGGATATTGCAGGCAGCATAATTCCTGATGAAAGTGTGCTCTCTAGTGTTGCAGTGCTACAAAAGCCAGTGAGCTTCACTTAGTAAACAATAAAGCAAAAGAGATCTGGAACAGTTATTTCAGCAGATTCAGCTGCTCAGTTTGTGCAAGGGTTATTCTGGATGAATGTTTCTGCTTGTACTTTGAACTACCATATGTATTTCATTCAAAAGGAGGATTGAAACTGTTTCCATATTTTTTTCCAGAAAGGTGAAAAAGATACTTCTTTGTCTGGTGATTTAGGACCAGGTTTCTGCTTGGCCAAAGCAAATAATATTACATGGACATCTGAGCACATTAGTGGCCTAATTCTCAGGTGTTCTGAACACCAGCAGTTCCCATTCATTTCAGCTGGAGTTGCGAGTGATCAGCACTTTTGAAAATAAAGTCCAACGGACTTAGACATCATTGCAACAGTAACTGTGCCTGCAATTATTTTGTACCTGTTATGATCTGTGGGGTTTAAAAATGGTGCACTTTTATAAAATCTCGTTCTTAAACATTTCCTGACACTTTATAGAGAATTCTGAAATACATAGTGTCTCATTCTCCATTGCCTTGTTCCTTACATAGTCGTTTACCCTTAATAAAGTGAGTATACATTGGAAGTTAAAGGACACCATTTTTATTTTTTATTGTTTTGCACCCACTTTGCAGTCACCTTTCCATAGGTGTAAATGGTTGCACACAGTACATGACTCTGGAGAATCAGGCCCATTATATTTTGTAGTGCAAGGCAAATTCTGATATCCATTAAACCAGTGTAAATCCAAATTAACACCACTGAACCCAGTTTCAAAGGTGTTAGTTTGGATTTGCACCATTGTAACATAAATCAAAATTTGGCTCATTTAATCTATGTTTGAATATCATACAGCTGATCTTACATCCCATGTGCTCCTCAGGCTCCCAGGAATTTGTTCTGATGACATCACAATCATTTCTCCAGCAACTGACCACTGTATACCAAAAAGAAAAAAAAATTCAAGTAGGAAATTGTCAGCAGCAGAATGCTTGAAAGCAAAGAGATTTTTTTCTGCAGAGTTCTTAGTAATATAACTCTAGAAAAAGAAAAGTTAAATCCAGCATCTCTTCACCTGATGTCAGTAGGAGTTTGAAATGCACAAGAGATGCAAGATATGGTGCAACATATATAAACAAACAGGTGCTAATTGGTGCTGGGTAGGAAGTGTTTTACTCAACGCAGAAAAATGAATGTGAATTTGTAACTTTTTTCTGTCCCAAGTTGCGATTAAAAAGTTGAAATCTCAAATATTTTTGTGAAACAAAAATCTGAAATCAATTTTATTTCAGGTCAACAAAAACATTTAATTGCAATAATTTTAAAATATTTAATTTGATTTGAGCCTTTTTAATTTTTAAACATACTATACAGTAACTTATGTTTTGAAATGAAAATTGAAAATTTTTGTTTAGAAAATGTCAAAATGGGATATTGTAAACAATTTTGCAGCTATTTTCATTTTTTTTCCAAAACAGGAAGTCTGTTAACACTGACCCTTTCCCATCAAAAGTTTCAGTTTTGATGAATTGTCATTTTTCGACAGAAAAATGTTTCATTGAAAATCCCTGTCCAGCTCTAGTGCTTATTATTTCAGATACAATTAATATCCGATGGACATTGAATAACCTGTCTTGCAAGCACAATCAGTTATTTAGTCATTCAAGTGGAATGCAAAAACAGAGTCCTGGATGAGGCAGAGATGAAAATGTTCACCCTAAATTTTCAAAATGCAATATAATAGGCCAAATGTTGATATCTCAGCTCATGTTGAGTTGTATTTTACTCTTCAAATAGTCCTACTGGATACAGTGGAAATTCTCACAGCGTAAGGTACTAAGCAATGCAAGGTTATCATAGTCTGGCCCAATATATGAATGGATGCACATCAGATACAGGATCAGGCCCTATATTTTTTGTATTACTCTTTACAAAAAGTTACATTACTAAGCACTTTTGGTCAAAAATATCTTTGTATTAAGAGTTCTTCTTCTGACTATTTCCTCCTGGAAATAATCTACTTTTTTCCTGACATCACAATCGGTTGATGGAGAAATGATTGCAATGTCACAAGTAAAGGAGTACATTATTTCATGTAGGAAATATGCAGTAGAACCAGATGAAAATTTAAAATGCGTCTTCATATAAAAAAAGGCAGCAAGCAAAACCCTCTGAAAATATATTACATAGAACTGACAGATGGCTTTCTATATTTCTTAAAGTTTTCTATCAGCTTCTCATTTATAATAAATAGTCTGTTAGAACTTAGAATATACAGCTTCTTTACTTCACTCCTGCCTAATGAGGCAAAAACTAAAAGTTCTTTAATGTATCTGAATGGATTTCAACTATTGTATAGTAGACATGAAAACAATGATTTATATTTAGATTTAAAAAAAATGAATGTATTCATCCTAACTTCCCGAAGTTCCTTTGGAAAATACTCTTTTTTAGATTGGAAGCTCCTTGAGGTAGGGACTATTTTCATTTTGTGCCCTGTCGCAGCACTGACAATATTGTCATCATTTAGCCAATAATAAATAACAATATTCTCTTAGGAAAAACTACCATTAATGGCCCAGATCCTGCACTGTGATCCACATACATGATCCTTATGTCTGCATATCATCCTGTTCAGTCAGTGGGCCTCCATACAGCTGCAGGCTTCTAGAGACACAGATTAGAGGGAAGGATTACAGCCCAGATCCATTGCAGTTTCTTTTTGTCGGGTTCAGAGGAGCTGTTTCTTAAAGAATGTGACATACTTATTAAATCAGGAAAATATACTGGTTCTGAAGCCTGCTCCCAGTGGAGTCAATGAGAGCTCTGTCATTGACTTCAATGGGACAATGAATGGGAATGAGACACAGTTCTGTGTCCTGGCACCACCCAAAGCAAGTGTGCATCTCCTTCTGTGAGCAGGCGGATGGCTCTCACCTAGCAGTCAGAGTCTGTGGTGGCAACCCCAACCTCCTTGTCAAAGTCTATGGTGACAGCCCTACCTAGTAGTCAAAGTCCGTGGCAGCAGACTTGCCTAGAGATGAAAGTCTGTGGCCACAGCCCCACCTAATCGATAAGAGGATAGGAGAACCCAGGCCCTCCCACGCCAACGGGTTCCTACCACGGGGCCTTCTTAAGCTCTGTAAGGAAGGTATCTGCTACCTGCTGTCTGGCGAACACCCTCCACTGGGACCCTTCCTACCACTCTGCACCTCCTTGTGTGCATTGTAGCTTGTGGCTGTTCCTTGCAATCTGGCCCACATGCTTTAGCAAGCTGGGATTACAGATTCATGCAGCAGTCCTCCTCCTGGGGATACTCTCCTGACTGAACCCTCTGTAGCAATGAGTGCAGGCCTGCTTCTCTCTTTCCATCCATCACATTGCTGAACTGAAGAGACTCCCTTTTAAACTTCTCCTCCAACTGGAGCATGTCCAGCAGTCCTGCCAGGGTGGGGCTTCCCAGGACTAGAGTTGCTCCTGCACCCCTTCCTCCCCACCACACCTTCACAAATAAAAATGAGTGGAAAGTTGGAAGTGATCTATTTGCATGTCATGTCTACAGGACAGTAATACAAGAAATATTCCAAATTCCCTTCTACAAAAGATCATTGAGGTATGGCATTTCAAACATCATTGTGTTATTCAGTTTATTAAAAAGCAAGAAGATATTTTAAATTTGACTTACTATCTGACTGGTGAAAATTCCCTGCATTGTAATGGAACAGTGTAAAATTCAATATAATCTGACTTTCTTTCAGATAGGCATTAGAGATTTTGAAATAATCAATTTTTACCTTTTAATTTGTGATTCAAGACACAATGTGATAGTCTAGCACTAATTTTCCATTTATTCTAAGGGATAACTTTAATAATTTTGGGGTGGCTGAGAGAAAGAAAATATAATCAACCAGTGACATAAATACATTCAGCCCCAGAATTTCTTGAAAACTAAGTATTCCAGCTATGCCTGGTTTTGATTTGTTTACTGATTATTTTGCACATATTCTTCAAGACAAGAGTTATGCTTTGGTTAGCTATTATAGCTTATGACTTTATTTTGCTCTTGCTGAGAGACTTGCACTTATCTCAGGGTTTTTTTCATGCTCTTTCTGTGTCGTTAACCAAGTGCAGTCTTTGCCCAGAATGTTTGGTTTTAAAATGTACTGTCCTAGATCAGCTAATCGGAAGATTTTTGTGACCCTCAAATTTTACAGCTAACTGCATCATTAAAATAATGAAAAGACTTTTGTCGTGGTTTCATGGTACAACTCTGAAAGCATATACTATTCTACCACATATAAAGTCTGTATGAAGGTCTGAATCCTGCAGTGTGCTGCAGGTGGACGCAGGGTTCAACCCAAATAGAGTTCGGTCCAGAATCAGATCTTAGAGTCAATCCCTTTCTGTCATTCCATTGACAATCTAGCCCAGTGCTGTAGAGCCCCTGCAACTCTAGATATTTTAAATTTTAAAAAATTGAAAGGGTTGTGGTTGTTTTTTTAAAAATACAATTGCAAGCATAGCACATGTAAGGTAATTTAGCATATGTGATGCATGGTATATTTTTTGTTGAAAAATGTATTACTTTCACTCATTCGTTTCAATGGCAAGCTGAATTATATTATATTGTACATGGTATGTAACTTTAAAAGAAATCAGCTGTCAATCATTGTGAATAGACTGCTGTAGTTGACGGTATACTTGGTTTTCATGATAAATGGCATTATGATTGTCTTATATATAATTATAGTAATTTTGAAGCAGTTTATATGTGCTTTAAGTTTATCATATTAATGCCTTGGATACATGCTTTAGATGTAATTTCTATGATTTTCAAATAATTTATGCTCTACATTAGAGAATGAGACATAACTTCCTCATTATTCCAAAGAAAGGTTCACATAATTTTGTCATCATCTTTTTTCCACCAATTACACCCTCTTCTCTTATCCCGTGCATTAAATAGCAAGTGCACAATAATTTTTAGGCCAGACAACGTTTCAGACCAGAGAACTGCCTACATGAGAAAGCCACCTCAAAGGGAGGGGAGGTCATAAATGTGGCAACAATGTGGAGAGGAGTGAGCTTCTGAAGTGGGGAGGATCCTTCCGAAGTAGTGCGGAGTGGGAGAGGATGTGGGGCCAACCCTAAAACTCATGCTCTGTCCCTGGGTTAAATTAATTGGCCCTGCATCGAGCATGATGACCTGCAGTAATGCCATGTAGAGGAGTGAGAGGAACAGCAACTGTCTCACTCTTCAGTGCCCGCTTCTGCTTTGTATGAGGATGGGTGAGTTTCACCACATGGTCATATTTTATGTGCCCTATACTTCATCCAGTCATTTCTTAATATATCTTAGAGACATTCTAGATTCGGTTTACATCATACCAATTTATTTGGCCCTTCCTGCTTTGTGCTTCTCCTCAGCCTCATTGCTAGAGTAGCTTCTGCATCACCTGCATCTGTGTCATGTAGAGAAGAATGACTGGTGGATATATCTTCTGTCCCCACATCCCTACTGTACAGTGATGAATAGGATTCTATAGGAAGCACCTATGAAGCCAAGTATGAGGTGTACAGCCTGGTTTCAGGATTCCCAAATTATGATCCATTCTCTGCACGGGTGCTTTGAATCGGAATTGGTAGATTTTGCTCCTAAGAGATATGTGAACTGGTTCTGTTAATCTCAGTTGGTGCTAATATTGACATCTCTCTGTGTTTGTCTCAGTCTTATCATTTGGAAGAGCAATATGGATGAAATTACTATGCAACATCAATTGTCCCCCTGCAGCCCATCCCAAACAATCTGTCCGCTCACCTGAAGTACTGATGGCAAGTAGGTTCTAGAGTACATCATGATGTTTTCATCGTATGAGATATACACAAATCATATTGGACTTCTTGAGATAAAATCATATATGAGTAGGTGTTGTGCTTCTTCATTTGGTTGAAAACTTCAGCACCTTAACATTTCAATACACAATATAATTTTATCTCATGAGGGACTTTAGATATTATTCATCAATAAGAAGGGCTTATAACAAGAAAAATTGCCTCTCAATTGTGAATGGACAATGCTTACCTGGAAGATTTATTAATCAGGGGAGTGTATTATAAACAGGAATCGCAGTATGACTATAATAAGGTGACTGCAGATACAAAGAATGGAGATTCTAGTCTGAACTAGAGATAGACACAGCCAAACCTCTGAATCAAAAGGCCACACAGTTTGGGGAAGTTTGTATCTGGATCCCAGAGCCGGCTCTAGGTTTCTTGCCTTCCCCAAGCAAAAAATTTGCCGCCCCAAGTTCCGAGAGCGCAACTGCCCAAGCAAAAAAGAAAAGGGTGGCCGGAATGCTGCCCAAGCAAGTGCTTGCTTTGCTGGTGCCTAGAGCCAGTCCTGCTGGATCCTGACTTGGCATTTTGGACCCATGTCTATAATAAAATACTAGATGAAGTAAAATGAAAACTCAAGAGAAGTCAATAGTTGCAGCATGTCACAAAATATCAGTCTTACAGCCTAACTAAAATTATACTGTGCTTCACTAAATTCTAGGTCTCACGGTTACAGAATATTCTAGGTCTCACAGTTACAAAAGTGAATAAGTTGCAACTCCAATTGTGCAAGATTCAACCTTTCTGCTCCACAGGAAATCATGTGAACATTTTCTTTAGTTATGAGGTTTCATCCTCTGAATTTTGCTTTGGGTTTTGGGTTTAAAATAAACTTATAACCAAGGATTGTCTCTTACTATATGTTTATATAGTAAAATAGGGCCCTGGAAACTACTTCAAACTAAGTGTTAAATTAGTAAATAATAATAATAATAATGAAACAGCAAAAACTGTCACATTTTGATCTGAAACCATCAAACAAGAAACATCTCCATAATTCCCTGATTCCATCTTGTCTCTTTGTGATAGTGGGGCAGTCCCCTAGGGCAGAGGTGGGCAAACTACGGTCCGCGGGCCACATCCGGCCTGCATGACCATCCTACCTGGCCCCTGAGCTCCTGGGCTGGGAGGCTAGTCCCCAGCCCCTCCCCAGCAGCCATGCTGCCACACGGGCAGCGGGTCTACAAGCTCCTGCCGCTCTGAGCAGCATGGTAAGGGGGCAGCAGCGCGCATTTGGTGGTGAGGGGGTTGGGTAGGTAGGGGGCCCCGGGGAGACAGTTAGGGGACAGGGGGCAGGGAGTCCCAGGGGGCAGACAGGGAGCAGGGGGTGGTTTGATGGGGTGGAGGTTCTGGGGCGGTCAGGGGTCTGGGAACAGTGGGGTTGGATAGGGGGTGGGATCCCGGGGGGCCGGTTTGGGGCGGGGGGTGGGAAGTGGAAGGGGGCGAATAGGGGTCGGGGGCAAGGCTGTTTGGGGAGGCACAGCCTTCCCTACCGAGCCCTCCATACAGATTTGCACCCCGATGTGGCCCTCAGGCCAAAAAGTTTTCCCACCCCTGCCCTAGGGCATTCCTCTCTTCCTGCTAGTTAAGCCCTTCCTCCAACTGGAAATCTGAGAGTATGTGGTTTTCTCCCACTCACCCCTTCCACAGTATTGGGGGATGCAACAAGGTCAGTTCATTCTCACATAGGGCACAGGTTTCAGAGTAACAGCCGTGTTAGTCTGTATTTGCAAAAAGAAAAGGAGTACTTGTGGCACCTTAGAGACTAACCAATTTATTTGAGCATAAGCTTTCGGGAGCTACGGCCCACTTCATCGGATGCATACTGTGGAAAGTACAGAAGATCTTTTTATACACACAAACAATGAAAAAATGGGTGTTTATCACTACCACTTCCCCCACCCCACTCTCCTGCTGGTAATAGCTTATCTAAAGTGATCACTCTCCTTACAATGTGTATGATAATCAAGTTGGGCCATTTCCAGCACAAATCCAGGTTTTCTAACCCCCCCCCCCCCGCCCCCACAAACCCACTCTCCTGTTGGTAATAGCTTATCTAAAGTGATCACTCTCCTTACAATGTGTATGATAATCAAGGTGAGCCATTTCCAGCACAAATCCAGGGTTTAACAAGAACGTCCGAGGAGGGGGGGAGGGGGGTAAGGAAAAAACAAGGGGAAATAGGTTACCTTGCATAATGACTTAGCCACTCCCAGTCTCAAGCCTAAGTTAATTGTATCCAATTTGCAAATGAATTCCAATTCAACAGTCTCTCGCTGGAGTCTGGTTTTGAAGTTTTCTGTTGTAATATCGCAACTTTCATGTCTGTAATTGCGTGACCAGAGAGATTGAAGTGTTCTCCGACTGGTTTATGAATGTTATAATTCTTGACATCTGATTTGTGTCCATTTATTCTTTTACGTAGAGACTGTCCAGTTTGACCAATGTACATGGCAGAGGGGCATTGCTGGCACATGATGGCATATATCACATTGGTGGATGTGCAGGTGAACGAGCCTCTGATAGTGTGGCTGATGTTATTAGGCCCTGTGATGGTGTCCCCTGAATAGATATGTGGGCACAGTTGGCAACGGGCTTTGTTGCAAGGATAGGTTCCTGGGTTAGTGGTTCTGTTGTGTGGTATGTGGTTGCTGGTGAGTATTTGCTTCACGTTGGGGGGCTGTCTGTAGGCAAGGACTGGCCTGTCTCCCAAGATTTGTGAGAGTGTTGGGTCATTCTTCAGGATAGGTTGTAGATCCTTAATAATGCGTTGGAGGGGTTTTAGTTGGGGGTTGAAGGTGACGGCTAGTGGCGTTCTGTTATTTTCTTCGTTAGGCCTGTCCTGTAGTAGGTGACTTCTGGGAACTCTTCTGGCTCTATCAATCTGTCTGCGATACAACCACATTTGCTCCAACCCCTCAGACAGAGACAAACACCTACAAGATCTCTATCAAGCATTCTTACAACTACAATACCCACCTGTGGAAGTGAAGAAACAGATTGATAGAGCCAGAAAGCTCACGAAAGCTTATGCTCAAATAAATTGGTTAGTCTCTAAGGTGCCACAAGTACTCCTTTTCTTTTTACATAGGGCACAGACATTGTCATAAGGGTTGCAGACAGCTGTTCTGTACACTCCTTCCTCCATTGGCAGCAGCAGGATTCTGAGTGATAAAGTCTGACTGCCACCATGGGGCAAGGCTTCAACCTCTTCACCCTGGGCATTAACCTATTGTAACTGCTACTCTTTCTCAGTCTCTAATATGTTCTTCTGCTCCACTTTGTTGATACCCCTTTACCAGCTTAAATGTCATCTAATTCATTAGATGAAACAATACGGTCACCAGAATCAGTATCAGCAGTTCCGTCTGACCTCTGCTTAGGATAAGGGCCTGGTCCCTCTTAGGAATTTAAAGGTCAAATAAAATTGTAATGTTTTTGCCATTTGGAATTGGAACTATGTGGTTAAGATATGGACAACGATTAGAAAATTATGCTGAGCTAGTGGATAGTTTCCCAAAGGCAACCTCCCTTTGCCTCCCATTCATAACCATCTCTAAAAATATCCCTGCCTACATCCCAGGCCATCCTATACAAAAGAGAGGTTGTGTGAATAAATACTTTTTTTTTTTTAGGAAAAATCACCCTAACTATGAACTCTGCAAGGCTGTGAAAGTCACGTAACGTAGGTGCTGAGCACCCCTCTACTTGGGACAGTTAAAACTAGACTGGATGAAGCACTAATATGAGTAAAGTAGAAAACTATTCTGCACTGACAATGAGGTGACCTAATAGTCCTTTTCCAGCTCCAGCTTCTAGGATTCTTTTGTAAACTGCAACTACAGAGTTCAATTAAACACAGTTGCTCATTATAAATACTGGCTGACCAGCCTTCCTGATTACAGAGGTTAGGCTTGCACAAGCAGATACCCAGAGCGGGTGTTAGGCATAAGCAGACTAAGCAATTGCTTAGGTCACCAAGTGGCTCAAGGGGGCCCCTCTTAATTATTAGTATTAAGTGTGTGGGGAGTGAGGCCCAGAAATATTCCTGCTTAGGCCCCACAGTGGGCTAGCACCAGCACTGCAGGAATCCAAAAGATCTACCTTGTGAATTACAACAAGGCACTTTTCACAACAAATCAGAAACACATCAACCTTTATATCTATCCATAAGAGGCATGATTTTCAAAGGTGCTGATCACCTGCAGATGACGCTGGTTAAGGTGAAGATTTGAGTACTCAGCGGTTCTATAAATCAGATCCATAGAGGCAAAATCCTCCACTTGGTGCAATTCTAGTATGGGAGAAATAGGAGGAGACAACCTGTAAGAGAGTTTGCAGGGAATTTGCACCCCCTGAATGCTGAAGAGAAAGGCTCAACGAGGCTCCCTTGTGCCTGTGTGACAAGAGGATGGGATCTATGGATATGAATTCACAAGCCATCCCCACCTACCTTGTAGGTGAGTCCTCATAACGTGGCACCTACTTCAGCCCTGATCTACACAGGAGCTCTGCAGGCTGCAGTGGGGGAAGAGAAGATCTTATCTGTCATCCTAGTGGAGCATCTCCATGCATAGGCCATATATGTGAGGAGTGCACAGGGTCCCAACAGTTTTATTGAAAGGACTGAACTGTTCAAGCAAAACCCAGATGCTTTGATTTTTCTGTGAAAACCTGAGGTTGGCATAGTTTAGGGAGCTCTTGTCCCAGCTCAGCTTTCATTGTAATCTCCTGTCTTCACTTGCACATTTTTCTGAGAAGAAACTTCTATTCTTGGTGTCTGCTCAATTATGAACCATTTTGGAAAGTTTGAGCAGAGCCCACAAGATGAGCAGAGAAAAATACTAACCCTTTTGAGGTTACAAACCCTCAAACTTTTCCCTACCTAGGTGTTATTAAAATGACTAAAATTTATAACTTTACAACTCCAAAATCCCCACAAGTATGGTCCTCAGTAAGGAATAGCTTCTGAGCTAATGAATATATTTTAAATTAAAGTGTTATACATTTGATTTTTCACATACAGGAAAACCAGAATGTGATACTACAAATCTTACTCATACCAACAACCTGCTAAAGCTCTCAGGGTCAGGCTAACACCCAGGGGAGAAATTTCCATCAGTGTTTTCCCCACATTGGTGTGGGGCCAAGCTTTGCCACCCTTCAGAAAAAGCCATAGGTTAGGCTTCAAATGCCCTGGGATCCCAAGGACACAAGTGTCCTTGTGCAGATACCTCATGCCTTTGGGTCGCCTCTGGGACATCATGGCGGGATCCCACAGAAAAAGTGAGACACCATAGTAAGTTACTTCTGTCGCTGCCCCATCTCCTACCCATACATGAGCCATGACCCCACTGAGAGCTCCATGCAGGGTCCAAGGAAAGAAAATAATAATGTCACAGAGGAGTCTGAGACCTCTCCTCTCTCTCCTCTTCCCCTCCTCTCCCAGTGTAAATGACAACACAATCTGAACAGCGGCAGAATATCAGGGCCCACGTGTATTTGCTTTGAAAACTTTAACTTTTTTTTTCTTCCAGTTTTCAGTTTGCCACCTGGAAATACATGTGAATGTAACATTAAAAACAGTTTAATTCAATCACTGTTGGGTTCGGCTTGAAGAAACCTGACACTGATACAGCTTTTCCACTTTCTGGTTAATGTAATTTGCATCTCTCAGCCACACATGGTGTTGAATAACTATTTGCAGTCAGACCCATTACTGTATTTGCGTTTATCCCTTGACAGGATATTTACCAGGAGTGCAAGAAAGTGCTTTTGAATGTTATTGTTCCCTTCCATGTTTGCAAAAAGTGCTTTTCCATGTTACTTGTTCATCAGTATTCTCAAAATGCTTAAAATACTAGTTTTCAGCTATTTTAATTTACATAAAACTTGGTTCAGCTGGACCTGAAACCCATTTTCTCTGTGATAAACAGGAATGTTCCTAAAGGACCGAGACAAAGATGGGCAACATGTCATTGGGACAAACCTGGTTTTCTGCTCTAGAAAGGATTGCAGAGATTCAGAATTGGACTTGAAGAGATGCAGGGCCCTAATCACTGAGGATGCTGAAATTGTGTCCTTAGGGTGAAAGTGACCCAAACACACAGTGCAAGAGCATTCACTGCCTGTTAGCCAAAGCATAGTTCCGGAATGAGTTGTAAAGGCTTATCTGTCTACTGACCTGAGCAAAAAATGCACTACAAGTCAGGACAAATAAGATTTGAACTGGGTGGTAGAGGAATTCTTAAGGGAAACATTGTATGTGTGTGGCAGAGAGAGGGAAGGGGGAAGGAACACCATTCATTTGGAAGGTATTACTGAAAAATTGGGCTGGACAGATTGTCAGTGTCACAGGCACAATTGTCTGTACACTTCCCACAATTTCTCCCTATAACTGAGCTTTGCCAATTTATGCATATTGTCCCTTCAAAGCTGCCTGCAATACATCAAAATATTCAACAGGAACAAAACAGAGCCTAGAGTAGAAGCTTGTGAGAAGGGCAGCCTATAGGAAAGTAGGTAAAATTGCTTTGGAAAAAAAACAAACATTTCTCCAGAGGGTCATTGGGGAGTTTCAGAATCATCCTTGGGGTTATTAAAATAATTCCAACCAGCCAAACAGGATGTCTCCGTTTGCAACTGCCTGTTATTGATCTAAGCTGCTGACTTCATTTTAAATCTTTCCCTTTTGCAGTTTGGAGGACGGAAATAAACTCTCATATGCTTTCAGAGCACAACGGCTGAGAACTTAAAAAAAAACCTCCCCTATAATACAATACGAGGGTAATTACCAAGCCTGACAGGGAGATAAAAATTGTCTCTTTAAAACAGCATATATTGTAAAATCAAAGCCAGAAAGAAATGTGATGTGGAAGAGCCATTAAGGAGCTAATTCTTAATTGCTTCATGGGATTAGTTTGTTACATTTTTTATTTCCAGGGATGTTCTAATTAGCAGAAAGGGGCAATTTTGAGCAGTGCGGCATTTAGAAGCCTATTGTTGTGCTCAGGTAACTTCAATCATTTTGTTCAGCAGTTATCAACATCAGTATTTTTATATGCCTCTTAACAAGAATACTGGCAAGAATCTGTTACTACCAGGTAGTAGTCCTGTTAAGTAAATTAAACCTTTGCAGCTTTTAGGAGAGAAAACATCAGCAGTTATAAATGTGAAAGGCATCAAGGAATCTGTTTTGCTTCACTCCTGATGGTAAGAGATGAGTCTTACTCAGGTGTGTTTCTCAAAAAAAAACCAAAAAAAAAAACAAAATATCATGTGGGGACTGGGGTAGGAGCCAGGAACTAATCCAGTGAAGATAGTAGCCACAAAGAAAAAATATCTTTCTGGTCACAGAGACTTGAGGGGGATTCCAATGTTGATTTTTTATTTTAGGCAGTAGGGGTAAATTCTCTGCTGGCAGATTTCAGGAGAGTTATGGCAGTGGAGAAAGTGGCATTTTGCTAAGTTTTCATTTTGATAATGACCTCTCACGTGATAGATTTTTTTTTTTGTACAGAACAGAGGTTGTCTTGCTCTAAATTATCCCATCATTTTATATAGAGTTTCCTATTAAAGTCTATATAGTTATTGAAGAATGCTGAATGGATTTCTCTTTTTTCTTGGCCTTGAAAAGGCTCCCATTACTAACGGTGAAATTGTCCTCAAAGAAAAAGTGTCTAGACCAATGTTTAGATATGTTGCTTAATTTTCCTGTTTGTTGTCCTGAAGGAAACTTCAGTTTCAGCTTCCCTTAGGCAATAATAATCTTTTTGTGCAAATGGACAGGATGATGTCTATCAGACAACCACAACTGAGTGCACCAGTGATATTTGTTTTTTGGGGTTTTTTTTTTCGTTTGAAAACATTTCCAGCTAGAAAATAAAATAAGAGAGGGGGAATTCCATTGTCTTGAGGAAAACGCCATGTTGTCTTGTCTGAAGTCTTCAATGAACCTCTATAGTTGTGAAAGAATTTTCTCTTGTTCTTTAACTCCTTTTTAAAATTTGCTGAAGGGAGTTTTGTTCTTCCTTTTGCACATCTGGTATAAGAATTTCCAACACAATTTTGTCTCATCTTAGTGCTGGAAATGATTTTCATTTGCTGATTGCTTGGACAAAATTAAAGACAGACTCTTTAACAGCGCATCCTCTGCATTGTTCCTGAGTAGCAATTAGAAATGAATAATTTCAGTTTGCAAGAAGAGACTATCTTCCCATCATATCAGGGTTTGTTCTTCTGATGCAGTATGTCCTTTATCAGCTTGATGTCCAAAAAGGTATACAATGACAGCTTGGTGGTTAGATACAGTTGGCAATAACCTTGTAAGTAACAGATAAATAAAATGGTAAATTTGAATGTAAATTTCAACTGTCAGATCAGTACTTAAGCCCAGACAAGTCACATGATCTTTGTAGCTGTATTGGCCACACTTACCTACGCGCACCATGGCAAACCAACAACTAAAAATTAAAATTGGGAGCATGTGCTCTCCAGTGATTAGAGTGACAAGCAAGCTGGCACTGGGTTACAATTCCCATTGCTACCAGTGACTTATTGGGTGACCCTGGGTGCGTCATCTAACCACTGTCTCAATTTCCACATCTGCAAAATGGAGGTTTACTTATCTTCCTCACAGGTTTTGTCAAGTGTTAAATATGCTTGTAGCTCACTTTGTAGATGTCCAGAATTAATATTTGTGACAAAGTTCCTGCTCTAGCTTGGTGGGTTTGTGCTTATTGGTGGATTTGCTCACCTTGGAGCTTCACGGCAGCCCTCAGCTTGGCCGTTTTTTCTGAACCCACAGTCCAGGTCGATTTCTCCTTTGTCTGACCAGGAGTTGGGAGGAGGGAAAGCGGGGTACCGGGAGGAAGCACAGGCAGGAATGTCTGTGAGGGGAGGGCTCCTGCCTCATACTGGGAATGAGGGGCGATCAACAGGTTATCTCAAGTGCTTATATACGAATGCACAAAGCCTTGGAAACAAGCAGGGAGAACTGGAGGTCCTGGTGATGTCAAGGAACTATGACGTGATTGGAATAACAGAGACTTGGTGGGATAACTCACATGACTGGAGTACAGTCATGGATGGTTATAAACTGTTCAGGAAGGACAGGCAGGGCAGAAAAGGTGGGGGAGTAGCACTGTATGTAAGGGAGCAGTATGACTGCTCAGAGCTCCGGTACGAAACTGTGGAAAAACCTGAGTGTCTCTGGATTAAGTTTAGAAGTGTGAGCAACAAGAGTGATGTCGTGGTGGGAGTCTGCTATAGACCACCGGACCAGGGGGATGAGGTGGATGAGGCTTTCTTCCGGCAACTCACGGAAGCTACTAGATCGCATGCCCTGATTCTCATGGGTGACTTTAATTTTCCTGTTATCTGCTGGGAGAGCAATACAGCGGTGCATAGACAATCCAGGAAGTTTTTGGAAAGCGTAGGGGACAATTTCCTGGTGCAAGTGCTAGGGGAGCCAACTAGGGGGGGCACTTTTCTTGACCTGCTGCTCACAAACCGGGTAGAATTAGTGGCGGAAGCAAAAGTGGATGGGAATCTGGGAGGCAGTGACCATGAGTTGGTTGAGTTCAGGATCCTGAGCAGGGAAGAAAGGTAAGCAGCAGGATACGGACCCTGGACTTCAGGAAAGCAGACTTCGACTCCCTCAGGGAACAGATGGCCAGGATCCCCTGGGGGACTAACATGAAGGGGAAGGGAGTCCAGGAGAGCTGGCTGTATTTCAAGGAATCCCTGTTGAGGTTACAGGGACAAACCATCCCGATGAGTCGAAAGAATAGTAAATATGGCAGGCGACCAGCTTGGCTTAATGGTGAAATCCTAGCGGATCTTAAACATAAAAAAGAAGCTTACAAGAAGTGGAAGGTTGGACATATGACCAGGGAAGAGTATAAAAATATTGCTCGGGCATGTAGGAAAGATATCAGGAGGGCCAAATCGCACCTGGAGCTGCAGCTAGCAAGAGATGTCAAGAGTAACAAGAAGGGTTTCTTCAGGTATGTTGGCAACAAGAAGAAAGCCAAGGAAAGTGTGCGCCCCTTACTGAATGAGGGAGGCAAGCTAGTGACAGAGGATGTGGAAAAAGCTAATGTACTCAATGCTTTTTTTTGCCTCTGTTTTCACTAACAAGGTCAGCTCCCAGACTGCTGCGCTGGGCATCACAAAATGGGGAAGAGATGGCCAGCCCTCTGTGGAGATAGAGGTGGTTAGGGACTATTTAGAAAAGCTGGACGTGCACAAGTCCATGGGGCCGGACGAGTTGCATCCGAGAGTGCTGAAGGAATTGGCGGCTGTGATTGCAGAGCCCTTGGCCATTATCTTTGAAAACTCGTGGCGAACGGGGGAAGTCCCGGATGACTGGAAAAAGGCTAATGTAGTGCCAATCTTTAAAAAAGGGAAGAAGGAGGATCCTGGGAACTACAGGCCAGTCAGCCTCACCTCAGTCCCTGGAAAAATCATGGAGCAGGTCCTCAAAGAATCAATCCTGAAGCACTTACATGAGAGGAAAGTGATCAGGAACAGTCAGCATGGATTCACCAAGCGAAGGTCATGCCTGACTAATCTAATCGCCTTTTATGATGAGATTACTGGTTCTGTGGATGAAGGGAAAGCAGTGGATGTATTGTTTCTTGACTTTAGCAAAGCTTTTGACACGGTCTCCCACAGTATTCTTGTCAGCAAGTTAAAGAAGTATGGGCTGGATGAATGCACTATAAGGTGGGTAGAAAGCTGGCTAGATTGTCGGGCTCAACGGGTAGTGATCAATGGCTCCATGTCTAGTTGGCAGCCGGTGTCAAGTGGAGTGCCCCAGGGGTCGGTCCTGGGGCCGGTTTTGTTCAATATCTTCATAAATGATCTGGAGGATGGTGTGGATTGCACTCTCAGCAAATTTGCGGATGATACTAAACTGGGAGGAGTGGTAGATACGCTGGAGGGGAGGGATAGGATACAGAAGGACCTAGACAAATTGGAGGATTGGGCCAAAAGAAATCTGATGAGGTTCAATAAGGATAAGTGCAGGGTCCTGCACTTAGGACGGAAGAATCCAATGCACCGCTACAGACTAGGGACCGAATGGCTAGGCAGCAGTTCTGCGGAAAAGGACCTAGGGGTGACAGTGGACGAGAAGCTGGATATGAGTCAGCAGTGTGCCCTTGTTGCCAAGAAGGCCAATGGCATTTTGGGATGTATAAGTAGGGGCATAGCGAGCAGATCGAGGGACGTGATCGTCCCCCTCTATTCGACACTGGTGAGGCCTCATCTGGAGTATTGTGTCCAGTTTTGGGCCCCACACTACAAGAAGGATGTGGATAAATTGGAGAGAGTCCAGCAAAGGGCAACAAAAATGATTAGGGGTCTAGAGCACATGACTTATGAGGAGAGGCTGAGGGAGCTGGGATTGTTTAGTCTGCAGAAGAGAAGAATGAGGGGGGATTTGATAGCTGCTTTCAGCTACCTGAAAGGGGGTTCCAAAGAGGATGGCTCTAGACTGTTCTCAATGGTAGCAGATGACAGAACGAGGAGTAATGGTCTCAAGTTGCAATGGGGGAGGTTTAGATTGGATATTAGGAAAAACTTTTTCACTAAGAGGGTGGTGAAACACTGGAATGCGTTACCTAGGGAGGTGGTAGAATCTCCTTCCTTAGAGGTTTTTAAGGTCAGGCTTGACAAAGCCCTGGCTGGGATGATTTAACTGGGACTTGGTCCTGCTTCGAGCAGGGGGTTGGACTAGATGACCTTCTGGGGTCCCTTCCAACCCTGATATTCTATGATTCTATGATTCTATGATTTGGGGGGAACCCAGGCCCGCCCTCTACTCCGGGTTCCAGCCCAGGACCCTGTGGAATGCAGCTGTCTAGAGTGCCTCCTGGAACAGCTGTGCGACAGTTACAACTCCCTGGGCTACTTCCCCATGGCCTCCTCCCAACATCTTCTTTATCCTCACCATAGGACCTTCCTCCTGGTGTCTGATAATGCTTGTACACCTCAGTCCTCCAACAGCCCGCGTTCTCACTCTCAGCTCCGAGTGCCTCTTAATCCCAGCTGCCTTAATTGATTCTAGCAGCTTCTTGATTGGCTGAAGGTGTTCTAATCAGCCAGTCTTAATTGTCTCCAGAAGGTTCCTGATTGTTCTGGAACCTTCCCTAGTATCTTACCCAGGGACAAGGGACCTACTTAGCCTGGGGCTAATATATCTGCCTTCTATTACTCTCCTATAGCCATCTGGCCCGACCCTGTCACATATTATATATTCTTATAGAATATAAGAACATAAGAACGGCCATACTGGGTCAGACCAAAGGTCCATCTAGCCCAGTATCCTGTCTTCCCACCGTGGCCAATGCCAGGTGCCCCAGAGGGAATTAATAGAACAGGTAATCATCAAGTGATCCATCCCCCTGTTGCCCATTCCCAGCTTCTGGCAAACAGAGGCTAGGGACACCATCCCCGCCCATCCTGGCTAATAGCCATTGATGGACCTATCCTCCATGAACTTATCTAGTCCTTTTTTAACCCTGTTATAATCTTGGCCTTCACAACATTCTCTGGCAAAGAATTCTACAGACTGTGCGTTGTGTTACAAAATACTCCCTTTTGTTTGTTTTAAACCTGATGCCTATTAATTCATTTGGTGACCCCTAGTTCTTGTGTTATGAGAAGGAGTAAATAACACTTCCTTACTTACTTTTCCACACCAGTCATGACAGTATAGACCTCAGTTATATCCCCCCTTAGTCATCTCTTTTCCAAGCTGAAAAGTCCCAGTCTTATTAACATCTCCTCATATGATAGCCATTCCATACCCCTAGCAGTGTTCCCTCTAATTATTCCCATGCATGTGCAAAATGAATTTTGTTATGTGCACCAATATGGAGGTGATGTGTGACACATGACTTTCATATTGGTGCACAAAACAAAATTAATGTGGTGTAGGTGGGGCCAAGGGGTTTGGAGTGTGGGAGGGGGCTCTGGGCTGGGGCAGAGGGCTGTGGTGCAGGGGTGTGAGGGCGCTGGCTGGGGGTGCACGCTCTGCAGTGGGGCTGGGGATGAGGGGCTCAGGGCTGAGGCGGAGGGGTTTGGGGCACAGTAGAGTGATCCTGGGCTACACCAGGGAGAGAGGACTTCCCCAGCTCTGTCCACACTGCGGCAGCTCTGGGGCTGGGGCCACGGGATAGGCGCCCCTCCCCCAGCCATGGCAGGTCCGAGCTGGGGGAGAGGAGGGGCAGGTCCGGGGCTGAGTTGGGGCCGGGGAGGGGCGCCCCCATAGGCGCCAACTCTGTGGGTGAGCCAGGGCAGGAGAATCAACAGAGAAAAATTAGTGGGTGCTGCTCAGCAGCACCCACCGCTAGCCAAGCTCCCCCCGCCCTGCAGAACCTCTCACCTGCCAGTGGCCCTGCTGACCAACTCCTTGCCCTCCCTCCCAGCGCCTCCCACCTACCGCGAACAGCTGTTTTGTGGTATGTAGGAAGCTTTGGGAGGGAGGGCGAGGAGCAGGGATGGGCCACACACCCCTCCCCGGGGCACAGCAGGTTGGGGCCGGGCTAGGTTGGGGCCAGAGGAGGGACGCCCCTCCCCCGGCAAAGGCAGCTCAGCTGGGCAGGTTCCCTGAGTGCCTGTGTGGCAATACATAGGCTGTTGTGTGGCTGCGCAGCTTACAGGGAACTTAGACCCGAATCATTTTTGTTGCCCTTTTCTGAACCTTTTCCAATTCCAATATATCTTATTTGAGATGGGACGACCACAGCAGCACGCAGTATTCAAGATGTGGGCGTACCATTGATTTATACAGAGGCAATATGATATTTTCTGTCTTATCTATCCACCCCTTTCTTACTGACGCCCAACATTCTGTTCACTGGTTTGACTGCCGCTGCACACTGAGTGGATGTTGTCAGAGAACTATTCACAACGACTCCAAGATCTCTTTCTTGAGTGGTAACAGTTGATTTAGATCCCATTGTTTTATATGTATAGTTGGGATTATGTTTTCCAATGTGCGTTACTTTGCATTTATCAACATTGAACTTTATCTTTTGTTGCCCAGTCACCCAGTTTTGTGAGAGCCTTTTGTAGTTCTTCACAGTTTGCCTGGGACTTAACTATCTTGAGCTGTTTTGTATCATCTGCAAATGTTGTCACCTCACTATTTACCTCTTTTTCCAGATCACTTATGAGCATGTTGAATAGGACTGGTCCCAGTACAGACCCTGGGGGACACCAGTATTTACCTCTCTGAAGTCTGAAAACAGACCATTTATTCCTATCTTTTGTTTCCTATCTTTTAACCAGTTACCAATCCATGAGAAGACCTTCCCTCTTATCCCATGGCAGCTTACTTTGCTTTGAGCCAAATTCTGGTTTCAGCTTCACCCATGTGAATATGGAGTATATCCAGGAGCACTCAGTGGAGATATTTCAGATTTATTTGGGTATAACTAAAATCCAAATTTGGCCCTTAGTGGCAAACTTTACACTATGTTTATTAAAAAATCATAACTAATATCATGTTTTTCATAGCTCTGAATGTAGGAATTTGTTGAAGGTGTGGCACCTCATGCAGAATAACCATATATGGCATTAATGCTATGTTTATTGTTTCATACTTTTTGGGAAGAGGGTTGTTTGTTTTGTTTTAATTCAAGGCAAAGCTATCGGAGATGGTATGACTTCAGCAAGTCCATTAGAAGTTACTCTCAGACATTTTCAATTCTTCAAACCAAAACTTGCAAGCAACCTTTTTGGATGAACTCAGAATTGTAGTATTTGCAAGAGACCTGCCATGTAAGACCTGTTATAAATTTGCTTTTTGTGAATCAAAAAAATCAGAGGCTCTCAAGACAATACTTGCACAGATGGATAGTTGTAACTTAAGGTGAGAATCAGAAAACCTGCCACCGAGCTGGCCTCTCAGAGTTCAGAATAAGCATCTGGTAAGTATGTACAAGATATTAAACAGGCTGTGGAGTTTTGAGGGAAAGCTACTGTGCTCTCATACCCTTTTTGTGGTAAAAGCATATGGATGTAAGCAGGGGGCCTCAAGGGGGGACAGGGAAAACTGAAAGTAAATTAAAAACAGAACTTGAATAGACTTCTGATGAAAAAACTGCCAACAATGTCTGATGTCTAAAGCTGATAATGGATTTGTATTTCCTTTATTCCTCTGAAAACTTTATCACTACTTTCCTTGCAAAATACCAGGGTTACATTTGGTATAGTGGAACTTCTGCATCACATATCCTTGCAAATTATTAAAGGAGCTGCAAACAGAAAAAAAATAGCAATTCTTTTTTAGAATTTAATGCCTAACTGCTTTCTAAAATACCCTACCCCCACAGGGGCACAAACCCTGCCAGCACAAATTTTATGCATAATGTCATATTAGATCGGTAATTTTACTTTACTTAATAATATAATCCAATATTTGATTTGAGAATTGTGGTTCATCCAAAGACATGAAAAAGTGATCACTCCTACCAGGCAAATCAGGTTGCTTTAAGGTTTCCATCATTTGTGCGCTTAAAGAGTTAAATAACTGTAAAATAAAATCTCTGTCCTCTTTTTATTTATTTATTTTTGCCTAGTATTCTAACCTATGATCATTGTAAGTGAAAGAAATTAGAGAAAAATATATATTTCTCTGCTTCTGAGTTGTTGACTTTCTCTCTTTGATTGTATTTTGAATAGTCAGTTTCCTACTTTCCCCTGAATGATCACTTTCAGACAAACTGTCAGCACCTGGTATGGGGAAAGCATTTTAAAAAAATAGGGAAATGGGACTGTAAAATCAGAACAATTGTTAGGAGAACACAGTCAGTGTCCTTCTGCAGACTGTCTGCAGTTCAGGAACTGAACCCACATCTACTCAGTCCCATTTAAATGTCCTAGATGCTAGAAGGGCCCTAAACTGATCCTCTCTGCCCTCAACTGATTCTACAATTCCCACAACCACTAGTGTTGAGTTAATTCTGGTGCAGTAAGTGAGCTTTGACAAGCAAAGGGGTTAACATGAGCTTGTCACTGTAACACTAAATAGTTAAACATGGATTGGGGTTTTAAATAGAGAGACCCTCAGCTGTTTATTTCCACAGAAAATATACTAGAAAAAATTATACCAAACTTTGGAAATGTATTGATTAGAATAAACAAGAGAAAACTAACCAAAAATAAAACAGAGCATTTCCAAATTAAAATGGAGTGGTTATGCAAAAAAATCCAACAACAACAACAACAAAAAACAGTCAAAACTAATCAAAGTCCTTTGGCATATCAGTTAGAGTCTCTTATTTTGTTGTCCAATCCTTCTTAGTGGGGAAGCAAGGCTTAATTCTGCTGTTGAGTTTTTAGTTTCCCCGCCTTTGACAAAAAAGACAGAAGGGAGAAGAGATAGGAAAGTAAAAGTGGGGAAAATATGTTTTTTGGTTGATATTCTCAGGCTACAAGGTGGTCAGCCATGGATGGATGCTCTTGGCTGGCAAGTCAGCCACAACAGCTGTTGCTCTGGACTCTGGCTCACTTCCGCCCATCTGGGACATCATCTGGCTGGTCTTGTTAGGTCCTTCGCCTTTACTTGTCTTTCCAAGGCTGAGCAGAGCAGGGTAAGTTGTCTCATCTCATCAGGCTGATGCTGTGCAGTGTGGTTGATCTCAGGCAGTGGAGCTTGAACACTCTTTACAGTGGGGGTGCTGAAAGCCAGTGGTCCCCAAACTTTTTACTTTGCCCCCTCCTTACCCCTATCCATGCCCCCTCTCCCCAGAGCTGGGGCCAGGACCAGGCCTTGGCTCCAGGAGGGTGGAGGGACTCGGACAGGGGTAAGGGGGCTGAAGGTGATATTACAGCTGGCTCCTGCAGCCAGGAACCTAGGCACAGGACTGGGAGCAGAGCCCTAGGACAGGGCCAGGAGCAGAGCCTCGGGTGCGGGGCCAGCAGCACCAGGACCCTGGGCATGGGGTAAGCTGCCAGGACCCCGCACAAAACTTGAGGGTGCTGCAGCATCCCCCGCACGCCTAGTTCCCATGCCTATGATCTCAGGATTCAGTGTAAAGCCAACAGAGAAAAGAGATATGACTGGGGGAGTTGAGGGAGGCAGTAAGGAACACACAAAGGAAGGGAAGATAGAGCAGAACCTCACATATATTAGCCTGGAGTCCTCACTTATCCAAGAGTGATGGTCTCTCCAGTGTGCTAGTATAGACACCCAATGATCAAGGCTCACCCATGAAGGACAAACTCTCTGAGGTGAGGCAAAGCAAAGACTTGTCATCTTTTGCTTGGGGGAATTACCAGGATCTGTTTCCCATAAGCTATTTAAATCCTCAATACCGTCTTTTTAAAAGGACCCCAAAGTGGGGGTAATGTTTGGAAAAGGCCTTTCCTCTTCATTGTTTTGTTCACCCATTAGGCATAATTTCTGATATTCCCATCTAGGTCCATGGATTTCCAATTTCAGGTTCTTTCTGTTTACAAGCCATGTTCTTTAAACTGTCCTTGGGTTGTATGAGTAGCCCTTTTTGTTTGGGCTAATCCAGTCTGTCTTCTTTTCACCCCTTTTCTATCAACATTCATTGTTACAGGTTATGGTAACATTTTATGAATATTTCCCACTTTCCAAAAGTTGTCCTTACCACTGGCGTAGACCTGCTAGACCTCAGTTGGATATCAAGGTCTGCCTTTCATTTTCAAGTAGAGACAAAGGGATAACACCTGCAGTAATTTTACATTTTCACAGGTTCAACTGAGAGCAGAATTGGGCGCAGTATGTTCAGCTGCTGAATGGGAAGCAAAGAGAGAAGAGGAACTTGGTGAACAGTATCTCCAGCTGGCACAGGACCAGCACTGGTAAATTCCAGAGAGCCATTGTTACATGAATGCAGGGCTTTTTAGAACAGGGAGTATATTAGACAGAAGCCCAATATGTAGAGAGAAACACAGATGGAAGAGTTTTATTAAGTCTCTAAGTCCATCCCCTTAAGTCCACGTCAGGATAGTTTCAAACAAACTAACGTCTCACTGTCTGAATTTTTCCCTAATATTCAGCTGACATTTTCCCCTTTCTTAATTTTGTTTCATTAATATTTTTGTGCTGCTCTCCCCTGAACTCCCTTCACCTATTAATATTATTCTGGTAATGTAAGGTGAAATTGTGTTCCTTCTGTCTCCAAGGTTGGAGGGGATGAAAAATCCTATTGATCCATGATGCTGGCAGGCAAGGAAAAGAGAATGGTGTCCAGCACAATATCATTTCCTCCTTCTCCAGGACCCTGTGGAAACTGCATATGGAAAGGGCACCAACAGGAAGAGATGTGTATTGTCCCCACAATAACCCCCTGGGGATCCTACAGCAAAGTTAATACTGACCAAGTCAATCTTCATGTTTATGGATATGTCCCTTGCAATGAGGAACCTGTATATTTAGGGGAATTGTGAGGGGAATGTTTGGCTGGAAGCCCCTGGCAGCACAATTCCAACACAGCTGTGTTGCTGTGGCTCAAGAAATGGAAGCCTCCAAGGTAGTGTTCTGCTAGACAACTTCAGGGAATTTGTAGGTTTTGGAGGTGAACCTCTTGCTTATTCTATAGAGGCCATCATCAATACCGAGGAAATTTCCCCACACATCCGCTATAGTGGATGCTCTGAGCCATGGTGCATCCACTTGGTTACAGACCAAGACAGTTACCTCTCTGCTCCATGATGTGATGCTATATATACAGCCCCAAATTTTGTAAGCCTTGCATGCTGTCCTGTTGCATTGTAAACTCAAATGGTTCACAATGCCTTCCAATTTAATATCATCTATGATGTTAATCAGTCCGCACTCTGGGCCTGATTCTTTTTTCACTGAAGGCAATGGCAGTTTGGTCATTTTCTTCAACTGGAGCAGAATCAGGGCTCCTAATATCTATGCTCAAACAGACATTTAAAGCAGCAATACTTGGGCTAAATCCACATTTCTTTCTCATTTCCCCTAAAAAGGTGCACAGATGCAAACACAATTTTCCAAGATACAGCGATCAACTGCTGAAGCTGCCTTTTTGATTCACTAGATCTTTTGGCTCCTGGGCTTGAGGCAGTTTTAAAATTTCCTAGTAGCTCAACACTGGACCAATGGCAGTAAAATTGTGTGCCATAAGAGGCAGGCTAGTAGAAGTACAGCCCTCTAGCAGATATCTCACTGTTCTTTATTTCATTCATGCCCACCTAGAGGCTATTTAAAAAAAAAAATGCAAATAGGCTCATAGGGACAAAACAGAGCATCAGAATTAGATCCAATTTGCTATATTTTTGCCCTGAGTAGCTCACTGCACCTGCAGAAGCAGTAGAAAGAACTGATATGGCCTGTCTGAGGATACCCTGCAGCTCTTTCCTTGTTTCACCCCCAGCAAGAATTAATTCAGAGCTTGTTACATTGCATTCTTGGTAATAGAATCATCAGATGGACAAACTCTGCTTAACTGAATGATTACCTGCAGCTTATTTGGCTTGATTAAGAGGGTTTGGAAGGGAAAAAAAGGTGACTATATTATAGTAAATAACAGAAATGGAAGAATGAAAACAAATTTAAAATATTTAGGGATATAAAATACCAGTTTTTGAAATACAGCAAGTGTGAGCTGAGCCTGACCTGTCTAGACAGAGACTTAAGGCATGAATCCAAGTACCACCAAAAACTGAATACAATGTCTGGATTTAGGTTTAAACTTTAGAAAAACAACTAGTTTGACATTTTACTAGGGATGAAGAAATGGCTTGGGTGAAAAACAGACAGACAGATAACTACTACAAACATTAAATACTGCACACACACAAGCCCACTAGCAGCAAGGTACTTGAGCTTGTGCCAGACTTTAAGCATGTCAAGTACTCCCTTTAAAGTCAGACCTTACATTTGAGAATTGTGCACTTTGAAGTGATTTGCCAAAAGTCACATAGCAAGTCACTGAGTGACAGGAAACTTGAATTTTCAGTCTTTCTTTGATTCTATGTAAGACATCCAAAATTACCGAGGTTCACATAATTTCAAGTGATTGATAGTTAGATGTGATGTGTACGCATATCTGAGGGAAGAATTTATGCCACATATTTGTCCCACACCTAGTTTGGGCTAAAGTAGTATTACAAGGGATATGCACAAGGGACATCGCCTGGGCTGAAACCAGGAAGTACTGGTTGATTTTTTTGTCAGTCTCTCACTGGTGGGGGCTAGGAATAACCCATAGGAAGGTTATTATGTAGCTGCCTATTGTAGGGGCTTTTCCACCATCTCTGAAGCAACTGTTAATAGCCATGGTCAAATTCTGGACCAGACCAACCAGTAGTTTGTTCTTGTTTAGCAATTCCTGCCTTTTTATGACGTTCCACATAAACAGCTATTCCAAAGAAGCAGAGAGAGGGGGAGATGTTCTGTGTTGAGGATTGTGTTTGCATCATAGCAGTTAACAATATGACGTAGTAGGCAGTCTGAAAAGAGCCAGGCAACCCCCTCATCTGCTTATTCTGTTGTTATAATGCAACAATGCCCAAAGCAAGCTACGTGTCTCATAAATGCACATAGGAAGACACAGCAACTCTCCAAAGAGTTTACAATCCAATTAGAAATGTCACCAAGCAGATGCTCACAAACCCTCACAATGGGTTAGAAGGAGGCTGTAGAATGGTGCTTGTGAAGGGGTGAGAGGCAGTTTGAGTTTCTGACACCCAGGCTCCTAGTTCTCTTCCACTTTTAAAAGGTTAGCCCAAATCAGGCTTATAATAATAATATCTATTATAACAGTAGCTACAGTTCAGTTCATAATTTAAAAAAAGGAGATTCCACATAGGCAACCTCTGTCTTCATCCACCATGCGAGTCATCTTTTTAAAAATAATGAAGGCTACTTAATTGCTATTCATTTAGTCCATCATTTCAAGAAGAGCTATATCATAGTTGGTACTACAGACAAGAGCTTGTTGGAAAACCAAAGTTTTGTCCATGAAAAAATTTTCAGGAAAGATGCCAGTTCTGAAATTTTTCAGTTGAAGAATTTCAGTTTTCCACAAGAAATTTCAAAATGAAACAAAGGAATAGACAAAGATATGTGTTTCTTTTCATTACAAAACATTTTAAAAAGAAAATGTGCTGATTTCTTTGAAACGTGGAAATAAAAAAAATCCGTTTCATTTTGACTTAAAATATAATTGTGTAGGCTAGCACACTTCATTATCTAAAGGGAAAGAGGCAAAACCCATGAAAAGCCAAAAAACCTAATGTGGAAAACCTTTTTTTTTTTAAGTTCAAAAATCATTTTGTACAGTTTTTGGAAAGTCAAAATTAAGCAAAATCTTTTCGAAATGTCACTTTGAAATTATTTTTTTGGTTTTAATTTTCCTGTTGGATATTGTGCTCTTTCTTTTAAGTCAAATCAATATTGTGTCATGAAATGCTACAGCCTAGTTTTTGCTGGTACTGTGATGCTAGAGGAGACATCTTTCTGGAGAGATATAAAACACAGGTCCCTGAGGTCATTTAAGATCCAACTTCACTTTTAGCAAGAGGAGATGTGTTATTGTCACTGCCTTAGCCACATTCCAATTTGAGTCATTAATTACGTTCTCTCTTCCAAAATTTCCTCTAAATAAATGCCTAGAAACACTTCTCAAATACACATTATAGGGCAGCCCTAGTACACTTGTACCTACAGTCTTAGATAATTATAGCCTGTGCTGAAACTAGAAGAATATCATTTGAATATATTTGTTCCATAAAAGCTAATATACTGTATTGATAATGTCACTCCTATGACATTTTTGGTTGAGTGTGGGGGAGAGTCAAAAGAAAAACACAAATAACCAAAAATGCATCTACAGAATCCTGTACACCAGGAAACAAGAATACTTCATTTTAATTGGTTCAGAATTAGTGCCCCATTAATACTTTGATGTCAGCCATTTTCCTGTGGGCCCATCAATGGACCAGAAATCTGGGTCTACCACTGAAACTAATATATAGGTAGGGTTTCTGACCTTGAAAAATACTTACTACTGACTACTGACATTGCTGTCTACCATTTGTCATCTGATCTGAGGTTGTTAGCAAACAGATGTCTCCTTTAGCCAAAGGCATACTCTTAGTTACTAGGGCAGCTGTTGCTATGATATTCGATAAAGGTATGGAAAGTGATGATAATGTGTTTATAGGCCTATCTGCATTAAGTGTATAAGACTGAGATGTGACTGATGCATTCCCTGCTCATTTGTTAATGCCTACTTTTGTAAAAAAAATGCTTTTAGTTCAAAGTAATTTCCTGTGCCAAACACCGTTTTTTCTTTCAAGTGCTTTCTAAGATAAATTACAAAAGGATAATCTTTGTCTAGTAAATTTTCTCTTTTTTTACATCTGAACTCCAAATGTTATCTCACATGAGATTGTAATATACCTTTCTCACATCCTAGTCTTTTAAAAGGAAATATATCCTAATTAGCAGCCCTGGAACATGTGGCAGCCTTAAGACAGTCTCATCTTTCATGCATTTGAGAAGAGGTGTAGCTAGGCTGCTAATACAAGCACTGTGTTCTCATTTTGTTGAAGTGCAGTTAATGTATTTAATACCAAATTCTAGAAAAACATATAAAGCCCAAGCTGAAAGGCTGGTGCTAATTATAGATAAAGAGAAAAACCTCCAACAAGAAATGAAAGTGCTTTATTCATAATGTACACAAAAGTACAATAGTCACTATATTTGAACTTAGTAGCTAGGAAGAACGAAGTGTATGTAAACTAAAGAAAGTGCTCAAGTATTGTACCTTAAATTTTAGAGAGGGAATAGCCTGGAGAATTTACACTGATAGAAATATTAGAGTTTAAAAACCTGCCAGGTGTGCAATTTTCTAATTGGTAATGTTTTATATTTCTGCAAGTTTGAGATGATTCTTGGGTATGAAATTTTGTAAAAAAAAATGTAGCTATTGATAAAAGAATGTAGTCAGAAGCCTTCATATGGCCTGAGCCTGCTAGCATTTAGGTAAATGTGAGTTTTTCAATGGACTTTAATTGGAGCAAGAACAGGCCCATAGTAAAATCTTTTTTTCCTCATACATAACAGCTGAGCTACACATGGGTTCACTAGAACTAGAGATACAATTTGCACATTGAGATGTGCTGAAGTAATCCAGGGCTCCATTGCAAATGGAGTTTCATTATATTAGCATTCACTTGAAACAGGTTTCACTTTAACAAGTAGCCTACAAAAGAAATTCTGAATTCAGAAACTCTTTTCTCTGGTGGATGGTTTGTGCCATGGGATGGTTTAACCTGTCTTGTGGCAAAGCTCACAAGAGAGCCTGTCACAGTTTCAGGCTAACTGCACTTGTACTAACCTCCCCGCCCCCCACCCAGCCATGGTCTCCTGAGGAGAGTCATTTAAAGGTTTCTAGCTCTCAATCATCACCTCCCATAAGTAGAAACTCATGTCTAACTCCCTGCTGACTGGGGGCTCTAAGGATGCTATATACATGCTATAAAGCTTACGAGAGGTCCCCCACGATCTTCTAGGGCCCTAGTTGGTCAAGTCCTTCCAACCCTTCTGCAAGGATTGCTCCTCCTTCACTCCCCTCAAGATCCTCTGTTTTCTGGATCAGAAAGAAGGCCCTGCATCAGTTTGACCTCCGGCTATTTATCCAAAAGTCCTTTCTTTGTCTGTTGGTCTTTGGAGAATCCGGTTTCAACAAGTATATGTGAGGCTTCCCAGAAGTTGGTACCTCTCTGGGGAAGGGTGGGGGAAGGAGAGTTAACCATCTGGCTGATGTGAGTTTAGTTCCCAGCGGAGCTGGGTTGGCCCTCCCCCATGGAGTAGAGCAAGTTGAACATAAACTATTCATTTAAAACAATGGACCCCAAGATACTGCATGGGGTTGTAATATCGTCACACGTCCCCTTTAGGTAGGTGACATACAGTCCCAGCCCACAATAATACATATACTGAATACAATAAGGTCTTTCAAGTCTATTGTAGGAAATTATCCTATCTCTCACACTGCCCTCAAACCCCAGGGATCTCAGGGAATCAGTAGGAGGCCAAAGCCATCCATGAGGAGGTACTATGCTTCCACGGTAGCTCTGCTCTTTGATACCCTTCTCCCTGGGCCCTGATAGTGCAGTTCTGCTGTAGCCACACTACCGGGGATTCCCCCAGCCCACGCTGCCTTAGGGACTCTCCAAAGGAGAAACCTCTCACAAAGATGGGTCTGTAGTAAAAATTACGCAGCCTTGGGCTGTATTATCATTTCCTTGGCAGCTCAGAGAAGCCAGTAGAAGAATGATGTGCATCTCCTTAGTTCTGCCTCTAACCAGCTCAGTCCTCAGCCCTGCCTGTGGTACAGATCCCCACACTAATGGAGAGGCCTCAGCAGGTTTGAGGGGAAAAGGAGATCATATATCATGCAAAAATAATTGCATCTCTTCTGTATAGAAGAAGGGGAAATCCACACTTTGATCATCCCTTCCATGCATCAATCTCCAAGGTACAACGTTGCCCAAATTCAATATTTCATAATGTGTCTTCCTTTCAATAGTGTGAAATAGTGCTATACACATAGTAGCAAGATGCTCAGTAATAATCCAATCTAATTGTACAAAATGAAAAATAATTATTTACTTACATTTTCAACTCAATTTTGGGACTCTTTTAAAAATTCATCTTCTAAACCACATTCTGAAGTGCATGTGCACTGAGATGACAAACCAATACAATTGCAGACTGAGACAAGCAAGAAAAAAAATCTGTGACTAATAAAATACATTGTATACACTTGAAGAGATCGAATTTGATGACAACATTTTCTAACGTGAGACAGCTCATTTTCACTGCAGATGGCTGTTTTATAACCATCATATACCGTGCATACTCAAGGAAGAATTTAGGAAGGAACACTGCTGGTTCTATGGGACTGCTAAGAAGAGCTATAAACAAGATGCGGATGGCAATACTTCCGCATTCTGGCAGAAAGGGCAGTTTCAAATTGTCAGATTTATGGATGATGGAGTGGGAATGCAAATGCATACTTATACACACTGTTTCTCTTGAATATCCTGCCAATCCCATTAAGAATGTAATCTCATTAGATTCAGATTGACTACATATTCTATTACCAATATTTGTAAGACTCTATGGCCTGGTGAATAAGGGAATGGAGAAAGGAGGTTAATAAAGATTATGTTCAGTTGGAAGTAGATAGTTTATTATAAGGGTGATATCAATACTTTTAGGGGGAAAAAAGGTATCTGAGAGCTTGTACAAGCCCATCCCATAAGGAAATATGGCACTGTTTCACATTGATTTAATGTCTGATACAATTGTACACAACTGATTCCAAAACATATTCATCCTGTTTAGCGAAATAGATACTACATGACCCTTGATGTAACAACCATAGAGAAAATGATGATGAACACCATAGAAAGGGCTTAATGGGATAACATCAAGAAAACGCAGATTAAATGAAATGAAAGGAAATGCTTTCTATCATTTCTTGTTATTGGGAAGTAATGATGGAGCTACAAAAAAAATCCGTAGCAGATGGCAAGTCATCTTAATCAAGCAAATTAACGGATCGTACATTTAAAAAATAAAGTAGTGGGTTATTTGACATGCACTGTAATTACATTGGACATATTGCTTTCAATAAACGTTAAAAGACAAATTAACATTATAGTCGTGCCAACTATGTTTCTAAATCTGCTTTTCAAGCTTATAATTAAAATCCTAAATTATTACTGCAGCAAATTAAGAGTTTTAATGTGATTCAAACATTGCGATCATTAGCATTTAGTTTTCTTTCTTTCTTCTATTTTTTTTAAATAGACTTTTTAAAATGCAAATCTAAACAATATCCACCTCGGTAACTGCTAAACAGTAGATAGGGTAGAATTACATAGTGCAAATACACATATTCCAGGCCTGTACTCTGTGAAAAGCATTATGACACTGAGGTTAAACTGTATATTTTAAAGTAAAGTACCATCCAACACTATGAGCAGTTCAGAGGTAGTCTGCTTTAGTAGCTTTTAAGCTTCAAAAGGGGATGAATAACTTTTTAACTACCGTCAGCTACTGGAATAGGCAACTCTTCTGCAGTAAATTGTTTGTATATGTCTTATGCCATCAGGGTCTGAGCCAAAAGCCCCCTAAAATCTGAGAGTCTTTCCATTGACTTTAAGGAGCACTGGATCAGGCCCTTATTCCCTATTATTTCCTTTTCACCATGCTCTGCTCTCTCTGCCTTATCTGCTCTTCACCCTTCCCCATGAATGCTTCTGTCTCCTTTCATCACCTGATCTTTCCTGATCCTTTTGCTTCTTCACCACCCCTCTTTTTTCCATTTTTCTCCTTTCATTGCAAATGAAGAGCAATGATACTGACTCGCTCAGACCTCAGTAAAACCAAAATTCCCATTGTTATTACTGCTTGCTGTGTGCTCCACAATCTCTCTGAGAGTAAGGGGGAGATGTTTATGGTAGGGTGGAAGGTTGAGGCAAATTTCCTGGCCGCTTAGTTGACTCTAATTCCCTGTAAGCCACCCGCCCTCCCCCCTTAGATCACAGCTTGCTTGCAAAGGAAATAAAGTCACTATCATTTAAAAACCATGTATTCTTTATTAATTGATTATAAAAATAGGGAGATAACTCACAAGGTAGCCCGGGTGGGGTGTGGGAGGTGGGTAGGAGGGAAGGAAAAGGCCACTTCAAAACTTGTTGAATGACAGCCTACTTGGGCTGTCCACCGGGGTGGAGTGGTTGGGTGCCCGGAGCCTCCCCCGCTGCATTCTTGGGCGTCTGGGTGAGGAGGCTATGGAACTTGGGGAGGAGGGAGGGCGGTTAAACAGGGGCTGCAGTGGCAGTCTGTGATCCTGCTGCCTTTCCTGAACCTCCACCAGACGCCGGAGCATGTCCGCCGGAGCGTTGCCTCATGTCTCCTCTGATCTTCCTGTGACCACTGCTCATCTCGATCGTCCCTCCTGTCCTCACGTTCATTGGCCGCTTTCCCGTACTGTGCTACTGTGTCCCTCCACACATTCTGCTGAGCTCTGTCAGTGCCAGACGACTGCATGAGCTCAGAGAACATTTCATCGCGCATGCATTTTTTTTGCCTCCTTATCTGAGATAGCCTTTGGGACGGAGGAGGGAGGCTTGAAACATTTGCAGCTGCAGGAGGAAAAAAAGGGAGTGAAGTATTTAAAAAGATACATTTTACAGCACAACGGATATACTCTTTCACGGTGAACAACGCTATTCACATTACATAGCACATGTGATTTTGGTACAAGGTTGCATTTCGCATCTTATATTGAGTGCCTGTGGCTTTGGTGTTAGAGATCACACACGCAGTGCCAGGCAACAGAATTCAGCTTGCAGGCGGCCATGGTAAGCCATAGTCTTTCGGCTTCTGAAACCTTCATAACAGCAGTGCCCTCCTTTCCCATACCAAGCAAAGCCCATTGAGTTGGCCATTTAGTGCTGTGGTTTTCGTGTTAACGTGCAGCAGCAGAAACCAAACTAACCCCCCCATCCAATTCTCTGGGATGATCTCTTTACTCCTCCCCCCACCACGTGGCTGGTATCAGGGAAGATCCCTGCTAGCCAAACGTGAACAGTTCAGCATCAATGCCCCGCCCCTCCCACCGCCTGGCTAACTGCAGGGAGGATTTCTTTTCAGCCACAGGCAAACAACCCAGTAGGAACGGCCACCTCTGAATGTCCCATTAATTAAATTCCCGTATTTCAACCAGGTGACCATGAATGATATCACTCTCCTGAGGATAACACAGAGAGATAAAGAAGGGATGTTGCTTGAATGCCAGCAAACACTGGGACCATACACTGCCAGGCTTTGTCATGCAATGATACCAGATTACTTACTACTAGCATGGTGTGGTAAAGTCTCCTACCATGGAGGACAGAATAAGGCTGCTCTCCCCAGAAACCTTCTGCAAAGGCTTTTAGAATACCTCCAGGAGAGCTTCATGGAGATGTCCCTGGAAGATTTCCTCTCGATCCCCAGACACGTTAACAGACTTTTCCAGTAGCTCTACTGGCCACGAATGCATCCCAAGTCCTCAGGGCACATTAATCATTAAAAATGCTTGCTTTTAAAACATGTATTATATTTTAAAATGTACACTCACCAGAGGTCCCTTCTCCGGCTTGGTTGGGTTGGGAGGGTATTTCAGTCAGGATGATAAAAAGATCCTGGCTGTCGGGGAGAATGGTGTGCTGTCTGCTCTCTTCAAGTTCGTCCTCCTCCTCCTCATCTTACCGTCCACAAAATCCTCAGGCATGGCGGAGAGTACCCCATCATCGGAGTCCATGGACAGGGTGGGGTAGTGGTGGCAACCCCCCCTAGAATTGCATGCAGCTCAGCGTAGAAACAGCATGTCTGGGGCTCTGTCCCGGAGCATCCATTTGATTCTTTGGTTTTCTGGTATGCTTGTCTGAGCTCCTTACATTTCATAGAATCATAGAATATCAGGGTTGGAAGGGACCTCAGGAGGTCATCTAGTCCAGCCCCCTGCTCAAAGCAGGACCAATCCCCAATTTTTGCCCCAGAACCCTAAATGGCCCCCTCAAAGATTGAACTCACAATCCTGGGTTTAGCAGGCCAATGCTCAAACCACTGAGCTATCCCTCCCCCCCACTGTGTTGCATCCCTGCTGTAGCCTCTGTCCATCATGGTCTCAGAGATTTTTTGAAATGTTTTGGCATTTAATCTTTTGGAACGTAGTCCTGATAGCACGGATTCATCTCCCCATACAGCGATTAGATCCAGTATCTCCCGTTCGGTCCATGCTAGAGCTCGGGTTTTTGGATTCTGGGACTGCATGGTTCCCTGTGCTGATGAGCTCTGCATGGTCACCTGTGCTGTTGAGCTCACCTGGCCAAACAGGAAATGAGATTCAAAAGTTCCCGGGGCTTTTCCTGTACACCTGGCCAGTGCATCCGAGGTCAGAGTGCTGTCCAGAGTGGTCACAATGGTGCACTATGGGATAGCTCCCACAGGCCAATACTGTCGAATTGCGTCCACACTAACCCTAATTCGAAATGGCAATGTCGATTTCAGTGCTAATCCCCTCGTCAGGGAAGAGTACAGAAATCGATTTTAAGAGCCCTTTATGTCAACAAAAATGGCTTCGTTGTGTGGACGGGTGCAGGGTTAATTTGATTTAACACTGCTAAATTCGACATAAACTCGTAGTGTAGACCAGGCCTAAACAACTACTGTAGCTTCTGAGCCAATCACCCTACCTATCTTTCGCTCCCAAACTACCTTTTTGTTCTATTCCACTCTGATGCCTCCTTTTAAAAATGCAGCTTTAAAGTGGAAGAAAACCCATTCTCAACCATTCTTTCCCCCTTCTTTGGTCTCCTCCACAGCTTCTCAATCTCACCCTGATCCCTATCAAACATTTAAACACACACACACACACACACACACACACACACACACACACTTATATAATGAATCTTTTTTTCCAGAAACCATCCTGCTACTTTCCCATCTCCCCTACAGCTACTTAGTTTTTTCCAACATAGTTTCATGTTTTGCTTGTAAATTTCACTAGGTCTAAAGTAATCCCACAGTGAAAAGATCTGGCTGCTCTGTTTTTTATCTGGAGCGTTTACAGTAATTCTTGCAATGTAATATTAGAGATATCCGTCTATGTACAAAGACAACAACTGCAAGTCACTATAATAAAAGTTTAATTAACCTGATTTTTTTGAAGAGTGGCCTCAATTACTGCAAGCACAATTCTGTGCCCAAAATTAAATGAGAGAAAGAATCATGTCATGTAGGGACAATATGCTGGCTAGCCAGTGTGCAGGTGCACAGAGGAATCGTGCAAGGAACCATAGTGGGGGCAGCCGTGATCCCTCTGTGTGGAGGAATGCCCTCTTAAAGTACCCTCAGGGGACCCCCTCACAGAAAGAAAGTGGGACCACCATGATGCCTCCCTCCACAATGGCCCATGGAGGAAGTGTGAGACACCAAGAGGTTAAGCTGCTCTGTTCCTTAAGCTTCGTATGTGAGGGGATATCAAGCTGTACCCTCACGGACCTACCCTCATGTGATATGGCTTGACACAATCCCCTGTTCAGGATTGTCCCTTAAAGAACAATATAGCCATAAATAGTTTAAAAAATTGCACTCACAAGGAAGGGCAATTAGATCTCTAAGTAATAGCATTCATGTCCTTAATTAGTTGTAGTCTTACAAGTGCAAGCATTGGCTGGGCCACAAAAGTGGAGGCAGACGAGTTTTATTTTCAAAAACAGGAAAAAAGGGCAGATTTTGTAAGACATTTAGGTGCCTAGAGGTACAGAGAGATCAAAATCAATGAGACCTAAATGCTTAGGTGTTTTTGAAAATCCTACTAGACACATATCTACATCTTTGGATGCTTAAATGCCCTTGAAAATCCAACCACAAAGTATCTTAAATATCATATGGTATACTACAGCACATATATAAACTGATACACATGCATAGCTTCACTGAAGTCAGTGGGAGTATTCCCAGGCATAAAGTCATGTATGTACTTAAGTCTTTTGCAGAATCAGGATGTTAATTTGTTCTTTGTCTAATATTAACTAATGTATCACTTATGAATACAATAGAAAATGTGCCATTACACTGTATAATCAAGCATACCAAGTATAATTCTCTTTGAGGGCAACTGTCTAATTTAAAATTAGCTTTAAGTGGAACTGGGTGAAGTTTTTCAGGAATATAGTTTATTCAACAAAAATGCCATTTCATAGAGACTGAAACTATTCCAAAATTTGACACATAGTTGCCTAATAAATTAGGCCAAACATTTTTTTTGAGGCAACTTCCAAGGGAACTTAGCTGCCAATTACAGAGAAGGAGTTGGTAGACGAGGTACCTCCCTTTTACATTCTAGCCTCATGGTTAAAGCATTCACTAGGATGTAGGAGATTCAGGTTTAACTTTCCCTGCTACCAGACTCAGAGCAGGGTCTCTAACCCAGGTCTCCCTCCTCCCAGGCGAGTGTCCGAACCACTGGGCTCTAGGGTATTCTGGGATATGTCTCTCAAAAGCTTTCCTGTTGAAGATGCTCTACTTTATACAACTAATGAGAACAAACCAAAAACTGTTTTGGGTCAGTCCAAGCAGAATTTTTTTTTTTTTTGCTTGCTTTGGCCAGACAGCCAAAACATCGATTTGTACAGCTTTAGTGTTAAGGCATTTTTTTAAAGTCTCTCATCCTTTGGAGAAAGGATTTTACTGTGGCAACATTATATAAATAATTGTTTTCGATCTGCAGGCGTAGGATAGAAGACGCTTCCAGTTATATAGTTCTAAATGTTGCCTCATCATATGCCAACTATTACACTTACATAATCATTTTCTCCAATTAGAATAATTATAAACCATCTAAAACAGATACAGTACAGCTTTTCATATATATAACCTGTATTGTTTTAGCATACTATTATAGGGATTTTTATGACATTCTTAATGATATAGTGCAACTGATTATCATAGTTAATTCACAATAATAGTTTATTTCATGAATATTCATGTGACCCCCTTTAATTCTCAGCAGTAGACTTTTGATTTTAATATATTCATTCAACAATTTTAGTCACTGGTACTATGACACTGTTATTTCAATTTCCATTTCTAATTATCTAAAGCTTGAAATATTGAACAATGAGTTATATAGTTATCTAGAGCCAATGATGGATGTTTAATCCTCTCTGAAAGTGTCTCATAGCAACCAATTATTTGGGATAAATTGCATAAACCTTCTATAATTAAGTCAAGAATTAGAGAGACACCTAGGGTGAAATCCTTGCCCCATTAAAGTCAATGGAAGTTTTGCCATTGACTTCGATTTTGAAAAGGATTTCACATCTAAAATAAAATTAGCTGTGGAAAGATGACTCTATAGTTTCTTCTTTCTACTTTCTTGTTCTTTGTTTCTACTCATCATCATATTATCATATCAAATAATACAATACAATTTGTATTATTGTAACACTCAATGTGTCTTTGATGATATTGAAACATATTTTGAGTGCTCCCACAATATTAATACCTGCTTTATTTACCTTGCATAGAAGGAATACAGTAATGTCACTTTAGTCTTGCACCCATTTTCCATTTATTTTTATTTTTTTCTTAGTGCCAATTTCAGATCAGGAGGAGCCAGGTCCCTAATTTTCTTGTACCTGTTTCAAATCCTCATAATTGAAACTGTCTGCAGTATACTGTCATAACTAGCCTTATATCTCAATGTCATCTTGAATTAAAATTCTCTCCAAGAAAATTAAATGGAATATACATTGTATAAACCACTCCATCTTCCTTCCCACAAAAGAAAATACTGGCGCATGTCTGGAGTGTCTCACAACTGAGTGCCTACCTCAGGACAGACTAGGGTGACCAGACAGCAAGTACGAAAAATCGGGACAGAGGATGGGGGGTAACAGGAGCCTATATAAGAAAAAGCACGAAATATAGATATTGTCCCTATAAAATCGGGACATCTGGTCACCCTAGGACAAAAAAAGGGCAGACACCTCAAACTGGTGGTATGTTCTATAATTAGATTTCACCAACCCAGTAACAAATATGAACTCCTGGCACTGTAACAGTCTTATCATGAAGTCCCAGACAGTCCCCGTAGACCTCCAGTCTATCTTGCCACCCCGTCAATCTGGACTTAGTGATAAATGGCTACCTACACCAAAAATCACAAAATATTCAGAGTCCAAAAAGCCAGTCACTTACCTCAGATCAATTTGTATCTTAGATCTCGTACCAAAGACAATGCCTGAAGCCAATCCAGTAATAAACTAGCAAAGGGTTTATTAACTAGGAAAAATAAATAAGAGAGAGTTATTTACAGGTTAAATCAAGTAAGCATATATACAAAAATGAGACCAGATTTCAACTACAAACTTACCACACCCCTGAGCAACGTAATTATACCAACTTAATCCCCGGTATAGACAATGCTATGTTGATGGGAGAGTTTCTCCCATTGTCACAGCTACCGTTTCTAATGTAGGTGGATTAATTTTGCCAACAGGAGAAGCTCTCCTGTCGGCGTAGTAGCATGTCTGCTAAAGCACCAGTACAGCTGTGCCGCTGTAGTTTTCTTAGTGTAGACCTGCCCTGAAAAACCATCTATGATTCCTAAAGAAGACAGAGATGTAGTAACCTGATTATTCAAAATGTCTTTCTGGGTGGACCCAGGGGTGACCCTTGAAGAGCAATGCCTTAGTTTAGTGTCTCTGGCCTTGTTATAGTTCAAACAGCAAAGAGATGAAAAAATTTCTTATAACCCTGTTTTTCTTTTACATTTAGCCTTCCAGTCCATGAGACGAGCTCCCTTGCACGTAGCATTTCCATGGTGTGACAGGGCCATTAATCAATCCCTTGTATCATGATGTCCCCCCTTTATGGCCCGCTTAATCTTGATAGGCTTCCTGAATGAGTGAGGTGGGGGGACACGGACGATTCCCATGCCTAGGTACACAAGTTTAGAGCAAACATTTCCAAAGTTATAAAGCAAAACTTACGTATTTCCTTATAGCATGGAATACAGACATTACAAGTGAGATTAATGCATGCAGGAATTTACAAGAATTTCATAGTGTTTAAACACCAAATAAGTTCTGATAAGACTAATACGTATTTTGAACAAAGTTAACATACAGGTGAGCTGGTTTGGTTTTCTGCTATGAGTTTGTCAGTGTTCAGCTAATGCCTATGTTCTTGGCCAGAGTTAACACTTGGTTTATCAGCATCACAAACAATAACAAATCTTTGATCTTTAAGATGAAGAGTAAAATTTTAAAAAGCACCTAAGCACCAATGACTTGCAAGGGGCCTTTGGCTCCGAAGTCCCTTTGTTGTTGCTGTTTTTGAAAATGGGTCTTAGAACCATAAGTCACTGAAATCTTTTGAAAATATTATCAGTGACCAAATGCTCTTTCAAGAGACTAGCTTCAGCCAGGGGCGGCTCTACTAATTTTGCCGCCCCAAGCAGTTGCCGCTGAATTGCCGCTGCCGCAACAACGGCGGAGCTGCCCCCGAATTGCCGCCATGCCCAGAAGAGCGGCAGAGCTGCCGCACAAAAGCCGCTGTGGCAGGAAAAGCGACGGAGCTGCCGCCGAATTGCCACCGCGGGACACGGACTGCTGCCCCATTCGAAATGCCACCCCAAGCGCCTGCTTGGAAAGCTGGTGCCTGGAGCCGGCCCTGGCTTCAGCAGATAAACACTGCAGGTAGACAAACCGTCCCGGCCTGCCAGCGGATTTCCCTGACGGGCTGTGTGCCAAAGGTTAAAGGATCTAGCATCAAGTTGAAATCTTCTGTCCAAATTCCTCTAGAGACTGTTGTGTTCTGTATTTCCTCAGGCAGAGTATTGGAGAACATAAATTAATTTTGCAGGAAGGTGTATGTATATTTTACAACAGCTATTTTATTACTTTCTGAATATTTTTAATCTATTTTCTTTCATTATCAGAAGCTTATCTCATGATCCTGATAGGCAACACTTTTCATGACACTAGCAGAATCTTTTGACAAGCTTTGTAAAATAGATGGCCCAGGGTAAGCCCCCTGGCGGGCCGGGACGGTGTGTTTACCTGCCAAGTCTGCAGGTTGGGCCATTCACAGCTCCCACTCACTGCGTTTTGCCGCTCCAGGCCAATGGGGGCTGCGGGAAGCGGCGCAGGCAGAGGGATGTGCTGGCTGCTGCTTCCCACAGCCCCCATTGGCCTGGAGTGGTGAACTGCGACCAGTGGGAGCTGTGATCAACCAAATCTGCGGATGCGGCAGGTAAACAAACTGGACTGGCCCCCCCAGGGGACTTACCCGGTGGGCCGTGTGCCAAAGGTTGCCGATCCCTGGTCTAGTATCCTGTGAGCTGTAATACTTCGGTCTTACTTCAGTTGTTGGGATTAGTGTGCTGGTGCTGGGTTGTGTGGGTCGCCTGTGATATACAGGAGGTTAGACTAGATTATCCGATAGTCCCTTCTGGCCTTCAACTCTCTGACATTAGATGGTCAAATATGAGCAGTTAAAAAGAAAAATTAGAGTGTTCAGTGAAATATGCTTCCCTCTCCCCACCCCTTCCTGGCCCCCAGCAACAGCAAAGGAAATAAACTAATAATACCTTAAACAACTTGGCATGATCAAATATCTTTCTTAACTATGATTGTCCCAATACCTCCTCATACTACTATAGCTACCTATTATCTCAGACAGAACAAATACATCTATTTCTTCATCTACTGGACAGTGGAGTTAATTAACTCCGCTAAATCTTATCCAAACCTCCTTGACCTTCTCCTTCCGTAGCTGGGATATCGCAAATATCTTTCTTTATCTGTCACTTAAAAAAAAATCCACTCCTCTATAACTGAGACCCAAGTCTGGTAACAATCACCTGAAAATGGACAGGGCAATGACTTATCTCCAAAAGACTGCCTCGAATCAAATACTATTATCTTTAAAGAAAATGTGGATTAGTAGCATAGAATTTCATTGGATATATACTTTCTATACTAAACAGATGTTCATGTTTTCAACTTTTATATAAGACTGCACAAAAATATCTGTGTAGAAACAGATTGGTTTGTTTATTGCTGGTCATATGCTGCTGTTTTGTAGAGTAATCAGTTCAAGCCCCATTTTGCTCAGCTTCCCCTCCCACAACAACCAAATTAAACCAACACATCTGAAGTTTTATGACACATTTTAACTCAGCATATATTTTTTTTAGAAATAAGTTTTATCAGTCTTCTGCTGGTATAAAAACATTGATTTTTCAAGAAAAAAAAAGAAACTTTCTGTTCTGAAATTTTCACCATTTTTTTAGCTCTTAATATCTCCAACATAGCCTGAACTACAAACTCCAGTTATTTTGTCTTTCCTAAGGAAACGTGTCTGAATATATTTTTAGGAGGCTGCTAGTAGAATTTAATAGATACAAACAGTTCTTTGTAAAATACATATTTACAGAAGGAACAGAAAAGTAAGGGTGAATTGAGCCTATATCAGGAGCGCTGCATAGAGAAAGGTAAGGAATCTAGTCACTGTCTTGGCTTTCTGAATGTCCCAAACCCCTCAACCTAAACTTCCACAGTGTGTCCATCAACTAAGTGTTCCTTCCTCCCTAGAACTGCCAAGGCCCAGACTAACATTCCCAATCTACCCCTCCCTAGCCCTCATAAGGCCATGGTGGACCCAAAACCCTCATGTTTTCTCCTCTTCCAATTATAAGAACATAATAAAGGCCATACTGGGTCAGACCAAAGGTCCATCCAGCCCAGTGTCCTGTCTTCCGACAGTGGCCAATGCCAGGTGCCCCAGAACAGGTAATCATCAAGTGATCCATTCCCTGTACAAAAAGGGTGGGATGAAGACCCAAGACTCACAACCCCCCAAAACGGAACATGACCCTAGCTTGTAAGGGATAGGACTTTATCTTTGAAAACTCATGGCGATCGGGGGAAGTCTCGGACGACTGGAAAAAAGCTAATGTAGTGCCCATCTTTAAAAAAGGGAAGAAGGAGGATCCTGGGAACTACAGGCCAGTCAGCCTCACCTCAGTCCCTGGAAAAATCATGGAGCAGGTCCTCAAGGAATCAATTCTGAAGCACCTAGAGGAGAGGAAAGTGATCAGGAACAGTCAGCATGGATTCACCAAGGGCAAGTCATGCCTAACTAATCTAATTGCCTTATATGACGAGATTACTGGTTCTGTGGATGAAGGGAAAGCAATGGACGTGTTGTTCCTTGACTTTAGCAAAGCTTTTGACACGGTCTCCCACAGTATTCTTGACAGCAAGTTAAAGAAGTATGGGCTGGATGAATGGACTATAAGGTGGATAGAAAGCTGGCTAGATTGTCGGGCTCAACGGGTAGTGATCAATGGCTCCATGTCTAGTTGGCAGCCGGTATCAAGCGGAGTGCCCCAAGGGTCGGTCCTGGGGCCGGTTTTGTTCAATATCTTCATTAATGATCTGGAGGATGGTGTGGATTGCACCCTCAGCAAGTTTGCAGATGACACTAAACTGGGAGGAGATGTAGATACGCTGGAGGGTAGGGATAGGATACAGAGGGACCTAGACAAATTGGAGGATTGGGCTAAAAGAAATCTGATGGGGTTCAACAAGGACAAGTGCAGAGTCCTGCACTTAGGACGGAAGAATCCAATGCACCGCTACAGACTAGGGACCGAATGGCTAGGCAGCAGTTCTGTGGAAAAGGACCTAGGGGTTACAGTGGACGAGAAGCTGGATATCAGTCAACAGTGTGCCCTTGTTGCCAAGAAGGCCAATGGCATTTTGGGATGTATAAGTAGGGGCATTGCCAGCAGATCGAGGGACGCAATCATTCCCCTCTATTCGACATTGGTGAGGCCTCATCTGGAGTACTGTGTCCAGTTTTGGGCCCCACACTACAAGAAGGATGTGGAAAAATTGGAAAGAGTCCAGTGGAGGGCAACAAAAATGATTAGGGGACTGGAACACATGAGTTATGAGGAGAGGCTGAGGGAACTGGGGATGTTTAGTCTACGGAAGAGAAGAATGAGGGGGGATTTGATAGCTGCTTTCAACTACCTGAAAGGGGGTTCCAAAGAGGATGGCCCTAGACTGTTCTCAGTGGTAGCAGATGACAGAACAAGGAGTAATGGTCTCAAGTTGCAGTGGGGGAGATTTAGGTTGGATATTAGGAAAAACTTTTTCAGTAGGAGGGTGGTGAAACACTGGAATGCGTTACCTAGGGAGGTGGTGGAATCTCCTTCCTTAGAAGTTTTTAAGGTCAGGCTTGACAAAGCCCTGGCTGGGATGATTTAATTGGGGATTGGTCCTGCTTTGAGCAGGGGGTTGGACTAGATGACCTCCTGAGGTCCCTTCCAACCCTAATATTCTATGATTCTATGATTCTATGACTCTGGGCATGTATTGCAGGTATAATTATGCCTGTTATGCTGGACCATCCTTAGGATTTATGGTGCCCTATGCGAGATTATTAAACTGGTGCCCCTATACCCGGCTTGCTCTTAGCAACACAAACATAAACTTACAGTATTGGAAAACTTGCCACATGCCCTTTATTAAAAACAGTTTAAACTAATTAAGCACACTGTGATGGACTACACTTGCACTAAAGAAGTAGTGCTATAGAAAAAATTCTGATTTATTGACAAAATGATGCAAATGATATCTTTTTTTAATTTGTCAACATTTTATTGGAAATTTCTATGAAGAGGTATTGAAACAATGATTTGTTTTTAATTAAAAGCAATCTTTCTGGCTTTTTTTGACTGCAAAATCAGTAATAACGTCATTGTATGACAAAGACAAAGTGATGTCTTGTTCGATTGCAAGAATAGAAAGACCAGTCAAGCATTCCTGACTCACTGTAGAAAGGAGATAGTTTTTAAATGAGCTTTAGTTTTGAGAAACCCCCTTCTCCTGATGCTACTGTTACAGGAATTGTCAGTAGAATACAAGTGGCAATGTACACATTAGGATATATGTCAACAAGTTTGCTGGTATGAATAAACTGTACAATGTCCATCACCAATTTTGCCTGTGGCACCATTGATGACAAGGTACTCAATTCTTTGTACAGTTCAAGTCCATTTAAATCAAAACTATCACCGTGCTTCAGGAGGCTCTCTGGGTTCTTGCACTTTGTCATTAGCTGCTCTTGTTTTCCTATTTCATTGAATTTAGTTGTGTCATAGAAAAATCCAAACTGTTCATGGTGTACTCGTAAGGTATTAAACCTTTCATCAATGGCAGATATTGCTTTATCCATCACAACATTAAAAAATTCAACCTCAAATTTCATTTCTGGATCTTCTATAGGCTCATCTGCTCCTTCATATTCCCCCATTCCCCCCCCCCCCTTGCCATTTTTTCCTTGAAACTCGTCTCACGTTCGGACATGGAAATTTTGGTTCTACACTGAGTGCCTGTGCAAGCTCTCTTGCTGTAACCTGTGCTTCTTTGAATCCATTTTCTCTGTATTTCATTAAAAAGTCTTGTGTGTTGTTTAGTAAGGTGAGTGTTGAATCAAGCTGCATCATTGGATGCTGCATTATTTTGCTTACACTTGAGATTTTAACAAGAATGTCATACCAGATTACGACAGATGTTAGAAACTTGAAGCTGGATATTTCAGAGGCCAATGACTGTGCTTCACTTTTAGCTTTTGGATCTCTGGCTTCTTCCAAAATAGCAACCAGTGCTTTGTAAACGTCTTCTGATGGATATCTCAACGTTTTTGCACTTTCTACTCTGCTTTCCCAGTGTGTCTCAGATAGAAGCTTAACGGTAATATCATTGATACGTGCTTTGAATATTTGCCATCGTTCAGTGGAAGCCGAAAAGAGCACGTAAATGCGTTGCAGCAAACCAAAAAAAGAAATAGATTCTACAGAAGACTTGGCCATATCACACAAAATCAGATTAAGGCTGTGGCATGCACATGGAACAAAAAAGGCTCATGGATTTCCTGCCAGCAATTTAGCTTGCACGCCAGAAATGCATCCTCTCATATTGGCCCTATTGTGCCTTATTTTTTTTTTGAAAGACTTTAGCAATAGCCGCACATTTTGGACACTGCCAGAAATACATGATAAATCACTGCCTCTAAAGTTCCATCAGAAACTGACATTTTCACAGCTCTAGCATGATCTGCTGCACAGATTCTTCCCAAGGAAGTGTCCCTGGCCTTTTTAACTCATATTAGCCATGTATTTACTTTATGAAAGTTGGACAAAACATTGTGAAAACATACGACATTGGCTGCCCAACCTCTGGGCTGGCAAAAACTATACTGACCCACTGAAAAAAAAACCAAGAGAATCTTAGTACAACATATGGTCACTCTATACACTAGTAAGGAGATGAGCATATTACAGTTGTTGGAGGGCTCTATTTAACAGTAACAGGGCTATAGGAAAGCATGTCAACATTTTTTGTTTCTCTGATGAAAACTGGCCCACTCCCTGCCCCAAAACAAACTTGTCACAAATAATTGTCAACAACTTAATTTTCTGTTTTTGGCTAAGATATTGATTTTTTTAAAAAAAATATATTGAAATTGGATTCAGGATTGTTAGCAAGTATTTTTGGCAAACTAAGTTGTTAAATGACAATCTGACACAGTACTTCTTTCATGCTTGGCTCACCCCCAGCCTGCTAGTCCAACAGCTGCAGTAGAGGAGGAGATAGGTGGAAAGCTGCAGGACCCCAAAATCCACCTGTTGGGGTTCAGAGTGACAACAGCAGCAGCAAACCCTCAGGTTAGATCACATGCCACCGGGCACCACCGCCAGCACCACGGACCATGGTGAAGTTAGCGCAGCATCTGATCTCAGGGTCTGGGCACCTGCAGGGCCACAGCAGCTCATCCTGCCCTGCTCGGGTCCCCCCGGATGAGATGGATTGCTGCTAGCCAAAGGGAGAGACGTGCTCCCCACCTAGGGTGACCAGATGTCCTGATTTTACAGGGACAGTCCCAATATTTGGGGCTTTGTCTTATATAGGCACTAATTACTCCCACCTAGGGTGACCAGACAGGAAGTGTGAAAAATCGGGATGGGGTTGGGGGGTAATAGGAGCCTATATAAGAAAAAGATGCAAAAATCAGGACTGGTCCTATAAAATTGGGACATCTGGTCACCCTACCCCAACCCTCTGCCCTGATTTTTCACTCATGCTATCTAGTCACCCTAGCTCCAGCCCAGCCAGCTGTGTGTGAGCATTCCAATCCAGCCCCTGTTGCTTGGGGTGGCTGCTGAGGAAGTGAGTCACTATCAGTTTCACTTCCTCGGTATGCAGCCAGCCAACCCAAGCAGCACCTCACCTCACCCCACCCAGCCCTGCTGGAGCGGAGGGAGGGACGGTGGGAGGGGTGCTGTGCGGGGTGGCGGGAGGGAGAAAATGGGGGGGTGCTCCATGGTGGGTGGAAGAATGCACGTTATGGGGGGCAACAAAGCATACTGGAAGAGCCGCCCAGCCTGCCTCACCTCACGCCGGGGGAGAGAATCACACTCACAGGTGAGTTCCTTCCCCCACCCCTTCTCCCACCCCTTCCCAGAGACCCCAGCAGCCCATACCCTCCCTCAGAATGTGCTGCACGCAGAGCATTCGGCTCTCTCTAGGACCCAACTCTGCTCTTACCTGCTCCACTGCTTCCCCTTCATCCCGGCTCCTGGCAGAGTGGTGCCCCAGACGTACTGGTGCCCTATGCCAGTGGTCACCAACGCAGTGCCCACAGGCACCATGGCGCCCACCGAGGCATTTTTGTGCGCCCACATGATACCGTGCCTCTGAAATGCCGCTGAGAAGCATTGCTGTTTCTCGGCAGCATTTCGGCGGTGATGCTTCTTGCCACTGCTGCTTCTCAGTGGCATTTCAGCAGCGGGGTGTCCGGCACCGGCCACAGTCTTCTGGGAATAGCAATATGCTATTCCCACAGAAAGGTTGGGGACCACTGCCCTATGCAGCTGTGTGTGCTGCGTATGGCTAAGGACATCCCTGCTGTTATGCCTGCTGAGGAGGAAGGAGTCGGGACACTGGGAAACAAGGTTCTGCGGTGTCAGAGTTATGGGACACATGCTTGCTGGAAACGAACCCCAATAAATATTGCATTGCCTGCACTTTGGACTTCTGGTCTTCTGCTTTCTGTCTGCATGACAAGAACCAGGGGAAAGGGTAAAGGAAAAGCCCTCTAACATCACCCATTCCTAGCTTCTTGCAAAGAGAGGCTAGGGACACCATTCCTGCCCATTCTGGCTAATAGCCATTGATGAATCTATCCTCCATGAATGTATCTAGTTCTTTTTTGAACCCTGTTATAGTCTTGGCCTTCACAACATCCTCTGGCAAAGAGTTCCACAGGTTGACTGTGTGTTGTATGAAGAAATACTGGGAAATACTAAATGATTTATTCCTTTTCCCTACATCTTTGATATTCAGGAGGTTGTCAAGGGTGCTGCTGTCCAGCAATCCACTGGGGCAGGCACAGAGATCTACAGGTGAAGGGTCATTGACCTTCTCCTACTCCACAGGTCCAGAGCCTGTCTGTCAAACTGAGCTGACTGGACTCTTACTCTACCTTCTATTATATCCAAAAAAAGAGGAGGAGAGTTTCATGATTTAGGCAGCTGAATATCTCCAAGAAGAATTGGATTCTGTCTCTGCCTCTGTCACAGAGTTCCTTTGTGATGCTGGACAAGTCATGTAAGCCAAACTTTTACAGGTGGCCATTGTGTGTTCCTCATTTTCTGGGTACCCAACTTGAGACAGCTGGGGTCTAATTTGTAGAAGTGCTGAGTGTTCACAAATGCAGTTGGTGTCAGTGAGATGTCTTCTCTGACTATGTAAAGTGCTATAAAACTGCTCTGGAAAATCCAGCCCTATTGGATATCAAATTGGGCACCCAAAACTAATTATGCTAATTATATGATGTAATCCATATAGCCAAATCTGGTTATACCAAGCGGAAGACACAGTTTCATAGCATTTACCCATAAATTCCTCTGCCAGTTTCAATTAATCAATATATTGTAGATGATTTTCTTCTTATCCTTAATGCACTAGATTTTTTATAAATAAAATTGTTGAGTTCCTATTGTATTTACCGTCAGAAGTTAGCTGTATCAGGAGGGATGAGTGCTTTTATCTTAAAATTACCTTTTGCATTCTTGTTTTTCCACCTCTGATTACCGCCACCTTCTCCAGCAACATCACATACAGTACTGAACCTGCAGGTTTGGTCAGGCATACTGCCTTGATGTGAATTGCTAGCTCCACTGCAGCTCTTACCGAGGTTTGGATACTCACAACCAACAGATCAAATTCTGTGATGCATCCTGGTGGTGCCATTTGAGACACATTGGGCATACGCTAAGAAGATGGCTCAGTGTTTGCATGTGGACCCACTTGGTGTATGTGGCATTGTGCATAGTCTCATCTGCAAAATGAGATAGGCAATCAGGTAAACTTTGATCATTTGTTTAACTCCAGTAAGGATACAGCACAAACAGTTAGGAGTGTGAGCCATTATCTTAATTGGATTTGCTGAAACACATCAAAGTTATATAAAATAAACATCATAAAATATTCTTCTACAGTAGTTTACATTAGCTAGAAAAATATTAGCTGGAGCTGCTCAACTATAAAACAACTTACTCCAGCAGTAGTTACCAAGTTATAAATGCCTGATCAGCACAGTAATTTCTTTCACTGGTACTCAGACTGCTCATGGATTCAGAAAGTCTGAGAAAATGTCATGTCCAAATTTAGGCCACTGGTGCAGAAATCAGGTAGTTACTGCCAAAGAAAGGCTCTTGATATTATCAAACCTCTTTAAATAAAATCCAGTCAATGCTAAAGAAGAGGAAAAGCATGCTTTAGAACAAGAGTCAGTAATCCGCTGGTAGGGTGTGAGACATTTTGTTTACATTCATCGTCCACAGGCACGGCCCCCCGCAGCTCCCAGGGGCCGGGGTTTGCCATTCCTGGCCAATGGGAGCTGCGGGAAGAAGGTGGGGTTGCTTTCTTACCGTCATATTTCTGGTAGTTTTTTTAACTTGGTCCCTTGTGCTTTTTATTTATTTACTTATTTATTAAAGTTGAGATTTTGAAGATTTGTGTGCAATGGGCTTATTTGTGAAAGAGCAATACTACGGCCTTCCTATTCAAATAGGAAAGATTTGGGGTTTATTTAAACAGTAAAATGAAGTGCAATATATTAACAGGATTGAGTTTCTAAGCACTTTATTTAATTTATTTATTGCCTCCATTTTGTTTTTCATCCACCCAGCACAAATGTGTATATCTAACTGAGCACTGTACAAATCCAACCGTTTAGAATTCACTCTGTACAAACATTCCAGCAGTTAAATGCAATTTTGCAACACTTGTTGTCATGAAGGCCCCAGTCCTGCATTGCCAGGGCATGTAAACTATCATTAACTTTACAAAGAATGAAGAGTTAGGCCCTATTCTATGTTCCTTATTTTCAAAATACACCAGTATAGTCAGAATAAATAGACCATCAATAAAATCTATTAAATGGATTAAAACCACATGACAGCTCCAGACATCTCATAGTTAAGCCTGTGGATGTCTTTATGTCTATTTTCTATAAATCTGGTGTGCTTTCTTTGGGACTGAGAGTAGATCAAGATAAGTTTTAGGGTGCGCAAACTTCAAAAGATTTGGATATCTGAGTCAGGCAAGCACCCAGAAGTTTGTATGTTCATTCAAATCCTCTCCAAACATCTTATGTCTGCAAAATTGGGCTTTTTACAAAACTTAAACAAGAACAAAACTTAAGAGAACAAAGCTTTTTACAAAATTTAAAACATTTTTGTTATACTCAAAGAACAGCTTTTCTCATGTGTTCTGGCAGCTATACCTCTGGCCCAGCCAGAATAAAGAAGTGTGCCACTAATCAATTTATTCCACCATATTCACTCATCCATAAATAGAATATCCCAGATCCTGACCTTCTCACTCACTTTTTAGAGATTTGGCCCTCTAAGAATTGGTTGTGAGATATAAAACCAACTAAGACTTTGTTCCTTCCTCAGGAATCATACACTCTCTCACTCTTCCTTCAATACTGTTGACTGGGACTTAACATCCAAGAAGAGAAGATGCAAAGAGGTTGGGTTACTTGTTGACTAAATTTGAGTAGATTCAGAAGCACAAATTTGAATTTCTTCAAGCCTGCAAAGAATAACCTTGCCAAAATACAATGTAACCGAATGATGTGAACCCTCAGAGCTGTCGCGGTAAGAAACATTTTGATAACCTGGAAACCTAAACTTAAAATAAGTATGTTCAATAATTTTCTATATAACAATATTAGTAGTGGACCAAAGGCATTCTGTGGTGACAAGCTTTGACACCAAATATAAAATGGGGAAGTGATTTCAGAATGCAGCTCTCCAAGACACTCTTTGGATCAATTGTATTGACCAGGTTTTATATCAACTTAATATGATTTTATTTACTGTATATATCAGCAGATTGGCAAAGATAGATATGTGGCAGGGCTAGAATAAGTTTTCTCTAGAAAAGGCTCATAGGTAAGACATAAGTAATACTTCTCTTACCCTAATTTTCCTTTTTTGGTGTTCCGGTTTTAATGTCAGGCTTTGTTGATTAAGACAATATAGACATAAAAAGCATTATGAACAAATAATGTTATAGAGTTCATACAACATTTTGGTTGGTGCAGTCTTCTTCATTCATATTCAAATGTGTTTCGGATGGGCAAAAGTATTTAACACAGACATAACAAAAACAGCATGAGCCCAATCCTGGACCCATTTAAATTCTTGTCAAAACACTCATTTACTTCAAGGGAAAAACATTGTGTCCTAAAAGTTTAAAATACCAGGTCTACTTGTTCTATTGCTCTGCAGTCCAGATTTTAGGCAGTCAGGTCTTTATCTTATTAATATAAAATTAAATAAATAATGTCCTCTTTCAAGAATAGTTGCAACTGTTTTGCCCTACAGTACATTATATATTACTTTTGAATCAAATCAAAGAAGCTGTTTCTACTAAAACAGAGGTTCTCAAACTGGGGTTTGGGACCCCTCAGGGGGTTGTGAGGTTATTACATGGGGGTTCATGAGCTGTCAGCCTCCACCCCAAATCCCGCTTTGCATCCAGCATTTATAATGGGGTTAAATATATAAAAAAGTGTTTTTAATTTATAAGGGGGGGTCACACTCAGAGGGTTGCTACGTGAAAGGGGTCGCCAGTACAAAAGTTTGAGAACTACTGTACTAAAATGAGATAGAAAGGTTTTGAAACATGGGCCCCAAATTAATAAACCGTGAGCTGTTCATTTTCTATTGCCTACACAATATTTTAATAAGTGAAGAGAAAGTTCAGGTCTTTGCCCACAATGTGTTAGTGGCGCCTTATTGCAATCTGGTATTATAAGGTTATTCAGAGTTCACACCAGGGTAGGTCTTTTGTCAAATTTCAGATAAACAGAACATAAGAAAAACTATTTTTCTTCTTCTTTTTCAAGAAATTTTGTTCATGTATCCCAGAGGCCAAATATATTATCAGCATAACCCTTCTTTGAGAGATTGAAGGTAACATTTTAGATAATGTGAAGTATATAGTAAATTCAGGTGAATTGATTCAAATATAATTGTGTGAATTATACTTTGCAAAATCTCCAGCCTTTCTGCATGCTTGGATGCTTTATTTTTTATAAAATGCCAGCCTTAGTTCTGTCTTTATTATACAGATGGAAGTGTCCCTTGTGAGTCACATGAAATACAATGCAAGTCTAAGCACAGAAGTTACTATAAACTACAGTCCTACAAACGTAAATTAAATTAAATCAGGCATATTCTTTTAAAAACAAACTACTTTCCTCTGCAACCAATTTCATTTTTTTATATATAAAAAGTGTACATTATCATTGGCGCCATTTGAAGAAGTGATGCTGCAACAGACAAAGAGAAACTTACTGAGGGCTTGATGCTGTATGTGAACCTACCTATAATCTTGATGGGCACCTGGGGTGTGTAAGAAATGCAGGATCAGGCTGGAAACTACTAATTTAGGCCCTGTTCTATGTGAGTTGTCTCATATAACCACACAGAACTGACTGACTTCCATGTAGTTCTATGCACATGCAAGCATCAACCCACAGGCAATAACTAGGATCTCTAGGGCCTTAATGAAATGTATCCCGCTACCATAGCTGTGACTACTTATAAGTAAAAAATAACAACCAAAGTCATCAAGTAGTGAATGCACACGTTTCATTATTTTTACATAGAGACAGAGCATTTAAGATAGTCCTATAGTTACCTGGATATATTTTCCTTTTGATTTTAAAAGTGTGATCTGTATTTTTCCCTTAATAAGTAGCAGAAATGTCTCCTTTGGCAGTAAAAAAATTGCATTGATATTTTCCCCAGTAATTGCCCCATTTTAATACTCCTACAACATAACAAGTAAAATGTCACTACTTCAGCACAATTGCCTTCCGTTTTTATCCTTTCTTCACTATTTCTTCCTGTTTTCCCGTTCCCCAGTATTCAGACACTGATTGGCTTTCATCTTTTCAAGTCTCAGGGAACCTGGTTGGGATAAAAAATTCAGAGCCTGGGCCATAGGAAATTCCTATTGACACTGTGCGTCTTTTGAAATCTCTCTCTTACTGCTATAATATGCTTCCCTTGGGTCTCATACTGTACATGATTATCCGCTAAAGTGCTGAAAGAACTACACTTAGAACTCTCTTAATGCTTTACATGATCATCCAGCAGGAGGTATTGTTCAGTGATAAGAGGCTCTGACTCCCCAGTAGATCTATTAGCATCATTCCCAACTATGGGCAACATGGAGGAAGAGAAACTGAAAAGTCCAAATTCAATGTTTATGCAAAGTCCCTATATAATGTAATAGAAAATAACCTTTTATACCATCTTACAGAATTTAATAGAAAATTATATCCTGTTACAAATTCTACTGAATGGGACAAAGAACCTACAAAAATAATATTGTTTTGGTTTGCAGCGGGGTGCAACCAATATTTTCCAGGTTACCAAGGTCCAGGTTACCAGCCAAGTAGCAAAGGTCACATTCCAAGAGATGCGCATGTCTCTCCTGTTGCATTGCTGAGTGGCACATGTATGTCCTAGCTGAGCTGCCATCTATCCTTCCAAAGCGGGCCCAAATGTGGAAGAGTTGGAGGAGGCAGCATGAGGAGATAGCAGGCCAGCATCTGGGGTGGTATTTGGTGGGAGGGGAGGGGAAAGTCCCAGTTTCTGTTACCCAGTCCTTGGAGACAGGGAAGAAGCTGTGACTGACTTGGGGCAGCAGCTCCTCCTGGGCTCTGGCCTCTGGGACTTCCCGGACCTGACTCCCTTCTTCCCAGGACTTCAGGCCAACAGCTCCTCATGCTGCGTCTTCCATCTCTTCCACTTCCAGGCCTGCTCTGGAAGGAGAGTTGGCAGCTCAGTGAGGACAGTCACATGAATTTGCTATTCAGAGCAATTTCTATAGCATTCTCTTAGTTCAGACTTTGTTACCTTTATGATTCCTTCATGGGGGGCCTGTTGAAGAGTGCAAAGGGCAAAAAAGCCATGCAAAATGGTGTGACGGGGAAAAGTGGCTACGATGAATGTTCTCATATTCTCCATTTCTATAGTTACCTTTTTCTACCCTCTAAAAAAGATCTGTTTGGCTCATCAGGTGGTCAGATAAAGATAGATAATCAAAGAAGCTGGATGAAACTGAAAAATGGCTATTTGCCTGTATAAGCTAGTGACCACTAGGCATGAGTATGTGAAACCAATCTGAAAATAGTATTGTCAGATGCAATTTACAGCAGCAGGTAAAGATAACATGGTCAAACTCAGACGAAGTTATGCACAGTCTCCTACGCATCCTGAAAAGCACTGATGTGTGCAGCATGTTGTCCCCTCAACCACAGATTAAAATTCATAACATGGATAAATGAAAGCCAAATTAACTAATGAGTGAATTAGTTAATGCATTTAACACTGGGTCTCCCACTGAAGTAGACACAGTCAACTGGCTGTCCAAGAGCTGTCTATTTTAACATTTCAGGCCACCTACAATCACCATAATATCTGAACCCGGGGGGCCTGTACACACTAGCGCTTACTTCGGTATAACAAAAGTCACTCAAGGGTGTGGACAAGACACAACCCCTGAGTGACGTAAGTCACACGACCGACGTGCGGATGTGGGCAGCGCTATGCCGGCGGGAGACACTCTCCCACCGCCAGAGCCACTGCCGCTCAGGGAGGTGGAGCGTCTGCCCTAGCAGCGCTACAGCCGCACTGCTACAGCGGCACAGCGATTCTAGTGTAGACAGTCCTTGAGTCTCTGTGCTGAGGAGAAGGGCCTGGGAAGCGTGAGAGAGGGAGGGAAAGGGCCTATGTGTGTATGACAAACAAGCAAACACACATTGCTCCGTTTCACGGTCCTGCCCCGCAGCACTTCATTCCTGAGCAGTCCTGCATACCTGTGGTGACCCAACAGCTGTGTTTCAAAACTTGTGTGGCTTTGGGGATATCTTGCTCCCTTCTCATTTTTAACCCAGAGATGAAAACAAAGCCAAGTGTGCTTTAAATAGGGTCCTAATACATTAATAATATACCTGGATAATATCAATCAAGTATGAGGTTCAACTCTTATGAATTTAGATTTTGAAACGATATTGGTAGATTGAGACCTGACTAAAAAGGCACTAGAAAAAACATATCAAAGCCAATAAAGAGAATGCTGAGTTTAGAGAATTGTTCCAGAGATCGAATTTATGCCTTGAGGTTTTAGTAGCAAGAAATGGATGTTCTCACCTCTAGTTCATTGGTCTGAGACCGACATGGGTCTAAGCAGTACATTTAAATCATTGGTTCAGACACTGTTTTAAAGCAAAAGTCTTCATTAAAATCAATTGGAGAAATCCTGGCTGTATTGAAGTCAATTGGAGTTTTGCCATTGACTACAAAGGGTCTAGGATTTCATCCCAGAAGTTTTGACTAAAACTCAACAACACAATATAGCCCATTATCATTATTTAGAGCTCGCTTTCACATTAATTATTCAGGAAAAACCTCTTCCATTGGAATAAGTAAAGAATACCTAACAGGGACCTAACACCTGAAAAATAAAAAGATGGGTTATTTTGTTAAAAATCTTTCATAGCAATTATCTAATGGCAATACAAGATTCTCAGGAGGGACTATGAATTAGACTTGGGAAAGAACAAAGCACTCTCTCTTACATGTCTCCCAGTCTTTTCCTCCAGAGATCACAGAGTAAAACCACGCATCTTAAAAATCTATAAAAAACATATTTCTGGAAAGTTACCTGCTAAAATATTGGATCACAGTAAAATGTTTTTTTTAATTAAAAATCCTATCCCCATCATTGATTTAAACCTACATATGCTTGCTCCTAATATTCTGTAACTCACAACACAAATGCTGGAGACTATACTGATATGATAGTCAGATCCTCACCTCTGTGCACCTTGACCGGCTGAACTAAAGCTGACAGCTAGTCGATTATGAGCATTCAGTTGTGCTCCAGCCTAAAATACAAAAGCATGAGCATTAACTCCAGAGACAGGCTGCTCTTACTTGGCTGTCATTTGGCCCATTATCTACTACAAATTATCAACATAATTCATCCTAAAGAGCTTTAAAGGGAGTGCCTAATGCTTTTCTTTTTTCCCCTCCATGCACAGTAGAGAATTCAGGACAGATTATTTTAACTTGATAATCTGAATAGCGATCTAATAGGAGACAGCTGTGGCATGAATGAATCCCAAACATACTCCCTTCAGTCTGCATTTGACCTGTTCTTAGACAGTAGACAATGTTACATACGGAAAAGAAAATATGAATGTACGGCAAGGACCAATGAATTGAATCTAAATGCTGTGAACACAAAGAAACCTCAAAATGAATTAGGTAAAGGGCTAAGCTAATGAACCTCTGTAATGTGAAACCAAATGCTATTAAAGCATTATTTGATAATAAAAGGAACCCAGAGAGAGACAACAGAAATACAATCTGTCAGATTTAAGCCATGTGTGAAGGTTACCACTAGACTAACTACAAATATATCATCCTTCAAAAAACTAAATCCCTCTGGTGTTTTATAAACAATCTCTAAACCTTCCAAGATGTAAAGTGTCTTCAAAAATCTGTACAATCAAAAGGTTAGATTTTCAACTCTGTGTAAGAAGAAAAATGGGGGATTTGCCACCAAAAGCATTAGCCACTGTTAACCCTGCATGCACCAAGTTGGAGTTCAGTGTGTAAACAAGCACAGTGAGTGCCATTACAGTGTCAGCATTTGCCCACCATTACCACATAGCGGTATCTGATACCAGTTATTTCCTGTTCTTAGAATACAGGGTATCTGTGGTAACTGTATGGGAACAGTTGGGAAAGGCTGCCTTTTTAATATGCTACTGTAATGTCAAGAGGGATTTTGTTTGCAGGGGTGTATTATTATTAGCAAGTGGCAAATCTAAAAGGTTTCTATGTGTCTTAAGCAGTGCTTAACTTGTGCCAGGGCTTGCCGGGGATGAGCCCCAGCACCTCTAAATTTGGCAGTGCATAGCCCCAGCACCTCTGGGCTTGTCACATCAGTTATGAAAGTAAAAAAATTGCTTGAGCCCCAGCACCTCTTTCATTACAAATTAAGCAATGGTTTTAAGTATATCTGTAGTGCCATGGTATCAAAGGTCTTATCTCTATCCATTAAATATTGAATACTAGTTTATACATGCAGTCAGCCCTGGAATATCTCTGACTCAAGGCGGACTTGGAGCAAGTAATATTTAACGGCAGCAATTGACGTCACAATGATGATTCCACATGCAGGCTTGTCATTATATCATTTAAAAAAGAAAAAAGAAACAAGGGGCTTGTTGGGTGCTGAAAGGATGGGTTGTAGCATGAAAGAAAAATGTGGGAACCAAGTCTGCCTTACAATAGATGATATGAGAATAATGTAGGGTGTCAGTTTGACAACAAGTTGCCCAGGAAGGTGTATTTATATATATCCAGACAGAAGGCCTCCCTGAAATAAAGTATTCAGGAGTGCAGGTAAGTGCGTCCTCCTCCACCCCCCCGTAAAGATGCAGAGAAGTATGTCTGATCTTTATTTCTTAGTGCCAGTCTCCTGACATGAGTCAAGGCTATGAAAGGCCACAGGACAGTGATGAGTATATGCTAAATCTAATGGCTGTTGTTTCACCAACCACCTCTTGAAGTGGCCTGTAAAGACGTGAGGACATTGCACCGGCATCAAACTCAGCAAAATTTCGTTTTGGATTGGAATGCTCTCCGCTGTTAAGTTTTAGTGCTTTATTAAGAGAGTTTGGGGAACCCCCTGGGAAGCACATTTTACATGGCAGATTTTAGAATCAATTCTGCACCATCGAGACAGAAAAGGATACCTGCACTTGCTAAACAGACAATAAATACACATGCAGAAGTTCTTTATACTCTGTATTGTGATAACATTACACCTAAATCTTATATGAAGATACAGTCTGGATTGATCTGGATAGGGAGAAGCATACCTTCCTCTTGGTATCCTCCCAAGTACAGGCAGAATAAAGAGGGGGAAAGTGTCCTTTCATTTGAAATGGAAAGATCAAGTACTTAAAAATAGCCATGCTACACCTCCTCTGACACAGACATATCTAAAGTGTAATGGGCATAAAATTATGCAAAACAGGCCAAAAGTAACTACTAACTGAGAACAATTATTAAACCACACTGACTGCAGAATCTAAACAATAGTACGGATTTGACATAAGTAACCAGTTGTCACAATTACAGGGCTAAATGCAACTCAGTGGCTTTTCTCGTCTCTTGAGTGGAGTGTACCCCACAGGTGTTAGGCCTCATGCTTTTCTGATCACAGGAATGCTGTAATTCTCACACTCCTCAATTAGGCCCTGGGTCACAGTACCCTATGTATCAACCATCCTTACCTAGCAGGTCCAACTGAGTTTGATCACACGTGGTTCTTCCCTTTGGAAGTCTGACCAGTGGTGTAAAGTGATCGGACAGTCTCATTAGAACATAGTGTTGTTTATTTAACAGTAGGAACAAAGTATTTAGGAAAAAAAGTATTTTAAAACAAACAGCCTACATGCATGCTATCTTACCTATAGGCTTACACTGATGGTATCTTACGGAGGACTAACTTCTCTGGACTGCCCAATGGTTGCATAGGTTTCACTCTAGTTCCCACAAACTCTCTTGAGTGTGTTCTATTTTAAACTGATATACTCCTTTATTCTTTTGAATTCCTGGGGTTTATCCCTTCTGGACAAAACCAATTGGATAAACTCAGCAGGACATCAAGCCAGAATCCTTCAAGCCAATGTCTCTGCCATGATATCTTAACAATCCCCAAGTGTTTGCTGAAGGGTGGCTTGTCTTGAGACATTCTTTCATTTTCTGCTTGTTTCCCCCCACAGTCACCTGTTAACCTATATATCAATACAGTAAATAGCCTCATAACCAGGTCACCATACCATATTCGTAACTTACCACAGAACAGCCATCACACCAGTTTAACCAGCAACCAGAAGGATGCAAGTGCTAGAAAATAAAGCTTTCTTTGCCATTACTTTTTACTATGAAGTATTGCTGTAGCTGTGTTGGTCTCAGGATATTAAAGATACAAGGTGGGAAAGATGATTATCTTTTCTTGCACCAGCTTCCATTTGTGAGAAAGACAAAAGCTTTCTGAGCAGGCTCTAAGGCTTGTGGTTCCAATTCTCTGCCATCCTCTTCCCCTAGCTCCAGGACTAGAGAGGAAGAAAGCCAGGGTGCTCAGCCTCTCTGACCCAAGAGTTGGGAGGATGCAGGAAGGCTGAGCGACTGGGCTTTCTGCTTCTTTAGCAGCTGGGTTGGAAGGCTCTTGTCAATTTCTGCAGAAAGTGTAATTGACAAAAGTTTTCTATGTGGGCTGCCCAGGCTGAATGCCTTGGTGTCTCCATCTGGAAGGGGAGCTGAGCATGCAGGCGCTCTCTGTCTCTGATGACTAAACCAAAATTTTTGTTAATTTCACCTAATTCAAATGCTCCCCAAACAGAATTTTTCTGGAAAATTTCACATTTTGGCCATTTTGTCCTGGTTCAGAACATTTTTTATTTCAAAAATGCCAAAGTTTTCACTGGGCAGAATCTCCATTTTCCAGCCAGCTTTACTCCAGAGGCTTTGCTGTATGACTGGCAGCCATTAGTGACTTGACGAACAGTCATCTCTCTCCAAGCTGCCTATTGACAAACTGGTACCAATGATTTCCCTCTTTATATTTCCATGGAATAGCCTTAATTTAATTATGCTGAAACTTCGCCCCTGCCCTCCCATTCTAAATTAATTTTTAAATAATGCCTGTGATTATGGCCCGTAGTTTTAAAAAATACATACAAAAAACCTGACAACATAAACTTTCTCCAGGGTGTTCTCAAACCTCTTATTTGTGTATACTCATTGAGAGAGATCTTTCCACAGACCATCACCCCTCCATCTCCAATCCTCCTACTGATGGTTCTGAAAATATTGCATTATGGAGATCATCAGGAAGAGTGCCAAGGACCCTAGTTTTAGAGCCAGGAGGGGAAATTAAGAAGATTCAAATCCCCAAAGAAATATATGCTATTCTCTTCTCTCCAATGTGCACAGCTATGAGAAATCTGCCAGGGAACTAAAATAAAAGAGCAGGAATAGAATTCCCTAACCCTGAAATCTGTTCCTGTTTTTATTTATTTTCTATACATCTCTTTTCTCTCTTGATACTTCCATCTACTATGTTTCCCCCATTTCCATTTTCCAGTTGTTTCCTCCAGTCCTTAGATTTTCTTTCCTCTTTCATCTTCTTTTCTCTTTCTTGGGATAAAAGAAGAAACTACTGTCCCCTCGCTTCCATTTTTTCCATCATGTCCCCATCTATTTACCTGCCATTTTCATCTTTCCTACTCCTCTCTTTTCTTGACCATATGGTCCCAATCTCTTTTCCTCCCAAGGATTCTGCTCCCACTTTTCCTTCTTATGCCTGCCTGTCCAAGAGGCAAATAACCATGGTGTACCAAAACCAGACATCCAGAGGCTGCATCTCATGAGACCACACATTCTGGATTGGCCCAAGACTGATTAGGTGAAGGAAAGGAAACAAATTGCTTGAGTAACTCTATCCAAGCCAGAGGGATAAATCAGATAGTGGATTGTACTCAGGAGAATGTGTGTCAAAATTAGCAGGGAGCTATTTTGTCATTTGATAGAATTATAGCAGGTCTAACTAATTATTATTTGGTAAAGTGCAATAAGTCCAAATATTATTAAGACTTCTGGGATCCCAGCCATGTGCTTAATCCTAGCCCATTGCACTTTTGGAAAGTACTCCTACCCACCACAATTCCACATGTGAATTTGTAGCTGAAAGTTCCTTTTCATTCTTCACAGTCATCCTAAAAGCAAAAAAGAGTTGTGCAGTTAATTTTGTTGCATGATTCCAAAACATCATAAAAAAGGCTCCAAACACTTGAATATTTCTCAAACAGGCAAATTTTTATGAAAATAAATGTTATGAAAATGTCACCAGTGCAAGAGGGTATGGGAATTGAAGTGAAAGAAGGGGAGCTAGAAGAATTACCAACTTAGGAAAAACCAACCAATCAAACCGATCTGTCCTTTCCAAAAGGGTTGGGGCTTGATTCTGGTCTCACACCTGTGTTCCTACTACTCATTTTGATTACTCTTGTTTTACAATGGTGTGTGTGGATTTAGAATCCGGCCCTAGTTTAATCTGAGATTTGGCTGAAGTTACATGCATTTTTATTCTAAACTGCTTTACCCATTCCCCATTTCCGGAGAGCAGAATTTCTGCAATGCTTACTCTGTACATTCCAGGCATATGCTATACCACAAGTTATATCACTTGTGAGAATGATCAGCAGCATGGCTTACATAAGTGATAACACTAAAAGCTGTTTCCAGTCATACTTTATATTCAGTCCAAAATGTTTCATCGTGTAACCCCTCACTCAACGCAAGAAATGTAATCGGTACAGGTGCACACAATTACACTACTTGTACTTCTGCCAAACCACCATCTAAAATATGATCTGAACATTACATCCACCACTACCAAAAGTTTGCTCTTTATTATATTATTTTTAGCCAATATTCTTTTTGCAATATGAACTCTTCACCTACCACAAAGCTCTTTAAAAAAGTGTGTGTGTGGGGGGGGGAGAGTGCAACTGCCCTACAATCTGATTGATTTACTGGAGGTAAATCATAGTTCTTCATAAAGAATGTCTCTGTCTAGTATGACGGTGCTGAAGGAAATCTTTTGGCAGGGATTTGGTCAAGCACAGTGGTTAATACTTCTCTTTCATCAGATCCTTCAAGTCTGTAAAACAGAGTGACACTGTAGACAGTCCAGTTAGTACACTATTCTGAGTGCTTGGGAGATTATGGAGCCATTTGGTCTCAAGCATGTTTTGTATTAAAACTGTGGCAGCATACTGTTTCACAGCAAGCCTGGACTGGAGTTGCAGGATGAATTCGCTTTTGTGCTCTCCAAGATAGTGCATCGGTTTGCTTCTACATATACTCTGCTTCGGAAGTCACCAGGTTCCCAGGTGTAAATGTCTCAGCATATGTAATCCTCATTGGTCTGTTAGGTGTCTAGCTAGACTGTACGCTCTCAGCACAGGGCTCATGTCTTCTTACACACCTTTAAAGCACCAGGCACATCAGTGGGCCTATAGAAATAATGTCTAAATAATTATTTTATTCAATAATCTACAGTAGGGACCAATGTTGCACTGCCTGGATCAGTAAGAGATTAGCCACTGAGGGTATGTCAACACAGCAACATAAACCCATGTTTGAACCCAGGCTTAAGCTTAATCCCCCTTGCATCTACACTGCAGTTGTAATAACCCAGGGCTTGGGCCGAGGATCCTAGAATAAGGCTGGAGGATTTGAGCTCAAGTTAAGACAGGAGCCAGGGTCCGAGCCCCCTTGCTTTGTAGTGTAGACACAGCTCCTCTTGACTCAGGTCCTGAGAATCATCTGGAAGTATCCTGTAATTCCATGGAACAACTTCCTTAGTCCTCTCTATCCCAACAATCTGCAATCCATTCAATTGAAAATAGAAGCCAGGCCCCATTTGTGAGTGGCAGCAGCCCAGGTCAGCGTTAATCCATTCTGGTCTCATTACTCACGGTTTGCAATGGGCAGGCAAGGAAGTTTTTCCATGGTGCACCTCTGTTCTAGGGCTGGAGCGGCCACATTTGGAGAGGGGGGTGGGAGGCACTTTGGGATAGGGTACTTTGACCCAGGTTTGTGCACTGCAGCATAAATGCCAGAGCCCTAGGTTCAAGCATAGGTTAGAAAAGCCCTAATTTAGCGTTAAAGTACAATGTAGATATTCAAGCCCAGGGTTCCCTAACACAGGTTAGCTGAGATGAATCACACTAACCCTGGGCTTACATTGCGGTATAGACATACCCCCAACAGGAGCAGGGTTAGGGCTCCTTCTCCCCAGCTGCATGCCATAATATGTTTGTCAGTTCCTCTGTAGCATCATGCTCATTTTATTTTCACTTATTGATACGTTTTAAAAGTATCATTTGAAGTAAAGCATCCCTCCCTACCCATCCACCCTGTCCTGTGATGTAGTATCAAACTCAACTTAATTTCTGGGAGCAGCCCATGAACTAGTGGTGAGTATTACTAAGGGTATGTCTACTCTGCAGTTAAAAGCCTGTGGCTGGCCTGTGCCAGATGACTCAGGCTCAAGGGGCTTTGGATAAAGGGCTGTTTAATTGCAGTGTAGACTTTCAGCCTTGGGCTGCAGCCTGAGTTCTGGGACCCTCTCACCTCGCAGGGTCCTAGAGCCCAGGCTCCAGCCCAAGGCCTAATGTCTACACCGCAATTAAACTGACCCTTAGCTCGAGCACCGTGAGCCTGAGCCAGCCATGGGTGTCTAATTGCAGTGTGGACATACCCTTAGTGGCTAGATGAGGTACTGTCATCCTTATCCCTTTCTTCTCCTCTGCCTCCCACGTCCTATAAATGTTGTGCCTCTCATGAAGCTATTGCATATAACACCAAATATCAAAGTCATATTGGATCAGTTAAATCACAAATATATGCTCTGTAATGGAACCTTTGAGACTGTTGTAATTCAAACTGGTAGTTCTGCTGCACATAAACTGCTCCTAATGTACTTTGGCTGTTTACAATGTCAGCAGAACGCCTAGACTGAATTACGGTATTTTGCTGAAGTGTCGACTCCATTTTATTACAGGTCTGGGCTCCAGTGTTACACTTTTGGGCTTTTCTGGAAGAAAAACGTATACAAGTACTAAATAAAGGTAGCCAAGTGCACTGATCTCAATAAATAGGAAGAATTTTTTTTGGCATTATATGTGAGTGCTATTAGAAAGACACTTTATGAACAGAAAGCTGCATGTATAAAGTAAAACTGTGGAGTTAACATTTGCTCACTTTTTCTTAATTGCATTGCCACAAACCACCTTCCTGAACTGGGCAAGCATTCTGTAGTAGGCTTTAGAATCCATTCTGCCATCCTATTGCTCTATATTTATTTTCCCTCCCGCTAGGAACAGCACAACTGGACCATTGTCAAGTGACACACTTAGAAGAAAGAGTTTGATATAAATCCTTGGGCTCCATTTATTGAAAAGTTTATATACCATTTACGTTAAAATTGTATGCATTTAGTTGGAAAAAGTTCAGAATGCACTGAGTTAATTACAGTAGATTTCTTAACTAAATATTGATTTTATTCCTTTCCACAAAAGCAGCCAACCTGCTATTTGAGTCTGCTTCAAGAGCCTACAACTGAGGGCACCACGTCCTTAATTCAGTGGTGTGCTTCCAAGTATTGCAGTGTAGTAAAGCAGGTAAAAACAAGCAAACAAAATCGCTCAATTTGAAAATAAAGATTTATGCTTTTACCATTTCCAAAAATGTGTAGAGTACCGTTATCTGACAGTGGCCACCTTTAAAAAAAATTGGTTCTAACGAACAGTTACTATAATACAACATCAGATATACTGTAGCCATTTCCTGAGTGTGAACGAGCGTTAGCATCTCAGAAACCATGATGTGGTAATGGCTGATAAATCTTGGGCTTTAAATGGTGACCACTCTAATTCTACTGAAATATTGTGGATTAAGGAGTCATCATGGGATATATTTTGCAGCCGGATCTCCATGGTCTCGTAAGAGTTGGCTGAATTTAAAAGGAAGTCAAATTAGACTGAAAGCGGTAGAAGAGTTCCTCCTCATTCCTTGATAGAAACTTCACATTTTTTAAAACTTCTTTAGTTCTCTCTAATAATATATGTATTTGATAGCATAAGATGTATGGTGTAGATAGACATATTGTAAACATTCAATTCCACTGGCTGCCACAAAATGCCAGTATTTTAAAGTTACCTACTTCAAGTAAATCATGTTGCTTCAAGATACTAAGATTCATATTGTTTTCCGCTACTTTTATTTTTAATGCAGTTACCTATTTTAATGGGAAGAGTGACAGGGGGATGGATCATTTGATGATTACCTAGTCTTTTCATTCCTTCTGAAGCACCTGGCATTGGCCACTGTCGGAAGACAGGATACTGGGCTAGATGGTCCTTTGGTCTGGCCCAATATGGCCGTTCTTATGTTCTAATTTTAAAAGGTAAAGAATCTGATCAATAAGCAATGGGAAAGGGAACTGAGACATCTAAGAATTATAAACTATTCTTTGGCAAGTCTCAGTGCTCCGTCTATAGAAGCATCCACAGAAAAATTCCAGCTACCTTAAGTGAAGTGTGCACTTGATGGAAATGCTATATACGAACTCTTGCTGAACAAGCAAGAATGTGTGTTCTTCGCTAGGTTTCTGTTAATAGATGGAGCAGGGGTTGGCAACCTTCGGCACGCGGCCCATCAGGGTAATCAGCTGGTGGGCCGCGAGACATTTTGTTTACATTGACTGTCCGCAGGCACGGCCCCCTGCAGCTCCCAGTGGCCATAGTTCACTGTTCCCAGCCAATGTGAGCTGCGGGAAGCGGCACGGGCCGCAGATATGTGCTGGTCGCTGCTTCCCGCAGCTCCCATTGGCCAGGTTGGTGAACTGCGGCCACTTGGAGCTGCGGGGGGCCGTGCTTTTGGACATTCAATGTAAACAAAATGTCTTGTGCGCCACCAGTGGATTACCCTGATGGGCCATGTGCCGAAGGTTGCTGACCCCTGAGCTTGAGTCTGAGTAGCTTGTCTAACCCCACCCACATGCTACCCGTATATAAAAGAATTAAAACTTCATCTCTTTTCTTTTTGAATAATACTTAAACTCAGCAACTAGTAAGAACTACTGCAGTATCCTGAACCCACACAGGGAGATTAATAATAATTTTAAAAAGTAATAAGGCCACCTAATTTTTGCTAGTTTTTATAACCCTAACTGCCATATTTTTTTGTGCTTTCTCCCCCCCACCTGGTATTAGTTTTCTTCTATTTATTTTCCTGAACTAATACATTTGCTATTTAAATGAACAGTATTTTTATTATATTTGATGTAATAATAATTCAAAACCTACATATTCTCTCCATTTCCAAAAATGTCACTCTTTTATTTTAAGATAATTAATGATAGAGTTTGGTGGTTGCTACATACTAAGGATAGGTCTTGGTTGCTATTACATACTTGGTGGCCTAAATTTCCAAAGGTAGTTAGTGATTAAGCTGAAGGGCCACCTTAAACACATATGATATTCAAAAAGTTATGAGCACTCACTCTGTGAAGATCAGGCCCTTTTAACATGTGTCCAATGAAATACTAATGACATGATATGGAACTTTAGAAGAGGTCATACTTTTCTTAACAGGCGCTCATACAAGTAACTCCTATGAGCTTCAGTGCCTGTGTGGGCGTTAAGGGAGAAATGGAACTGTCAGAATGGAATATAAGAGAGACAAGGTGGGTGAGGAAATTGTCTTTTATTGGACCAACTTCTGTTGGTGAAAGAGACAAGCTTTCGATCTACACAGAGCTCTTCTTCAGATCACCTGAAGTCGGTTCCATAAAAGATATTACCTCACCCACCTTGTCTCTCAGATATCCTGGGACCAACATGGCTACAACACTGCAAACTAGAATGGAATATAGGCATATTTATAAAGATAAAGGTATGAAAAAGCAAGAACAAAACAAAGTGAATGTTACCTCAAAACTCACCTGGATTTGAGTTTCATTACAGATTCAAAAATCAATACAGACTCATTCAAATGATTATTGATTTTTGGAAAACTTTTGAGTCATCTGGATATGAAATTCAAAATGAAACATGAGAGATTACACCTCATGCTGTACGGGGAGATTTCAGCAAACCAGTAAAGTGACTGAAACCACTATTGCTTATTGTTAAAAGCAGTCAAGTCAGCAGGCCATAAATTGGCCCTGCAGCAGCTTTAGCTTAACCAAGGCAGGAGGGGAGGGGGCTTTAGGTGCCACAGAAAGGGCAGCTTGACCCCGCGTCCTTCCTGATAAGAATTGTGTTGAAGTTGCTGATACATGCATTTTAGAAGAGTAGGATGTGCTCTCAGGAATGTGTCTGACAGGGCCTCAAGGCTGCAAACTCTAGGAAAAAAACACACCTGGTTAATCAATAATCAGAAGGAAACCTCTTGCTTGACCGTTGAAACTGCTTGCTTAACAAGTTTTCTTTAAGTGACATGTCATTGTATTACTAATGTATAAATAAGGGGGAAAAGTTTGAGGTAGCAGGACTCTCCCTCTGGATGCATCTTGTGTTCTCCACTGGCAGACAGGCTGCCGCTATGCCACTCGAGGGCCACACTCAGCTTCTGTAATTATCAAGGGTTGGGGGTGTTTTACTAACCTGTTGTGGACATGTGTAAGTGCCTGAGACTAAGTAAAGTTTAGCTTTAAGTGAAAGCACTCTTGTGTTGTCCTGTTTGTGCCAGCCATCTATTGGTCGGACGGCCATTTCTCCCCTGATTTATTTCCTGACGCCACCTCGCACAAAATAAAAGTTACCAAGAGCTTTGGGTTGAAAGAACTCCGGGTAACAATGTAGGTCAATACAATAGAAAAATGTTGCCACAAACTCCTGAACAGCAAGACCTGAATTTCAAACAACCCTGGAATGGCTCTTTATCTGTCTATGCATCTTTAATGTGCTTTTCTCTGTAGTATGTAAGCACCACCATAACATCTACCCATCACAAATATACCACATTTATTGCCAGTTATTTTAAAAACTAAACAGTAATCACCTGTCTCCGAACTCATGCACTCTCTCTCATGTTGTTGTTACTTAACTACCTAAGAGGATAGTAAGCAATTGTGGGGAACAATCTATTGTCTGTGTCCTAATCCCTTTGCTCTTTCACAAGCCATTTGGGTGGAAGGGTTGGGGAAAATGTGACTTTTTTCTGACCTTCATCCAATGGACCTTTATATTAAAGCAACCCAAGGTCGAAATGAAAGCTGGTTTCAGATTGCTATCAGAAATAAATAGCACCCAAGGGAACGAGTACAAGATAATCACCATGTGTACCCAACACTAATGCAGTATTTGATAAAACCACCCACATAGCACACATTCTTCCTCCTTTCTCCCTCAGTTAGCCTTTAGCCTGAGGTGTCTGGAAGATAATTACATCACAATTACTACCCTGCCCCAAATCTGAGAAGTCCTTGCAATGCTTGGTTATAAGTCTTTTCAGAGGATTCAAAACTATATCAGCCAAGGGTAATTGAGGGCCACATCTGGGACTAGCAATTGTATGGCGGGCCATGAATGCTCACAACATCAGGGTTAGGGTTTGGGAGGGGGTGAGGACTCTGGTTGTGGGTGTGGGCTCTGGGGTGGGGCCAGAACTGAGGAGTTCAGGGTGCAGGAGGGGGCTCTGGGCTGGAGTGGGGGAGTGGGGACTGAGGGCTCCGGCTTGGGGGGGGGGCCTCTGGGGTGGGGCTAGGGATGAGGAGTATGGGGTGTAGGAGGGTGCTCTGGGCTGGGACGGAGAAGTTCCGAGGGTCGGAGGGGGAATCAGGGTTGGGGTGCAGGAAGGCATGCAGGCTCTGGCTGGTGGTGTGGGCTGTGGGGTGGCAGGGGATGAGGAGTTTGGGGTGCAGGAGGGTGCTCCGGGCTGGGAGCAAGGGGTTGAGAGGGTGGGAGGGGGATCAGGGCTGGGAGAGGCTCAGGAGGTTGGGGCATGGGGAGAGGCTCAGGGGTGCAGGCTCTGGGTGGCACTTACCTCAAGCGGCTGCCGGAAGCTGCGGCATGTCCCTTCTCTGGCTCCGCCACGGAGGCGTGGCCTGGGGGCTCTGCACACTGCCCCGTCCACAGGCATCGCCGCCGCAGCTCCCATTGGAGCGCCAGAGGGGGCCATTGGAGCGGGGCCATTGGAACACGTAGGAGCCGGAGAGGGGCCATGCTGCGGCTTCCGGGAGCTGTGTGGAGCAGCCCTCGACCCTGTGCCCTGGCTGGAGCACTGGCGTGGGGCCATGCCATGGCTTCCAGGAGCTGCGTGGAGCGGCCCCCATCCTGCATCCCGGCTGGAGCACCAGAGTGGGGCAAGCCCCAGACCCTGCTCCCCAGCGGGAGCTCAAGGACTGGTTTAAAACATCTGTTGAGCCGGATGTGGCCCAGGGGCTGTAGTTTGCCCACCCATGGTCTAAGAGCTGAATTCTGGTTTTTAAAATATAGCCAAATGGTAATATCTTAGATCAAAGCAAGCTGATTGATAAAAACAGAACAAAACAAAGACCTATCCTGTAGCATGCCAAAGACCTGTTGTCTTTCCATTTCTTATACCAGACTCTAACATGTCCCTGTTATAATTTTGTAAATCAAACAAAACAGTTGAGCTTCACAAAGCTCTTTAAGTGATATCAAAATATGTTAATCAAATAGCTGATTGACCTAGTACAATATGACACAAATGATACCAAAGTGTTCAATGTTTAACAAAGCAGCTTCACTACGTTTGCCATTTGCCACTGAATGTTGAAAACTTCCTACCATGTAGGTTCATGTTCACTGCACATGTAGTATATATAGCCATCAATTTTGGGGCACAAATTTAAAACTCATTATGAGTCTAAGGATCTCAGAATTATCTGACGGAAATATTTCTTCAATAAGCTAAATCAACAAGATGAAATGGATAACTCTCCAAAAATCAATTTTAGCACTGATCCCCTCTGAGACCATTATGTAGACATAAAGCCCAAACCAATCACTTGCTACATAGTGTAAAATCATTTCTGGCACAAAAAAGAAAATCAGGCCACACAGAGAGTAGCAAGGATATTTTCCATATGTTGCACTGCCAAAACTAGAACTTTTGCACTGCTTCTGGTCCCCACATACTGCCATTGTATATTGTAAAAGAGACAGGGTTTCATTAGAGAGGTTGCAAAACCTGCAATCATAGAAGAATAAATGTAGATCTTAGTATTTTAGAAGTCTATCGAATCATAGCAATTGAGATCTTTTGAGATGCTTGAGCCCATTTTTAGTAGAAATGGAGAGGGCTGGTGGCAGGTGAGGTGTTCTTGTCTCTGGAATATCCTTACTTCCTTGGTCCTCTTATAGTCCAGTTATGATAACCTGCAGGACGTTCCACAACAGCAGTCTGTGTACCCAGCCTTTTCCAAATGGAAACGGGAATGACTGATTGGGGAGGTTGTCTAAGACCCTGAAGTCTGTGTGAGAAATCCTGGCCCCGCCAAAGTCAATGACATAATTCCCAATAACTTCCCTAGGGTCAGGCTTTTCCCCTGTACCTTTAAGATCCTTAGATGGATAGAGTGTTATTATTTTATTACAATGGTAATGTTTTGTGTAAATCCCTAATGCACCTAGATAGGTGCAGTTAATGCATTTAAGTAAAATATGTCTTAGCATGACATGCTCCCCACTGTTTCCACTGTGCATGGATTTTTCCTAGTGCGAGTAGCAAACCTTTGCAAAACAAATGACCATGATCAGTCCCTCTTTAGTCTATTTCTCTTGAGACATTTGTGATCATTTATCCTAATTTCATCACCTAGAGTCACCATCGGACTTAGGTACCTAAATGCCAAGTTTAAACACCTGACTCCCAGTTTTAGGCACCACTGAGGTCCACAAAACCTCTGCACAGCAGGCACCTAACCTTGTAAGCACCTACATTTCTGCTGTAGAACTTCCCCAGGCACCTGCCTCCTGCCTAAGCCTCAGCACATTCCACAAGTTGGGGAAGGTAGATGTTGCCCCACCTATCTTGCCTACAGGGCCCTATCTTGCAGACATGCTCAGAGCATGCGTCCCTCCTCAAGAAACAGCTAGATGGAGGATGAGGACCTTGCTTACAACCTTTAGTGGTTAGGGCACTCATTTGAGTGGTGGGGAATCCCTGATCAAATCCCTTCTCCTCAGGCAAAGAGAGGAACTGAACCAGGGTCTCCCACATCCCAGGTGAGGACCCTACTCCCTGGGCTAAAGGTTATAAGGGCCTCATCTACCTCCCACCTCTACTATTTTGTGTGGAACTAGGCACCTGCCTAATTCATTCTTACAAGAAACAACTTAGGCTCCTAAGCAGTCTGACTGCATGCAGGGAGTTCCCATTTGTGGATTGTAAGAAGAGACAGGCACCAAACTTTGTGAGATGGGTGGGGCTTAGAATACACCTCTTTTGTCAGAATCTCCCATTGGCTAGCTCAGGCAGCTCCCTGCTTAGCATACTGGTTTGTGTATATTGCATTCCAAGGAGCCTGGAATAGGCTCTGTACTGTATAGGGAGTCTAGTCCGTAAATCAGGCGTTGTGGATCCCATTATTGTTCCAATGATTTTCTACGTGCCTAGGTCCCTTTGAGGATCCAGGCGCTACTGTTACACACAGCCCTGGTAAAACTGTCTCTGCAGCCTGCCGTGTTTGGGTCCCAATACACTAGATCTGCATGCTCGTAATCTTGCCTAGGTCTCAGTAGGCTGTAGCCACTGTCTCTCACCTTCTTATGTGGCACGCTCTGTCTCTTACCCCTCCATGGAAATGGGACCACAGGACCAGTGCTGATTCCCCAAAGATACCTTCATAGAATAAGCACTCTTTCCCAGAACTCCAATTTCGTGGGTGCTTTGGATTTGAACGATAACTCTTCACTAGCATATGAAGTGAAGCATACAGAGATGGGCTTTGAAATTGTTTCTAAACAGAATTATTCTTTAGATAACACAAGAGATAAAGATCTAGCAAAACAATAAGGACACGTATATGCATTTGCCTTCATTGTTTCCTCACTATTCTGGAGTGTTGTTTAGGCTTATGTCAGAGTCCTCTAAGAAGTCCAGGATTCCTGCTCCTGCACATGGCTTCTCCTCCTAACCATGGAGTCTTTCTGTCTCTCCTCCAACGCAACTAGTGTCCTTTTTTCTTGGCTGGTGCCACAGTTAAACACCTCTGCTACAGAAATATGCCCCTCTCTTCCTGTCCAGTCTCTCTCTCTCTATGTGTGTCTCTGTGTATGTGTGTGTCTCTCTCAGGCCTAAATAGATGGAAGACCCCCTCCCCTGAGTGTGCCCTGTCCCTGCTCCTCCTCCTCCCTCCAAAAGCCTCCTGCATGCCACGAAACAGCTGATTGCAGTAGGCAGTAGGTGCTGGGAGGTAGGGGGAAGAGTTGATCGGCAGGGCCACCAGTGGGAAGAAGGCGCTGGGGAAGATGGGGGAGATGGCTGCCAGGGGGTGCTAAGCACCTGCAAATTTTTTTCCATGGGTGCTCCAGTCCTCGAGAACCCATGGAGTTGGTTCCTATGCCTGGAGTAGTGTAACTTAGGTCGACTTACCGCAGTAGTGTATACAAGGCCTCAGGGTCCTTCTGAGTTCCTCCTAAACCTCTCAGGCTATGTGGCTTTTAATACCCTGTGCTAACATCTGACTTCTTTGTTCTCGTCTGGGAATTTTCCACTCCCCAGACCTGAAGAAAATCATGGTCAAACTAATTTCTCTCCTTATCATACTCATTATATGATCAGAGCACAATCATTAAGGTTAATGACTTTCCATTGTCTCTGGTCTGAGGGATACTGTGCCATAGCCCTCACAGCACATCCACTGAGGCATTCCATGGTGCAACAATTTTATAACAATCAGAATTCATAAAAAGAAAAGGAGCACTTGTGGCACCTTAGAGACTAACAAATTTATTTGAGCATAAGCTTTCGTGAGCTACAGCTCACTTCATCTGATGCAATCCATAAGTTGCACATAAATAGATTCCTCAAATCATCGTATCTCCAAATACAGTTGTACTACATGTGGGGCCTAGCCTGCAGTAGCTCTGAATGCAGAACTCCCATTGACTGTAATGGTAGTTCTTTTTACATAGATACTACAAGATCAGACACTCTGAATGTACTAGGACTGAAATCAACAGGAACAAAATCCAGCCTTGAATGAGGGGGAATGAAAAGAAATGTATAATATCTTTCTGATACAGTACCTAAACCCTGCATGAATTATATTTGAAAAAATCATTGTAAAATGAAATAATGTACAGTGTACATAGCAAAACATACAATATTATTTGTTGTATGCATTTTTGGATTTTTCTAACCCATGAAAACAAATATAAATGATGCTGTTTTCACAATGAAGATTTGAGATCTTTGGCTTTATAGGAGCTGACTTTTCTTGTTTCTCTGTCTCATAAATCTTGCCAAGGAAGATGTATTTACTTCAATAGATTGTTGATTTTTATACTGTCTTTTGGGCTCAGGATAATGAGTTACAAAAATGATATTGATCTCATACTAGGTAGGTAATCTTCCATGACCTTGTCTTCTCTCTGTGCAATTATTTTTCTTTTGTTTTATTAGTTTTTCTAATATGTCTTAGAGTAATTCCCTTTTTGTACACAAAATGATTCAACCAAGGGGGAAAAAAACTGTACTCGTGTTTTATTTCCCTGTAAAAACACTCCAACTTCAAGTAGTGTTGGTTATTCAGCTGTGCAATTCTCCTCCTCCCCCGATGTTGACATTCCCTCACCCCCTCTCTTCTTTCCTTCCTGAATGGGTTTTAAGAGATAGTCGAAGAACAATAAAAAGGGGCACACAGATGCTATCTTGCATAATAATCATACTTTGCACTTCCAACGTGACAGTTAAACAATTAATTCACCTCTGTGAGGGAGTGCAGGATTATTATTCCTATTGAGGATGTTTGGGACTCCACACTGACACAAGGAGCTGAGCCATCCACCACGGATCCAACTGCAGGATCTGGGGTTCAAGCCTGTGACAGAATCAGGAACAGAACAAAGATTTCCTATACTGTCCCTAACCCAGGAGTATTCTCCATAGCACAGTGTGTCATGTAAATTCCCTCTCCACCTATTCATTCCACAAAATCCACCACTTTCCATATCCCTCAAATACTACCCCAGTTCCCTTTCATCATTGAAAAATAATGCAATCCTTAAAGAAACACCTAGTCACTCACATGATGTGCACTGTACTGTACTTCTCAAGTCACCCCTACCCGTATTCAGCATAAGCCCCCGCTCCACTAATCTTGTTTGCATGTGATCTTCCTGAGATTTCAGTGGGCAACATTATCCTGGCCAGAAATCATTTCTGTAATGTGGAGCCCTCCAACGGGATGTGTGGGGATGGATGGAGGTTGAGTCAGGGGCAGGCACTGTTCTAGCAACCAGGTAAGGTACTAACAAACTTCAACAGGACTTTATTTTTAAAGTGGAAACCTCTTTACAAGCTGCTGCTGCACCCTCGGTAGCTCTCACTCCACCTCCTCAACTTCCCACCCCTTCCTGTTTTCTGTCCTTTCAGACTCCCAACAGCCAGTGCTCCCAGTTCTAATAATTACAAGCAGCATCTAAACACCACATTCCCTCCTCTCTTAAGAAACTCTCCCAATTAAAATAAACATTGTTTTTCTAACCACAGGAACAAATATGAAACAAGACACTATACTGTTGACAGAAATATTACACTGAAAACACTGTAGAGACTACATAACATAGTCTCTAGTCCAGACAGGTGGTTGTCTGGGTCTGGCAGGCCGTCTCTTGGTTTCAGTGCAATGTCTTGTTGTGTTGATGCTATGGTGAAGTCATCCAATGCAGATTGGGTGTTGCCACAATCTCCTTTTGGTACACAGGCAGGTGCAAGATAAGAAGCACTCCATACCCACCCATCAGAAGGTCGATAGGTGTAAGGTCCCCTCTTCTCTATGATTTTAAGAGGAGCTGTGAATTTATGGTCCCCTTTGCGTAAAATTCCAGGTTTTCATATTTTAACAAAGGAACCACACTCAAACTTTGGTTCCTTAGCACCCCGCCGCTTGTCTGTGAAAGCCTTATACTTTGCTTGGTTCTGTTCAACTGTTTTTCTCACATCATCCTCGGTTGGGGCATCAGGTCGTGCCTTTAACAATCCAGCAATGTTCAGTTTAGTATTCATCTGTTTCCCATGCAGTAACTCTGCAGGCGATCTTTGAGTTGTGGCATGTCGTGTAGCCCGGTATTCTTGCAAGAAATCAGTAGTGAAGGTTATCCACAATCGCCCTTCCAGTTTAGCCATTTGCAAACTCTCTTTCAAACTTCTGTTAAACCGTTCAATTTTCCCATTGGCTTGAGGGTAGTATAGGGATGACCTTCTGTGTAAAATGTTCCTCTGTGCTAGAAAAGTTTCATACTCCAGGGAAGTAAATTGATTACCATTATCTGAAACCAGTTCTTTGGAGTTATCTTCCCTGCTAAAAACTGAAGAGAGGAACTTAATTACTGGAACAGAAGAAAACTGTGATATAAACACTACCTCAGTCCATTTACTGAAATAGTCTATTAAAGTGGTGGCATAACAGCAGTCACTTGGAGCAGTATCAAAGGGTCCTACAATGTCAATCGCCACATTTTCCCATGTAGATTCAGGAAGAGGAACAGGCTGCAATGGAGGGGTACTTGTCACTGCTATCTTATCATGCATTTGGCAAGTGACACAGGATTTTATGACTGCTTCAGTTTGAGACCCATCCCTGGCCACCAATACAGATCCCGTAGTCGTTCTTTGGTTCTGAGAATTACTTGATGAGTATCATGTGCCAGGTGTATGAGTTTTGACTGTAATTCTTCTGGCACAAGGAGCCAGTGTGTACCTTGTAGCACAAAGCCATCAAACAAAGAAAGTTCATCCCAAACTCTAAAGTAAGGCAGCAAAACTGGGTCAAGGTTTTAGGGTTATTGGCCTAATCTCTTTGTCAGAAATTCCTGTAGTTTTTGTTGAATTGGACACACTGAACAAGCCGCTTGAAATTGTTCTCTTGTAACTGCAGTAAGAGTGCTTGTAATAAGCGCAACTACTACATCCTCATCCTCCAGTGGACCATCTGGTGAAGGCAAAGGCAGGCAAGAAAGGCAATCAGCTACCACATTTTGGTTTCCAGGCTTATATTCCACTTCATAATTGAAAGAGAGTAGTCTTGCAGACCATCTAGCAATATGATAGCCTGCTCTTCCCACTCCTTTTGTGGTGAGCAATGTCGCCAAAGGGCTGTGGTCTGTGCAAAACTTGAACATGCAGCCCCACAGGTAAGTTCTCCATTTTTCAGCAGCCCAGACACAAGCAAGTGCTTCTTTTTCGACTGTAGAATATTTCCTCTCAGCATTACTTAGTGTCCTTGAAGCAAATACAACAGCTCTCTCTATGTTGTCCTCATGAAGTTGTGTGAGGACAGCCCCAAGTCCATAATCAGAAGCATCAGTAGTTACAATTGTGGGCAGTGCAGGAGTGAATAGTGCAAGTACTGGACTATGTACAATCAAGTCTTTCACCGTTTTGAAACTAGCTTGTGCATCCGTTGTCCACACTAAGGTTGAACTTCTCCATAGTAATTCCCGTAACAGTTCAATGACAGAAGCATAATTGGGAATGAATTTTGCATACCAGGAGGTAAGACCCAAGAAGAAACAAAGGTTTGCAAATCTGTTGGAGGAGGAGCACTTGAAATTGCCAGGATATGATCTGGATCAGGTTTTAGTCCAGCCTGTGAAATTGTATGCCCCAGAAAGGAGAGTTCAGTTTGTCTAAATTTGCATTTGGACCTATTGAGCTGGAGGCCTGCTGTGCTGATGCAGTTTAGTACAGACTGCAGGTTATTGTCATGCTCCTCAGAAGTATTTCCAAACACGATAATATCATCCAGATAGCACTGAACTCCATGTTGATTCTTCAGAATCAATGACATCATTTTTTGGAAGGCACTTGGGGCAGATGCGAGACTGCATGGACCACGTTTAAAATGAAATAGTCCCTCATGTGTAATAAATGCTGTGAGGTCTCTGCTATCTTCATGCAACATAATCTGGTAGTATGCGCTCTGCAAATCAAGAGTAGAAAACATCTTTGCTCCACGGAGTTCTGCAAATACTTCTTCTATGTGAGGAAGAGGATGGCTGTCAATCACAATAGCTTTATTTGGCTCCCTTAAGTCCAGACAAAGGCGAATGCCTCCACCCTTCTTCTGCGTCACTACTATAGGTGAAACCCATTCCGAGGAGTTGATCTCTCCAGTAATGTCCTTTTGAACAAGTTTTCTAAGTTCCTCTGAAACAGCTTCCCTGACTGAAAATGGTAAGCGCCATAACTCCTGTCATACAGACATCATTCTGCATTTTAACTTTATGCAGAAACCCATAAGCACAGCCGAGTTTCTCCTCAACCTGGTGTTGGGTCCCAGCTGAAACTGGTGTATGTACCGCAAGTGTGCTTTGCTGATGAAGATCAATTTGTCCATTAACTACCCTGAGATTTAAAGCAGCCAATAAATCTGTGCCAAGGATACGAGTGCCTTTGTGGACAATGTAGAACTCTGCAGTTACACAGCAATCACCAAAAGTAACCATTGCTGGGAGGCAGCCATGTACTGGAATATGGTTTTTCAAATAGCACACCAAGTGAAGCTTGGGTTCAGTAAGAGGCACATCTTTAAAGTAATGCAAATAGATGGAATCAGGTAGTATAGATAGTGCTGAGCCAGTGTCCAACATTAGCTGAATAGAGTGTGGTTTGCCTGAGGGTATGGCGGAAACATTTACAGTGCACTTTATTTGTTCTGGAATATGTGCAGTAGTGATTTTGTCCATGCTCAGTACAGTAACATCTGGTATTGTAACTGAATGCACCGGTGTTGATTGAACTGGCTGCTGCAACATTCTTTAGCAAAATGCCAAATCTTTTTGCAATGATTGCACTGAGCTACTTTTGCTGGACATCATGTGTAGCTTGCAAGGTGTTGTGGGGATCCACAGCGAAAACATGCTTTTACTGTATTTTGAATTTGCTGATTCGGTTGTTTTCCATTAGTTTTCCTCTTGTAATCGTTTATCTGCAGCAATAGTGAACTTTTCTGCAAAGGAGTCAAAGCCTGGACTGTGCCTCCTGTACCCATGCTCATTATTTTGGCTTCAGCTGTAGCTGACTCAATCTGAGTAGCAATGGTTATTTCTTTTTCTAGTGTAAATTGTGGTTCTAGAAGTAAGCGTTCTCTTACACAAAGCATGGTTATTTTCTCAATGAGCTGGTCTCTAATCATCTCATCTGCCATATTCCCAAAGTCACAAGTTACAATCAGACTCCTCAGGGAAGCAATATACCGCATTATAGTCACCCCTGTTTTCTGCTCATGCTGGCGAAATCTGTAATGATTAGCTACTACATTCACTTTTGGAACAAAAAAGTTCTATAATGCAGTGAGTGCAGTCTCATATTTATCATCTGCAGGGGGAAAAGTGTAAAATATACGCTGCCCTTCTGCTCCAAGGCAGTGGATTAGCACAGCACACTTTCTTACTTCAGAAATCTCTGTAGCAGTGATTGCAAGCAGATAAGTCTCAAACATATGGATCCAGGCAGTAAAAGCAATTGGAGGCTCACCTGGGCTTTGCAGAAAGGGTGCAGGTGGGTTCAGAGGCAGAAGCTCCATCCTCATCACCAAAATGTTGTAGCAACCAGGCAAGGTACTAACAAACTTCAACAGGACTTTATTTTTAAAGTGGAAACCTCTTTACCAAGCTGCTGCTGCTGCACCCTCAGTGGCTCTCACTCTGCCTCCTCAACTTCCCCCCCCTTCCTGTTTCCTTTCCTTTCAGACTCCCAACAGCCAGTGCTCCCAGTTCTAATAATTACAAACAGCATCTAAACACCACAGGCACATATCTGGGTGAGCTATGCTGTCATGAAGAACAAAGGCCAATGACCCTGTCCATTTCCTTCCTTCCCAAACCTCAGTAGGTCCTTTTTTTTGGCCTACCGCTGTGATACGCCTGGGAGCGTCCCATGCTTCTATTACCTCTACAGTGGCCTTTTGAGACCACACAACTTTCTTTCTTCAAAGGGCAGAGACCAGCACCAGCAGAATGATGATCAAGAATCCTCACATTTCATTTTAGAGAGTTTGCTGCTACTACCACAGGCTTTTCCCAGAAAAGATATGATTTGACCCTCTCACACTATACATGACCATAGACACAACTATTGAAATGTGCGAAGTAATACTCAAAATAAACAAAATATGTTCTCTTGCTACAGTCCTTACATTTCTCCTTCTAAAAGCACTGAAGCAGAGACCTTGATCAAGATCAAGCTCTCCTTTCAATACTGTGTGGAAATTAACAGCTACAGCTAAGATATAGGCAGGGGTAAAATAATTGTGTGCTTTTCTTTGGTTACATTTTAGTTTCTTCCATCTTTATATGTCCCATTTTTATCCTTCTAGACAAGGTTGGAAAATAATGGAACATTCACTTGAATTTCCTGTTTTCTTTTGTTAGTCTAGCAATAAATGTTTGAGCCTTGGGCAATGACATGAGAGTAAAGGATCCTTCTAATGCACACACAACACAAACTCATCCAGAGCAAAAAACATCCTTAGAGCAATCATCATTTGCAGAAACAAAGTGATTAGCACTTTTAAGCAGCTTTATTGGAACCATTGTATGCCATTTTAATAGATCAACCATTAAAAATAATCAGAAGTACTGCTACTAAAAGGAAACTCCATTTTCACAAGTGACAAATCTTATTTGCTAAAATAGCTGGCTTTGTAAAAAAAAAAAAAATATATATATATATATATATATAAAATAGCCAGAGAGTTTTGCAGTTAAAGGATGCTAGCAAGGACACTTTCAAACCCTTGACACTATGAAACAAGATGTGGAACTTGCAGTCAATCTACAAAATAAAAAGAGAGAGACAGGACCTGTGACAGCTTCCCAAGTGTAATACCAATGAGAAAACTGCATTACTTTAAAATGGCCAATCAGATCCTTCTGTCTGGGGACCAAACTGTACCTTCCGATAGATGATCATGCTGGTCTTATTGAATGACTCACTGTTATGTTGGCTAGAATTAACACAAGTAAAAACTGATATGGTGTGAATGATCATAGCCTTCATTTGCACAATTATTTATGTTTGTCTGTTAACCAGCATGAGTCTTTTTAAGCTGAAAAAATTATTTTATAGTCACAAAATCCATTCATGTGTTTTTCATTGGATGCATTAGCTATCCAGTTGAGGCCTGATTCTGCAGTCAGAACCGTTCAGAATTCCCCTGATTTCAGTGGGGCTCACATGAGTGCAAGGGTCCACCAGACCAGATCCGACTGTATGATCAGGAGCAAAAAACTTTGTTTTTTGTTTTACACTTGGAGCCTTTCGATGAATTTTTCTCACTGATGATAAGTACCTTATGTTGAAAGAAAAAAAATCAAAATTAAGATATTTGTATGTCCTCAATCTTGCTTGATATACACGTTTCTTTCAGCCTTACGTACACAAGTTGAAATCTGTTATTGTATATTTTTTTACTTAAACTGTTTGCAGTTTTAAATGTCAGTTCTTTCATTTGTATATGATCCTGCAATTTGCAAGGTCAGGTAGATTTCCTGGGGTTCTGTAGCTCACAGCAACCACTGAGGTTCTGGAGGGAAAGGTGCAGCAGACCAACTGCATGTTGTAAATTGCAGAATTGGGGCCTTTGGGTTGTAAGTATTTTGTTCACTTTGATTAAAAATACAACTATTTCTATAAAGAAGTATGATTATACTAACCTTTGAGTAGAGCTGACCTGAAACTATAAATTCTATCAAGCGCTATGCAGTATTTCTACAATATAAAATCAACTCCATATTTCCAGTCCATTCCTTTAAAAAAAGATTCTCTCTCTCAAGGGTAAAGCATTTTGATTACTGTGTAAAACTTCACAGTTGTTATTTTATAAACTCTGTGGTAAATCATAATCTAGTAAAGTAGTTTAATCTTGAATAAAACTGTAGCTATCTTTTTGAGTTGCTATAGTAAATACATTTAGAATTTCCCCCTGAAGGTTTTAAATTTACCACCACCTTCTTTGTTCTCTTTCAGACTTTTAAGCTGTTCACTGTTATTTTGTATGCAAATTAGTCCTGCTACAGACAAATATTAAACATTATAGACCATGGCTGTAGTTTGCAAACATGAAGATAAATAAAGGTATCCCAATTTTAAGTTATACAAGATGCACTTCTCAATCAAGTCCCATAATTTAGTGTTTAGGCTCCAAAATTTTAACACTGTTACTAGGATAGTCAAGTTTTGGCACTCCTTCTGTGGAGAATTATGGTATGGAGTTGCACATGTGGCTTTAGCAGATACAGCCAGCATACTAACGCACTACCCAAAACCAATATTCCTTAACAAGAGATCAAACATGATTAGAAATGACATCTTATAATACACTAGGGGTCGGCAACCCTCAGCAGCACGTCCCTGGGCCCACGCTGCTTCCCGCAGCTCCCATTGCCTGGGAACGGTGAACTGCGGCCACTAGGAGCTGCAGGGGGCCGTGCCTGTATATGGTCACTGTTAGCAAAATGTCTTGAGGCCTACCAGCGGATTATCCTGATGGGCCATGTGCCGAAGGTTGCCGACCCCTGTAATACACCATATGTTCAAGGTAGATACAATGATCTCTTTTCTGGCTTTATAACAACTCTAGCCCACATCCTGAGGTCTTTACTCAAGGCCTGTTTCTATAGCATTGGGTAATATATAGTTACTTGAGCTGTCATTATGAAGCCAACAGATACAGATAGGTGCTGCAGAATCGGCCATCAGATGTTAACAATGAGAATTCTCCCTGAATAAGCGCTCAGTAAAAATGGAGTAAGCACTATAACTTTAAGGTAACAGACCTGATTGCATTTTACTTCAGACATCTGATCATTAAACCCCAGTTTGCAGTATAGACTGAATTGCTTAGCATTGATAGTGTATAATATTTCTTGGTATTGGGTAGAGAAGAAGCAGTTTCTGCTTAAGCAAACAGTACTAGCCACTTAGCTGGCATAGATAAATGTAAGATTCTCTGCCAGATCTACAGAGATTAGCTCTCAGTTCTACGGCAACAACACACTGATCTCAGGAAAACAAATTCTCTTTTAAAACCTGTAATTAATATGCACGCATTCTCTGCAAATAAATAAAATGAATGTAATATTAAAGTGGAAAACTTAAGCACTTGAACAGGAAAAGCTGAACATTAGCTCTGTTAGTTTGTGCTTTAATCCACGCTAATTCTTTAGATAATTGTATTAATCTATTACATAATATAAACTAGACTTTTGTTCAACCTTGTGTAGAGAAGGACTTGACTTGATTTTTAAGTCTCAGTAAAGTCTACAGAAGATCTAATAGTAGGAAACTGTAAAATCTGGTTTCCTTGTCACGTTTTTTCTTCCCAACACATTATGAGTAACATACTGATTTTTTAAAAAGCAGTACACATTCTACTTTCTCAATACTACCAGTAAATCTAGCAATCAGCAAGGTCTACATTTCCTGTTGTGAGAATTAGTATATTGTACATCCCTAAAGATAGCCACAAGGAGCTCTTGTATACTAATGCACCCTGGGACTAATTTAGTCTTGAGACTTTATTATTTATTAATATATTATTTCTTCTGTGTAAATCCAGTGATGTTATTTCAGAACTTAACTTCAACAGGGGTTTAGTTTAGGTCAGATGAGGAGGTGTGTCTTACATGGAGCTATAGTCCATGAAACAAAAATGTGCCTTGAATGAAATAGCGACATCCCTAAACTGTTCCCTTCCAGCCTTTCACATTTTTAGGGTTTGGGGCTATTTCTGCAGTAGAAGATTTAACATATGGAAGTTAAAAAAATGTATGGGTCCAGTAGATTCCACTTATACATTCTTTCAACCTTAATTATTTCCCAAGTAGCTAGTTTATTAATTTAATCTGACATTTATATATAGCTTTCAGGTATAAAAATAAAGAACTAGAATAAATTATATTTGAAGTTAAAGGCTTGTTTCTGTGAAGACATAAGCTTGTGAGTAACTTCATTCACAAGTAGCACTGATTACTCAGATACTTTATTAATACATTTTGCAGGATTGAGGTGGGAAGAGCTAAATCAGTTTAATGGGTAGCTGTGGTGGAACAGAGGTCAGTATTGGAAATACAATCATAATAAAATGGATTGTTAAAGAAATTGAAGTAGGACAGCAAGGCCATATGGCACAATCTCAGGGAGGATATTCTAGCATGTGGAATAGCACGAGAAACATCAGAATTGCCACTCTCCCCTCTACAGAACGACTGTAATACCAGACTCATAGGATATCATAAGGCTTAATTAGTGTTTGTAAAAGTGCTTTTATGAAGGGTACTATTTTAGGTGCAAAGTACAATGAAGCAAGCACACATCACCTCTACTTGCATATTATTAAAAGAAATTATCAGAGGGAAAAAAATCTTCAATATTTATTCTAAATCAAGCACAGTCAGATATCAATGAGGGTGACATGCCTTTTACACCTTGAATTTCTGAAGAGAAAAAGTCATTTCCTAGAGTACATAATAATATTTCTTTTGATTTACACTTATTTAAACCCTGTAATCCTATACCGCAGGAGTCAAGAAAAAACAAATGTGGCCTGGTCTAGTTCAGGAAAAAACAGGATCTTATCAAAGATTAAAAACTATTATTATACAGAATAAAACTGCTATTTATATTAATTGAGACAGTGGTAGAATGCAAAGTGGGCTATCAGAAGGAAAAAAAGTACTTTCTATTCTGCAGGAGACACTCTGAATAAGTCCATTTCCTTGCTTTTTGTTTTGGGGTTTGATTGTTTGGGGGGCGGGGCGGGGGAGGAATTGTTCTAAAAGGGAAATAAGACAGTGGCACATACATTTTTTACTGATTCTTTTTATCTAAAAATTGCCTTAAAGACAATGGTATGAGCTGTGGTTAGTTGAATACATTATCAAGCAAATAATATATCTAATGAATAATTTATTAAGTGGAAATAGTGTCTTGTGATTAAGACATGGCACCAAACTTATGAGATCTGTGTTCCTGGGTCTGTCACAGACTTGCTGTGTTATGTTACACAAATCATTTAGGCACAGATTTTAAACACACACACACACACACACACACGTAGTGCAAGGATACATTCTTTAATGTTTTAGAGGCACTCAGATATGACATTAATTGGAACTATAAGTGTAGGAAGAAAGACTATACAATTGGCTCTAATATGAGCAATAGAATTTTGTATCACAATCCAAATTCAGAAACAAATAATGTACTGAATCCATCTGACTCCAAAATTCAATATGCTTCTCCCATTACACATGCTTGTAGCTGGATAGCTGGCCAAAGATGTTGAAAACTAACATCCTCAAAATGGTTTGAAACAGTGACCAAGCTGTAGGAGCAAAACAGATTTTAAGCAGAATTTTTGGCTAACTACTTTTATTTTCAGTTCACTTTTGTTAAAATTTACACAGTTTTCAAAGATGATCTTACAAATATTTATTCAGCCTTTTGCATAAGGTCTGAACAATGGCCTAAGTCATATTTTTCTAAGTGAAATATGCTGTAAACATACTTAGAAATGGAACAGCACCATTTATCTAAGGATTTTAGTGTTCCACAAATCAGTTGATTAAAACCCTTATGATGTAGTAGCATTACACTGATTATTGTACAAACTACAGGGTGTCCTCATTCTTTTTGAGCCAAACAAGTTTTCACTCAAGCAAACTAATGTATTTTAGAGAATGATTGATCTAAAGATCTTGAACATTTTTCATCCTGATGGTGACAAAATGTTTCAGGAATATAGTTCCCTCACTAGCAAACTGAATCAGAAACCTGCCACTACCAGACCAGAAGAAACAGAGTGGCGATGAGCATTATCTTACCAGAGAAGTCATCAGACCAATGACTGTGAAATAACAAGTCAGAACAGGTGAGGCTGAACAAAAAACCAAAACCAAACCCAAGAAGAATACAAAAGGAGACAAGTCTGTGGGAGCACAGGTAACAGGTGGACAAATATAGTCTCAGTAAAGATGCCAACCTCTGAAAAGTACAAGAAAGGAAGACGCAATATAGTGCCTATGAAAAAATTACATAGCTGAAATCCAGAGAACAAAAGCAGTGGGCAAATTCTGCCCGCAGTTACATCTAGGCAACTATCGATACAGTGGGAATCACACAGTTGTAATGGAAGGCAGAATTTTGCTTGATGCTTTCAAATGCAGATTATGAACATTGGCCTTATCAGTATATTACTGCATGAAGGTCTCCACAGTCATTCTCTGTATTTCTGCTGCTCTGTTCCTTCCCTCTCTGGCAGTCTCTCCACATTAATTTTCATCCCCCCAATTCAATTTTGTCATTACTTCGTAAGCACTATATTGTGTCTTTCTTTATTGCACTTTTCAGTGCTTGGCAGATTTTCTGAGAGTATATTTGTCCACCTGTTGTCTGTTTCCCTGCTGACATGTCTTGGCTGTGTATTTCTCTTGATCTGCACAGTGTCAGCTGTTGATTTAGATTTGTTATTTCATAGCAATTTATTTGATTTCTTGTCTGTTAAGATTTATTTTATTCTAGTGGGGCTGCATTGGTGTAAGTCAATTTGTGATTTCCGGCAAGATGAATTGTTCTTCATCACAGAGATTACAGTTTAGAAATTCAAAATAAAAGGCAAAATCTGTAAACAGTCCTATAGTCTGCAAAGCACAGCAGCTGGTTTCTTGGAGCTTGAGGCCTCAAGGAAAAAGAAAAAGGAAAAAGTTAGCGTTTCGGGGTTAAAGCTACCATATATGCCTAGCTTCCATTTCAGCGGGTCCTGTAGCCATTTGCAGTTCCAAGTTGCTATTACTAAAGCTAAAAAGGTGAGCTATTTAACATTTCCAAAAAGCAAATGAGAGTTCCAAGTGACAATAAGTACACAGACCACTGGTGAAGAGACACTTGTGTTCATGAGGGAGAGAAGAAAGAAGGGGATCAAATAATCCAGACTCCTAACAATACAGAACACCTATGTATATATTTAAATATAAATGGTATTTTTTTCAGGGGCGGGGGATTAATGTAAAATTACAATAAAACATTAACATACTACATTACTTATTACTTATTCAGGATCTGGTTAATATTCAAAGTACCTGGCAGAAAATTCTGACTTGCTGGCTCGGGACCCCTCCTTCTCTGAGTATGCTAAAAAGGGTGACCAAATTTCTAAATACCTATCCTCTTTTTGGAGATTCTCTTGTATACATACCTGGTGTGGAAGCTTTTCCATTACAATGACAGTCCATAGTTTACTATACCACAATTCCATAGGAGGAGTTGCATTTTTCCAATAACATGCAATGCAAAGTTCAGCCGCTAATAATAAAAAAGAAAATAATTTTTAGTTCTGTTTCAAGTGTAGATCCTTTACTGCAGCATTAAGCAAGCAGGTCAGGGGAGCTCTAGGAAGCTGGCATTTTATCACAAGATGAATCTCTTTAATAATTTGGCCCCAAAGCAATCTAATTCCTGGACGCGACCACTACACGAGCAAGTATGTTCCCTTTTCCCACAATCCCACCAACAGAGTAGCTTCCAAGTAGCAAAAGTAAGATGGATCTTAACTTGAGTCAAATGTCATCTATACAGTAATTTATTAAAAAGTTACCTTTATGAGCTATACAAATTGAAGATATATATCCCCCATCCAAATCTCTGTCTTTCTCCAGTCCCTCCCCCATCTCATCTGGATTGTTTTAACATCTTTTTCAATCAAAGTCACAGAAATTAAACCTTTTGCTCCAGTTTGCTCCTGAGTCAACACCTCAAATATGGTTAAAGATCATGATAGAGCTGGATTGTGTCTAGATTTCACAATAAAATGTTTGGCCTGGCAATATTGAAAATACAGGATTACATGCAGCTCAGTATGCTTTCAAATCAGGACCCAGGAATAGCTGACTGAATTGAGTAATCTCGGCTTTTACTCACAAGGAATAGTTATGTTGATGAAAGTAACCGGGGGGTGGGACTCGGTAACAGAAATAAAAAAAAAATGTCTAAAGTTGCTCAGGCAGTCTGGATAAATGGGTGATTTATTTCAACTACCATGCACGTGCATCCCAACCAAGCACTGCTACCAAACATCTCCAATCAATGGCGTCGGGATGCACCGACATCTGAAGTGGAGCACCCACAGGGACACACATCTTGAAGAACCTCAGTTACTGCACAAGGTGAGTAACCTTCTCATTTGTTCCATTCCTCCAAGGCTTTTATTATTTTATTCCACATTGCAGGGTAATCTGCCTTACAAAGATTTGTATGTTTCTCCACAATATTTATTCCTACCTATTTTAAATTTATGTAGATGACAGTTTGTTTTAACCCTTTTGAGAATATTAATTCCTAAAATTTCAGTTTTATTGTAGTTTATTTTGAAGCCTGATACCTGCCCAAACGCCAAAGCCAGTTGTTCTATAATTTTTAACAAGGCTTCTGGATCCTGCAAATTCAAAAAGACGTTGTCAATATATGATGCTATTTTGTGTTCTAATCCAGAGGTGTTGTGATGCCCTTTATCAAGCAGCTGCTCTGAAGTTTGTTGCCAAAGCAAACAAAGCGAATAGTGGGCAACACTGACACTCACCCCTAGACAAATTAAAACATAAGAACAGCCATACTGGGTCAGACCAAAGGTCCATCTAGCCCAGTATCCTGTCTTCCGACAGTGGCCAATGCCAGGTGCCCCAAAGGGAATGAACAGAACAGGTAACCATCAAGTGATCCATCCCGTCACCCATTCCCAGCTTCTGGCAAACAGAGGGTAGGGACACCATCTCTGCTCATCCTGGCTAATAGCCATTGATGGACCTATCCTCCATGAATTTATCTAGTTCTTTTTTTAACCCTTTTTTTATTATCTTGGCCTTCACAACTTTCTCTGGCAAAGAGTTCCACAGATCGACTGTGCATTGTGTGAAAAAAATACTTTCTTTTGTTTTAAAGCTGCTGCCTATTAATTGCATTTGGTGATTCCTAGTTCTTGTGTTATGAGAAGAAGTAAATAACACTTCCTTATTTACTTTCTCCACACCAGACATATTTTATAGAGCTCTATCATATCCCCCCTTAGTCACCTCTTTTCCAAGCTGAAGAGTCCCAATCTTATTAATCTCTCCTTGTAAGGAAGCTGTTCCATACCCCTAATCATTTTTGTTGCCCTTTTCTGATTTCCAATATATCTTTTTTGAGATGGGGCGACCACACCTGCACACGGTATTCAAGATGTGAGCATACCATGGATTTATATAGAGGCAATCTTATTATCTATCCCTTTCTTAATGATTCCGAACATTCTGTTTGCTTTTTTGACTGTTGTTGCACAATTGAGTAGATGTTTTCAGAGAACTATCCACAATGACTCCAAGATGTCTCTCAAGTGGTAACAGCTAATTTAGACCCCATCATTTTATATGTATAGGTGGGATTATGTTTTCCAATGTGCATTACTTTGCATTTATCAACATTAAATTTCATTTGCCATTTTGTTGCCCAGTCACCCAGTTTTGTGAGATTGCTTTGTATTTCTTTGCAGTTTCCTTTAGACTTAACTATCTTGAGTAGTTCTGCATCATCTGCAAATTTTACCACCTCATTGTTTGCCCCTTTTTCCAGATCATTTATTAATATGTTGAACAGTATTGGTCCCAGTACAGACCCCTGGGAGACACCACTATTTACATCTCTCCATTCCGAGAACTGACCATTTATTCCTAACCTTTGTTTCCTATCTTTTAACCAGTTACCAGTCCATGAGAGGACCTTCCCTCTTATCCCATGACAGCTTACTTTGCTTAAGAGCCTTCGGGGAGGGACTTTGTCAAAGGCTTTCTGAAAATCTAAGTACACTATATCCGCTGGATCCCCCTTGTCCACATGCTTGTTGACCCCCTTAAAGAATTCTAGTAGATTGCTGAGGCATGATTTCCCTTTACAAAAGCCATGTGGACTCTTCTCCAACACATTATGTATATCTACGTGTCTGACAAGTCTGTTCTTTACTATAGTTTCAACCAATTTGCCCAATACTGAAGTTAGGCTTACTGGCCTGTAATTGCCAGGATCACATCTGGAGCCCTTTTTAAACTTGGTGTCATATTAGCTATCCTCCAGTCATTTGGTACAGAAGAGGATTTAAATGATAAGTTACAAACCACAGTTAGTAGTTCTGTAATTTCACATTTGAGTTCCTTCAGAACTCTTGGGTGAATACCATCTGGTCCTGGTGACTTATTACTGTTTAATTTATCAGTTTCTTCCAAATGACACCTCAGTCTGGGCTAGTTCCTCAGATTTGTCACCTAAGACACTCAGGTTTGGGAACCTCCCTCATATCCTCAGCCGTGAAGATCAAAGCAAATAATTCATTTAGTTTCTCCACAATGGCCTTAATGGCCTAAAGGAGGGGACTGATGACCATTAACCAAAGGATAAGCTTGAAGATGGGTATCTACAGCCAATATGCCTCTATAAAACTGATTTCCAAAACCAAACCTTACCAAAATCTGTCTGAGGTACCCTGACTTCAGCCAGCCAAAGGCTTTCTTAGTGCCAAAGAATGCTGTATGAAGGAAGAATTGCTAGAATTACCCTTATCAAATTTCTGAATATTACTAATATTATCAGATAGATGCCTACCAGCAATGAACTCAGACTGGTCAAGTAAACATATATAGGGAAGAGGATACTCAATCTGTTTGCTAGTAAATTAGCATAAATGTTAGCATCCACATTAAAGAAATAGGTCTGTATTGGTAACTAATCCAAGGATACAGAGATAAGGGGGGGGTCATCTTATTTTTTCCATGTGTCCTTCTCTTACTCTTGTAAAATAAACTAGAGATGAACCCAAACTAAACTCCAGATCTGAACCCATGCAATCTTTGAAAAAATCTGGACTGAATTCTAATTGTGGAGTTCACGTCTAGCAAACCCTTTGACCGGCAAGTAGTCCTTATTCACGTGACTTTTCCCACTAGGGCAATGAATGAGTAATGACTATGCCACAGACTAAAGCTTTTGCTGGACGGAGCCCCTATTTACCACAGGGAAAGCTCTCTCAGACTATAGTGTCTGAAACTCTAGTTTTAGTTTTTATTTAGTCTCAAAAATAAGGCAAACCACTGCAGGGAGTTCTCTCTTCATTTTCTTGGCTGCTTGTTTCAGTACCAACCTAAAGTCTCTCATGCATCTGGAAAAGCTACTGGGACTGAGCAGAGTTTCCCTGGGAATGGATTCCCTCAGCTGCAGCCCTCTGAATGTGGAGGCTGTGTCTCCTTCCTCGGCTTTCAATGTGCATCCTTCTGTTGCCCAGCCAGCCAGCATGGACCTGCCCATGGAAGAAGTGAGCATAAAGGAAGTACCACCTGGCTGATCTTAGGCCCTTAGCAGCAGGAAGGTAAGACTAAGAGGACAGGATCAGGGAACAGGGAGTCCAGGGGAACAGGCTGGAGCAGAAGAGGAGCAAAAGGAGGATCAGGCTCGAAGGAATGGTGGACTCTAAGGGAGTCGAGGGAAGCATGGGCAAGGCAGCTCCCTGATCCCGCAGCAAAGAATATGAGTCCTGAGCCTCCCACTGTCCTCATTGCAACTCAGCCCAAAGTTTGGGTTCCACCCACATTTCCCACTGATCTTATATTAACATATTTGACTGAATTAGTAGCTTGGAAAAAGGAGGTTCTCTATTTATTTTGTTTTGGAATGGTAACAAAATGAGTGGGCTTGGAGGAACACTTAACCTTTAAAAAAAAAAAGTAAATTGAAATTCTGTACCATATGCTTCAGAAAGCTAATGCTGAAATTCCCTGTGCTAATTCACTTAATAATGTTATGGAGGATATTTTTGATAACCTCCAAAGTTAATTTGCTTAAACACAGACTAACTTACTTAAATGATGTGCACTCGGTTTATTTATGAAAAAGAAACAAACATTCTAGCACAAAATATTGGGGAAGGATGAACTGTTTCTGTTCCAAACACTACCTGCAGTCCAAGAAGAGAAACGTTTGGTGAATAGTGTGGTTAATTCATCATCTTTGTTTTTTGTTTCACCAGGAATACATGTGGGTAGATCGTTTAATTAGCCACATTTGTTTTAATTAGATAATGTTTGTACTGCACTTTGAAAATGGAAAGTATTGTGTAAGTGCTCATTATTATTGGGCCAAATCCTGAAGTCATTACTCAATCCTGAATAGGCGAAACTCCCAATAGACTCAATTATTTGCTTCCTGATTTAGTCTATCCTCTTATATAAGAGAGAAGGTCTTCTAAATTATATGGCATTACTGTGACCCACGCCTACCAAGACTAAGCATCAGAGACTGCACTTCATTTTAAAAAGAATGGGAAATTGGAAGACGAACCGAAGGTTCTGAAGGAGTTTAACATTGTGATTAACACATCTAGGTTGTAAGTGAAAACTCAGTCCAGGTCTATAGTGGCTGAGTATCATTACCATTTAAAAACTGTTTGTTTCCCTATGTGAAAATGTGGTAATGGTCTTAATTCAATTCCTAATGAAAAGGTGCCTGGATATTAAAAACATCCCACCATACTAGGAATTACTTGGTCCAATCTCAGAACCTCAGAAACCTCAATTCAACCGTCCCTCAAACTGTAGCGAAGTTTTCCTTTGAACTTTGTAACTCAGGCCATTTTTAACGGGTACCCCTGTGGAATGTATTAGAAACCAAAGAGTGAATAGACAATAAAGAGTAAATTACCAATAGCTGTGGGAGGAAAAATTATGAATATTAGAACTTGGTTTCTAAACTGAACACAACTGGCTTCAGCTTGCCAATGTAACTGGACACAACTGTATTGATATCATCTGAATCACACCCACTTACAATCATGAAGAATTTGCCACTGTATACTGCAATCAAGAAAAGAGGGAAAAGTGAAAGAAAATTATTCCTGATGAAGAGGCTAAAATAGCAGATTAGATCGTTATGATGGGAGATTTAACACAACATATAGTGTTCCATTTTCTTACATTTTCACATTGTCCAGCTATACCAGAAAAAGGACAGGATATAGTTTAATTAGACTGCAACTAAGCTGTCTGTACCCGGCAGATGAAAGTGTACAGCACAGGTAACTCAATGATTATTTCAATATCTACCTGAGGGGCTTCCATCAGCACGCCCTTTTCCATACTGGTCCCTCGCCAACCTGCTGCTGGGACTTTACCACTCCTTGAATGAGGGTTAAGGTGTGCTATGAAGGGGTAGGGGGGTTGGTCCTCTGACATGCCTGTCATAGCAGCTCCGAACACACCCTGTTTCTGTTCCTTTAACTAAGACCTCCTTTAAATCCTTTATGAAACCATTTATCTGATCACTGTATCCCTTCCCTACAGAGAACCTGCACTGGACATCTGCCACAGGGAGGTGCCAGAAATTAGCTTGGCTGCACGCCTCCCCCATCCCGCCCCCCACACACCTAGCTGGGTTTCCAGACATCTTCTAATGTCCCTTTTAATATCAGCCAAAGATGCATTAGCTCCCAAGTCTGACAGATGAACCCCTTCTTTCCTGAATAATTCTAGTGCCCCATATACTATGTTGAGATACAAATTTACCAACCTCCCTATAACCCCCATGAATTTGGCCACCTCACTATTCACATACCGCCTAGCCTTGTCTACCCAAGGGGGCTTTACTGAATACTGCATTGCAGTATGTCCAATCATATAATTTTTACTCCTGGGAAGAGTTCCAAGATCTGCCCAAGTCCCTCTTAGCTCTAAGCATTAAGGCTACCCCATTACACACATTCTCAAATCATTTCCCCCAATGTACACCACAATTATATCTGAAGTCTGCTTATGGGTACCATAAGGTGCTCCTCTTTCCACGCCAGCTCAGGCCCGCTTCATCACTGAGCCCCAGCTGTGAACCCTCAGACAACCTGGATGCCCACCTATGCACCCATCAAACAATATTGTGCCAGCAGATTCATACTATCATCTGTGTGGCCCATCTTCCCACGTATGTGATGAAAACACAATGAAAATGTAATACTGCCTCCCCATCTGGGGTCTCACATATGTTCTGTCTGCTTCCGAATGTCAACACGCAATTGCCTGAATTGCCCTAGTCCCCATATCCAGTTGTGCCACTGCTGTTGCATTTCCCAGTCCTGAAGGAGTGGGAACCAAATTCCTGGGCTGGGAGCCCCAACCGCCTCAGTCCCTATCTCACCATCATAACAAACTAGTATGTTGAGGGGACTCCCATCGATGTGCATAGAGAGGGTCCATCCCTTCCTGGTCTTATCACCATGTATGTCCTCAAAGCCTCCACTGTGCAGACCTTGATCTTGCCACCCACCTGTAGGCTAATGGATTAACCTCAGCCTCCTTGATCCATCTTTGACATTAGCAAGAAAATATAACTGCTTGCCATTCCTAGTGCATAACCCACAGCTCCAAAGTCCTTCTAGTAGAATCCCTATGGGACCCAGGTACTAGCTTGCTGATCCTAAAAGCTCCAAAAAAAATGCCATCCTGAATAAGACCACCTCCTGTCCACCCATCTCTTCCGGTCCCATGGGGGATCAGTTAGTGTTGCCATGCTGACCCACTCTGCATCTGCAGCAACATCCATGCCTCTCCCTCCTGCCCCTGCACTTAAAGTGGTATAGTCATTCCTCCGGCAAGCCAGACAACACCTCCTCCCCAGCACCCCGCTTAAGGTGCAGTGCAGTCATTGCATATCTTCTTCCTTGCATTAATCCCATTAACTGGGGTCCACTCTACAGGTCCTCTCCCTCTAAATTGCTCTTTTCAATGCCATATCCTCTTATATACAGCATGCTAACATCTTCCTTTTGACATCTCACAATTTCTTCATGGGTCAGCCTCTGTCTTTTCCTTTCAATCTTGATCTGTTGAACTCTCTTATCCACGTAGTTGTCAAGACTGTGTTTTACATGACCAAGCCATCTGAGGCTGCACTCCTTCGTTTTTTTCATTTTCATGGGTATTACTTTGAGCACGTCTCTAACATACACATTCCCCATGTGGTCTTTTTTGCTTACACCACTGACCCATCTCAACATTCACATTTGTGTGGAACAGATTATTTTTGTTTTCCAACACTCAGCACTGTATATTAAAACTGGATGGACCACTGTTTTGTAGACTTTCATTTTTAATCTGACTGGTCTCTCCTGTCACATATTACACTACTTATATCTCTCCATTTGAGCAAGGCATTTATTATTCTGGCTCTGTTTCTGGCCATTTCCCCCAATTCTGGGATATTTGAAACTTCTTACAACTACAATACCCACCTGCTGAAGTGAAGAAACAGATTGACAGAGCCAGAAGAGCACCCAGAAGTCACCTACTACAGGACAGGCCCAAAAAAGAAAAGAACAGAATGCCACTAGCCATCACCTTCAGCCCCCAACTAAAACCTCTCCAACGCATCATCAAGGATCTAGAACCTATCCTGAAGGATGACCCATCACACTCACAGATCTTGGGAGACAGGCCAATCCTTGCTTACAGACAGCCCCCCAACCTGAAGAAAATACTCACCAGCAACCACACACCACACAACAGAACCACTAACTCAGGAACCTATCCTTGCAACAAAGCGCGTTGCCAAGTGTGTCCACATATCCGTTCAGGGGACACCATCATAGGGCCTAATCACATCAGCCACACTATCAGAGGCTCGTTCACCTGCACATCTACCAATGTGATATGTGCCAGCAATGCCCCTCTGCCATGTACATTGGCCAAACTGGACAGTCTCTATGTAAAAGAATAAATGGACATAAATCAGATGTCAAGAATTATAACATTCAATCTCTTTGGTCACTCAATTACAGACCTAAAAGTGAAGGAGTACTTGTGGCATCTTGGAGACTAACAAATTTATTTGAGCATAAGCTTTCATGAGCTACAGCTCACTTCATTAGAGTGAAGCTCACGAAAGCTTATGCTCAAATAAATTTGTTAGTCTTTAAGGTGCCACAAGTACTCCTTTTCTTTTTGCGGATACAGACTAACACGGCTGCTACTCTGAGACCTAAAAGTGGCAATTCTTCAACAAAAAAACTTCAAAAACAGACTCCAATGAGAGACTGCTGAATTGGAATTAATTTGCAAACTAGATACAATTAACTTAGGCTTGAATAAAGACTAGGAGTGGATGTGTCATTACACAAAGTAAAACTATTTCCCCATGTTTATTCCCCCCCTGCCACCCTTCACTGTTCCTCAGACATTCTTGTCAACTGCTGGAAATGGCCCACCTTGATTATCACTACAAAAGGTTGTTCCCCCCCCGGCTCTCCTGCTGGTAATACCTCACCTTACCTGATCACTCTCGTTACAGTGTGTATGGTAACACCCATTCTTTCATGTTCTCTGTGTATATAAATCTCCCCACTGTATTTTCCACTGAATGCATCCGATGAAGTGAGCTGTAGCTCACAAAAGCTTATGCGCAAATAAATTTGTTAGTCTCTAAGGTGCCACAAGTACTCCTTTTCTTTTTGCGGATACAGACTAACACAGCTGCTACTCTGAAACCAGTACTGTCTGCCCATCTAGTTTCAAGGATAATGCTTCAGTGTTCATACTATTGAAATTACATGCCATATATCTGTTTTTCCTCCACTTCTTTTGAGCCCATGTCTTTCCAACATCTCTCCATATATCAAGATCCTCTTCCAGATTATATTTCTCTTCACTGCATAGAAGATCATCTGTAAACAACATGCACCAAGATGCCTCCTTTTGTATGTTCCTTGTGAGGGTATCCAGGACGAGGATAAACAGGAAAGGCTCAATGCTGATCCCTGATGCACTCCCACCTTTATTGATAGCTGGTGTGTTTCACCACTAGAAGCTCTGGCTATTGACATTGCACCTTGAACAAGCTACACATGAAGTATTCACATTGTACATACTTTATACAAATGAATTGTTCAGCGACCTAAATGTAGGGGTTCTTCTTTAAGTGTGGTAAGCCCAGGGAACTAGCTTCGGAATTACAACCTTTAAGGTTATTGGCACTTAACATGGCCCAATTAAACCAATACCAGATAGGACTATTTTGGTGGAACAGTCACTACAAAGAGGCAAAGGGAGAAAAGGCAATTGAAAGGTATCCAATGTAGCAACTCTTTCTCACACTGCCATTTGAACTTTGTTTTGAGAAGCCTGCAAAACTGTATTACTGTGCCTAAGAATCCTCATTAACTCAAGGTGCATAATGGAAAAGTAGGAGGATAACAAATGGAGTAAGGAACTGATAGTCTTGGTACACGGTGGGAGCACAGAATAGCATAAAACTCAAGAGGAGGGGTGGGGAAAAAAGGGATCCTGGTTTAGCCTAGATTAGAGTTTCAGGGAGGAAAAGTTGTGTTTGCCCAGCTTACCAGAAATAGAGCTCTTCTTGATTAAAATGTATGTTAAGCCTTTGCAGCTTTACTTCAAAATAAATTTTCATTCCAAACATGGGACAGGGCTGATGAAAGATAAACTTGAAATGTTAGATAATTTGTTACCATGTGCCAAAGCATAAAGTACAAATTAAATTTAGTTGGAATGAGTACATGATGCAGAGGAAGGGCTTAGCTCAGCAATGCCATGCCATGGAAAAAGAATACGAAAGCTCACTATCTCCCCAAGTACGCGTTCCCAACTACCACTTGACTTCTCTTGGGATCTGCTTTTTCTCTCTGTCTCTCCAGTACATGAACAGATACCACAAGGTAAAAAAATGATTATAAACTGTTCTCACTTCAATGTCAAGCAGGGTGATGATCTATCACCCTTCACACCACTTCTACAAACTCATATCAATCTAATCTTGCTTCTCCCCATCTGTCATACTCCAGCTATCTGCAGAGAGGCCAGTCTTCAAATTGCACTTGGTGGCTGTGCTTCAATGGATTTAAAAACTGTTACTTTCATTTGTCGCCATTTCACATGGTCAGTCCTCAATGGGAGATTATTTTAACCTCCATTACCTTCAAACTGAACTTAGGCTGAAGCACTGTTATTATGAAACCCTACTCAAAGCCACAAATGTTCCTATCTTTTTAGAGTACTGAACACTCATTCACCTCCATGTTCCCTCCTCTGGCCCTCCTAGTTTATATGACCTGTAGACTCTTACAATCCATAATAACATTGCAGTTAAAATGAAAAAGCATTTTTTAAAAAAAATGGATTCAATTGAACTACTTTGGTAAAGGATAATGGTATGACCTAACAATTTCAGCTTGATTTTAGAGTTATTTTATAAAGTAAATTTATCTGATTAAAATTGCTTAAAGCCACCAGAATTTGAGCTGATAGCCTAGTAATTTAACAAATCAAAAGATGCTCTGTATTCTTCAGTGACATGCTGCAGAATGATGCCATCTTTTTTTTATATGAAGTACATTAAAACAAGGACAGAAGGAGCTAGAGAAACCTACTTTCCCCCTTCATTCAGGAGTCTATATTGTACCTTTTGTCTTTCTATATTGCTAAATAGGATGGAAACCCTAGCTAGAGCTCAGCTAGAAGGGAGGGAAGGCCTGGGGTCATCCCAGTATGGAAAGGGAGGGCAGAGTCACAGTGTGGGAAAGGCTGTGAATTACTTCCTTGTAGCACACCAATTTTCACCCAGGAACTTCTCAATATTTAGATCACATGCAGGATCAACTCAGTGAATACCCACAAATAATGATAAGCTCCCTCTTTTTGTCCCTGTTAGAGAGATAGGAGGAACTTATTGGGCAAATGGTTCATTTGTTGGGAAAACATAGTTTCTGTCAACAAAAAACTACTCACGAATTTGACACAATTTGTTTTGCACGTTCACAGGATAATCAGAAGAAAAGGAGATGGTAGTGGAACTCCCCATGAACTGGAAAAAAAAACAAAACCACGGTCATTTGCACACCTCTAGTCCCTACATACCATTAAAGTTCTCTCCAAGACTAAGCTTTTCACTCTACCCACCATCCTCCACAGGTCAGTACTTTGTATACCATTGCATCACAACTCCCCCCACCTCCCCAAGTTAGCTGGGAAAGCTGAAGCTAGTGAATGCACGCAAGTTGACCAGGCTTCTCCTCAGGGTCCCTCTGCCTTCCCAGTTCCCCTCATTGATGTTTTCTCTGACCGGTTGCTGCTCTAATCAGCTTCCCACACACTTACGTGGCCTGGGTCAAAGCCTTGTAGGTCTATTGGTTAACATGACTTTTCTCTGGGTAACAGAGAGCTGGCCTAAAAATGTAGATATCGGCCTATATATGTGCATCATTCAGCCATAAATCCTTGTCATGCACTCTTTTCCTGTTCTAGACGACTGAAGGACATTGTACTATACCCTTGGAATGACCTCATTCCATCATGTAGCAAAACACAGACCAGAAGTGAATAAAAAAAAATTAATGTATAACACTGTATTCAGTGTAGATTTCTTTTTAAATAAAAACTAGATGCAAATTAGCATGAGAACTGTATTTCTTATTCATTAATTCTGACCATACTTTCTCTGTACATAATGTTCATGTAGCTCATTTTGCTAGTTCCAATTAGATCAAATTAAATCAGGATACCTTGGTGAAATGATTGATGGAAGGGTCCAGTTCAGGTCTTCAAGACTCATTCAGTTCAAGCTAAACTTTATAAAGCAAAATTAAGACTATGTATAGAGAAGAGACTCCTCCTTTTAATGGGGTAAAGTGACTGATAACAATATGTTAATTTCATTTTAATATGATTTTTACTAAAGAAAAAAGTAAAAAATGCTAATATACCTTTGAGTAGGGATGACAAGCGTAGAGAATTAAAACAGAATTGAGAGGAAAGAAAACTAAAGGGGGTATTCTGAAAACATAGGGGTAAAATTTATCAAAGAGGAAGATTCAATTTCTTTTTTTTTCAATGTTATTTCACACAAAATGTATTTTGTAATAGTTTATATTAAAGCTTTCAGATGCACAAGACTGAAACTAGGATGAGCAGATGTCCCGATTTTGTGGGGACAGCCCTGATATTTGGGGTTTTGTCTTATATAGATGCCTCTTATCCCCATCCTCCTCCCCCTCCCATATCCTGCCCCGGTTTTTCACACTTGCTATCTGGTCACCCTAACTGAAACACTTACGGCCTAATTCATTACCAGCATTCTGCTTGCAAATCACTGCGTGTATACAGGAACTAAGTTACATATAAAATTGACAGCTGTCATTTGTTTCCCCTTTCGATGAATACAAACAGCCCATTTATATATTTTTCTCAACCTCAGTTCCTCTCTGCATGCATAGGCTATGTTCTACCTCTGTGTGGCCTACAAGCAACAGGTTGTTGGGGCACAAAGGAACCATGCAAAGTTATTATCAAAGGGAAAACTCTTAGAAAGTGTTCAGAAATTTCTGCGTGTACAAATCCTGGAGGAGTCTGGGAGACAAACAAACATTTTCCAGTAAAGTGATTTAATTCAGCACTATTAACTGTGTTTGTCAGCCAGAGACTTGATAGCACAGCTTCACCATGTTAACTAGCTGAAACAACATTTTTGAAAAACAAACAAAAGCTTAACAAACATTGCTGTTTCTTTTATATTACTCTTTTCAGTGTTTTCTTTCTGCATTTGTGCACTTTGTGTGTGGTCACTTGCATCCACCATGCACTGCTCACCTACACACGCTTCATCAGCCTTCCTCAAAAGGGGTTTACCAGTTACAGTAAAGCCGAAACTGAAGAGGTGGAAGCCTGGAAGATGCACAGACAGAAACAAATAAAGGTCTCTCTGACACATTGGATGTTGCTTTCAAAACCTACCCAAGAGACCCATCTACACATCAAGATGGACCAGATAAATTCTTATAAAATATTTTATAACAATTTATATATTTATCATAAAATTCCTTTTAGCAGATTCAGGCCATACTGTTTAAAGGGTGTTCTGCGCCCACTAACACTCAAAGCAAAAACCAGCAGATTTCTAATTTGCATAAAGAAGGAGAAAGATGGAAGGAAAATTGGATCAGACAAAAGGTGCAGGAATACAGAGAGATGTGGGGTCTTCTTCCTTCCTGGCTAGAAGGAGAATTAGCAACCCCACCCCATTAAATTCAGCTAGATTGTCTAGAAAGGGTCAGGACTGTCTAGATGTAGGCTAAATTGATACTAAATTGGGAGGCATCGAGAACACCCATCAGGGTGGAGAGAAAATCTAAAACTAACTATTTTAGAAATACCAGCAAAAGGAAATTCAGCTTGGAAAATGCAGACTAATGCATCTTGGAAACACTATTCTTAAACACAGATATTTAACAGGATCACACACCTAAGAAACTAATGCTGAATGAAGCCAAGGAGTGATAATGGAACTTAACTTAGATATTACACGAAGACATGACAGCATGGACTGGGGAGATAACAGTCCCTTTTCATATGTCCCTGGTGTGAGCATTCCAGGAATACCTTGTTCAGTTCAGAGCACCACATTACAATAAAGTATTGACAAACTGGAAGGAGTTAATGGAACATACTCAAGCTTCTCTCCTGCAAGCTGCTCTGCATGGGCAGACCCATGCCCCTGCACCCAGCACAGCTGGCAGGATTGGAGCCTTTGCCAGAAGTTGTAAGGACGGAGTTACAAGGAAAGAGGTGTAACTCTTAAAAACCCTACACTGAGGATTATGAATTTGTTAGCATAATAAGAGGGGAACAAATAGGAATAATGGGATGAAATTAAGAAGATGCTATGGAAGAGTTTCCCAAGGAAATAATGGAAACCTTTGCTCTGCCCTATGCACTTTTAAAATAAGACTGGAGAAGACATTAATGCATTCACAATACAGACCAATTCTGCACTGGCTGTTAGAGTGACTGATTGACTGCATGACATGATTGTTTTTCCCCCCTTTTCCAAATGCCATAATTCTCTTCATATTTCTTCTCCTTGACACTTTTGACAAGTAAACTTTAAAGAAAAGCAACAAAGCCTATAAGAGAGGGGGGAGGTTAGTGCTTCACATGTTAGGCAGGGAAAACTTTGAATATCATTTGCCAGGCTCCATATGCAGAAAGACACACCAACCACCCACTTCCAGGTATTTAGTTAGGAAAAAACCCGAGTGGCATTTTTTCAGCAAATAAATGACCAAATCCCCAGCATTTTGTAGCATTTTTCTACCGAATGTCACTTGGCCTCAGCTCTCACGTGTGAAATTGACTTAAAGTAGCATAAAGCTTAGTGCTGACAGCAAGAGTGTGTTGTTTAGGAGCAGCAGAAAAAATGTTGGTCTGTCTTTTAGTTCAACTAAATATTAGCAATATATCCTTAATTACAGTGAACTTCTGCCAAGACATCTCAGCTGAAACTAAGGATGTGAAATCTTAATTTTAATACAGTGTTATATGAAGCAATCTGACACAACTTAATACAGGGATACTGGTTACTATTAAAAAAAAACACATTTCCCCAACAGCTGGCACACCAGGACATTTGCAATCGCACCGCTTTCTCCTGTACTCAATAGGAAATTATTGTGGTATCTAAGATATCATAGTGTGTCAGCTGTTGACTTTTTAAATAGAATTTACTGTAACTGAATAATCTACACAGGCTCAGACATCTAAACTGGGACAGGGACAGAATGCAAAGCCATTTCATGAGTGTATTCACAGAACAGTGTAACCAAGGGAGGAGAGTATTATATATTTCTTAGTTGTGTCACCACCCATCAGATACAGCTTGTCTACCTCCTGAGAATCCCCTTCTTTGGGGCTACCTGCTGTTCTTTATAGGGCAGTCACCTGGTCCAAACCAGGTGTGGCTCATTCAGTAATCAGGGTTAGCTATCCACAAACATCCCCCTTCCCCCTTATAATCTTGCCCAACCCAAGGCAAGTTCTAGCTGTGGGAATATACTCTCTCCTTACGCACGCTCTCACCCCAATTCATCAATGCCTTACTTCTTCCTTCATCCCTTACTAGACTGTTTTTCTGCCTGTAGATGCTCCAACTCCCCCTTCAGCTGGCTGACCTCTAAGAGTAATTGCTCTTGCTCTTGGAGTACTCTCTGCACATCATACATCAGGAGACAAAGTCCGTCCTTTCATCCTCCAGCATTTCTACTGGAACTCTGAACCCTGCTAATCAGCTGCTAGGTCATCCCTTTTCTTTCTTTCTTTCGCTTTTTCCAAAGCGGCAACCTCCACTCAGTACTTCTCCACTAGACAGGTCTGGTTTACTATAGCCAGTCCTCCTAACAATGTATTGCACATTTTGGCAGCTGTAAGAGGTGCTGCCATGACCACAACATCCACTTGCACTGCACTTGGTGTCCCTTCATTCTGGTCATGTTTCCCAGCAGCCACCTGACTTTATGCCCTGCCCCCTCCATTCAGTTCCAGTAGGGGATGCTGTGACTGTCACTGCCCCACTTGATTCCCTTGCCTCAGACACCCAAGTCTGACATGAGCACACAGACTGCTCTGCCCTTTGACTCTCCCTGAGTCTCTCTCCATCTGCAGGGCTTTTTCCTTCCCACAGACCCCGTTATTCAAGAGGAAGACCCTTCTAAGCCACACCTAAAATATTTGGGAGTATGCTTACTCTGGGGACATGCTTTCCCATGCTTCTGTTTTTTTCTTACTTATCCCCCTGCAGTACTCATACTGCCTCCTGGGGCACTCAAATCTTCTCTGCCCCACTCTTCCACATAAAGAAATTCTTCCTTTGCAGGTAGGAGTGCTCTCCCTCCAGCACAGTTGGTACCAAACCCAGCTTTCTCTACTTTCCTCTGTGTGGCCCACCACACCTTCTGCTGCTGCCACTGCCGATCACCTAATCAACCCAGGTGGGCTCATTCAGAAACCAGGGTTGGCCAGCTCCAGATGAATCACCCTATTACAAGACTGCTATAGCAGGCTATAGCAGCAATGAATACTGCAAATGTGCTGGGGGAAAAAACATGAGTAGAACTCTTTTCTCTTTGTCAGTGCTGGTTGATGTACCCTTCATGTTGAAGAGCGATGTCTCCAGGGAAAGTGAAAATTTTGATACTTTGCATGAACCCACAAGCACAGCACTAGTTTTATAATCTTCTGCTTTCACATCTTATTTGCAAAGAAGATATTCTTTGATATGATCCAGTCAGCACTGCTTGTCAGGAGCTCTGATGACCTTGTGTCTTTGCTATATAAATCTATCACAAAGCTTGGAATCAGCTGTTTCGCTACCTAATACAGGAAAGCTTCATTACATGTCTGTTGTATTAATCTAACAACATTCCTCAGCTCAAGCCTTTTGTAATTTCTTTAAGAGAGAAATACTAAGTCAGAAATGAGTGATTGCCAGGACATCACCATGCCTTGAGTGTAAGATCAAGTACCACAACCACTCAAAAAGCATTATCCCAATGTGACAACACCCTGAAGTGATTTATTGCAGTCATATATTGGCCCTCTTCAATTTATTACTATGATTTAAATAATTTCCACTACAACTTAATGGAATTTAGTAAGGCCATAGATTTTGTAAAAAAGTTCATGGAGGGAAACAAGGTGGAATTTGAAGTGCAGTTATTGGGCCATGTTCCACTCACATCTCCTATTCACTGGGAGTAGCAAAGATGTAGAACAGGGGTCAGCAACCTTTGGCACGTGGGACATCAGGGTAACCCACTGGCGGGCCGTGAGACATTTTGTTTACATTGACCGTCCACAGGCACAGCCCTCCGCAGCTCCCAGTGGCTGCAGTTTGCCATTCCTGGCCAATGGGAGATGTGGGAAGTGACATGGGCCGCAGGGACGTGCTGGCCGCCGCTTTCTGCAGCTCCTATTGGCCGGGAACAGTGAACCGCGGCCACTGTGAACTGTGAGGGGCCATGCCTATGGACGGTCAATGTAAACAAAATGTCATGTGGCCTGCCAGAGGATTACCCTGATGGGCCGCGTGCCAAAGATTGCCTACTCCTGATGTAGAACATACCCATGAAATAAGCAAATGTTGGGGCTCAGTGCATTTCTCATGCTTCCCTGGACAGAAATGAGAAGGGATTTGCAAAGCTTTCCATACCACAGCAATGGCAATACAGCATAAGGACACTGAGACTAGAACCCAGGTCTGTCGAGCCTGAGACAGGTGGTATTCCCACAGTGCCACCAAGAGGCCGTGCAACACTACTGTCTGGGATCATAATGTAGAGTAGCTATCTCAGGAAGTACCACCCAAGAGATCCAGAGTGACAGTACTCTGCAGCCCTGTGATTGGCCAAGCACCCTATTTAAGAGCCAGGGGTTGCCCAGGCAACCAAACTTTGGTCAGCTGCAACACCAGGCTTTGTTTGATCTCCAGTCTTTGACGTAATCCTGACTCTCACTCTGATTCCTGCGTCTCAATTCAACTAGGTGCTGCCTCTGATCTCCGGCCTCTGACTCCTGCCTGACTCTGACTCTTGCCTCTGGATTCCAGCCTGGAACTATCTTTGATCTCTGGTCTCTGATCCCAGCCTGACTCTGACCCAGACTCTTGCTTGGCTCTTGGAGGAACCTGGCTCTTGTGATTCCTCCAAGTCCTGCCTGGTGATTACTGTCCTTGGTGGGCAGACCTAAGCCTGGCAGTGATCATTAGGACAGACAGCCTATGCCGCAGTCCCTTATATACATCTGGTCACTGGTTATACAGCCATTGGATGCTAGACCCATTCTGGGACTCCTAAATGCTCTGTGAACCCTACTTGAGTAGCACTTAATCATGTTAAGAGCAGGATTAACTAATCTTTTGTTTCACATAGATTGTGGGTATAAAGGAAGAAGCGGGCCAGGGAGCACAGTGTCAGTTTCCTGCATCTGGATACTCCCTTTTTCTTCTACTCACTGGGAAATAGAGACTACATAGATTTATAAACTCCTATTACTTAGCCATTTCCCCCCTTTGCAAGGTCCCCTTCTGGTCTTCCCACTTTTGCTCCCATGTGCATCAACAGCAGGGGTGTGCAGAAGAAGGGGCTATGGACACTTAAATTTACCCCAATAGTAATCAGAGAACTAAGATCAAACTAGGAATATGTTCTCAGTACCTGTCCTTGTCATAACCAAATCCATCTAAATGACGTGTCTAGGACAGTCTTGATAGTCAGCTCATCTATATTGAGGACCGTATGTGAGGATTTATTTTATATTCGCATTGTTCCATCCATACAGGATAATGATAGTGTATGGCTTACACTCACTATACAATTTACCTATTTTTGTTTATAAAAGCCCAATAAAGAATGTAAACACATGCAAAGTTCTAAAATAAGTTAATTAACTGTACTTAGGAGAAAATACCATGACTGAATGCAAATTCAGACAGACAACATTAAATCTGTTAAAGTCTGGAAAGATGCTGAACATGTGAAACTCTAGTGTAAATAAGAAAACCAAGAAAATCAGCATGCCTGAGGATTGTATTAATTATAATAATTAGAATGACAGTGTCAGAGTGCCCCTATCTTCGATTGAGACTCATTGTGCTTGGCATTTTACAAACCTTTATTAAAAAGCAATCCCACCTTGTAACAGAGTCCCGCACATGATGGAGAACCTGACCACACTCAGTTATCTATATTGGTTGGCTCCAACACAGACCCCATCACTTGCAAGGGGTCCCTGCCCTTTGTGGGATTTCTTAAGTCTCTGCAGAGGGAGAAATCAAAAGGAAAGCTACAGATTCCAACATATTCAAGGGTACCCCGTTCCCAGGGCCCCTCAAAGTGACGGGGGAGTCCACAGCGCTGCCAACACTATATCACCCATGTTGTTGGGTCTGGAAAACTTCTCTGGCTGTGCTTCTGAATCCAGCTTAAAAATCATGAGTCAGGCCCCAAAATGCTTCAAGCCATAGTATATTTTGGATTCTTTTACTTGCCTTAAGGTTACATTTGGGTCAATTTTTCAAGCTTCTCTCTTCTATTATGAATGCTAGAAAAATCTTTTTTTTTTTTTTTTAAGAATGAAAGTTGAGATTCTGACATAATCAAGTGATTCCAGGATCTGGGGTTTTATGAAATGCCAAATATTTCAAGACTCACAATATACATCATAAGAGTTGACTAATTGTTTGTTGACTAGGGATCTTACAGAGGAATAACTCCACCGAAGTGGAATTATACAAGTATAAAACTGGGGAGAATCTGACTAGGACTGGGGAGAATCTGACTAGAACTGTGCAAATAACTGATTTTTCAGTTCACTGGCAGTGCATTTGACCTGGACAAAAATGTTTCATGTATTTTCTGGGCATTTTTAACAATAAAAGTAAATGATAGTTGGATTCATAAACCCAAGGCAGTGGTGTCCTTGTGCCCTAGAGCCCAGTGATCAGAGATTCCCTCGAGATGCGGAAGACCCAGATTTGAATCCCTGCTCTGGAACATGGACATGAATCCAGGTCTTTCTCTCATTTTACCACTCTTAACCCACTCTCAGGTATTTTGGAGTGGGTTTCTCAATCTCTTCTGCTGAAGCCATTTGACTTTGTATGAAATATTTAAACATTCATTTTTTACTAAAAATAAAGGGTTTTGGCCGAAAAAATTCACCCAGCTCAAATTTGATGAGCATTTGGGATCACTTGGGATGAAAAGTGCTATCTATGAAGTATGAGTCAGTACAGTTTTCAGTCATTCTGTTTAAGTCAGCATATCACAAGAAAGTTAACACTTCATTATAACTGTAATTCTGATCAAATATGCAGTCCTCAGCATTTATTGCAAAAATTTATACCCTTCATGCAAGAGCTATTCTCATGTATGCTTCAGGCTGAAAACAGGGTATTTAGGTTTAGAAACTTACAAAAAGAGAACTTCAATTTATATATATTTGCACAACAAGTATATGTTAAGGAACATTAGAGCTGCTCAATTATTCATTAAACTTTTACATTTTCCTTCAAATACCTTAATAACAAATGTATCGGTGATATTCTACCGGCCCTAACAGATATAACACGAATAGGATGAAATAAGGAAACACAAGCTCCCTGCACGGACAAGCACTCAGAATACCACACTCCACACAGGAAGTAAAGTGGGGTTTCTTCCTGTTCTCAAATACATATAAATCAACAATAGTCACTGTGCTCCTAACATCTACTTCAAATATTTTAGATTAATAATCCAGTGAATGCCATTTCAAGAGAGGTTGTGTGATATGTCCTTACCACATGTAACTCTGAACAAGTAACAGCTAACAGGTAAGAAAGTCCCCACTTTAGGGGATTGAGTTATTGCAAGTACTGCATCAGCTCTGCATTTTTACTATAATTATTCACTAGGTCTGTTTTTCAGCATGACTGGATAATTTAAGAGATTAGCAGATCATTTGTAACCATGGAAATGGTGTTGCCTGCATATGTATTAGGCTAATTTACACTTGAAGCAAAGCAGCAGTTTTTTGTTTGTTTATATCTTTGTTAAATGTTATATTCAGCTGCCTTGGTTTTCTCAAGTGAATTGTCACTCAATTGCTGGAATAAAAATTAAGCCATGTCTTAACTGTCCTCACACAGCCACAATAAGACATGAGCTTTGTTTGCCTCTTTTGCACACTTTCTCATGCCCAGTCTTCTTCCACCTCCACACTGACATGCAGAACGCCCTTACTGACTGGACCCATAAGGTCACTGTACTCTTCTTCAAATCACTTCTCATGACAGACAACTCCCAAAACGCCTAAAACAATTAGCTAGTTATGAGGGTGTAACACAGGGTCCTATTTGTGGTTCAGTGCTCTGGGTCTGACATGTCAGGCCTGACATACTCACTAGACCTCACACTCTGGTGTCATGATATTTATTTAAAAGGTTAAATATAACAGATCATTTGAAATCTAACATGCTGGTCATTAATGTCACTGTGAAATGTTTGTAACAACTCTATTGGGTGAAATTATGGACACACTCTGATATTATGTCCTGGAAACTGTAAACAGACAAGGGTGAGAAAACATGTTTCTTCTTTGTAAAGGGCAAACAAAATATGGTGACAGACACATTGTCCAGGAAAAAGGGCTCTGACCTGTTACCTCTGGGTCAATCAGCAGCTAATGCTCCCCCTGCATCTTTGTAAGGGGGAAGGTCTGACCCTAACAGCATCCCAGTGCAGAAAGCAAGGGGTTCACTGGTATCAGGAAATGCGTTTCAACTGGCCTGTACATTTCAGGTTATATGGTTATAATCTGTACCTAAAAGGTTTCATGTAACATATCATGCATGTACACGGTGTGTATTAAGAGTTATGGATATATGCTGGAATGATTACTAAAATGTATTTAAACCAGGCATGTCAGGTGAATTGGCAAACAGGTCTGACCAGTTGCTTCTCTGACCAGCCAGGCTGTCAGGCAGAGACAATGAAGGTCCATTTACATAGTAAGTAAATAAAGCTATTAGCTAACTAGCAGGGGAGGAGATAGCTTCTAGCAGGAATAAGAACTTTATCTGGGCTGTAAAGACAGGGGTCTGAACCTCAAGTGCTAAGTAATTGAATTAATTGATTGTATACAACAGTGGTTCCCAAACTTGTTCAGACGCTTGTGCAGGGAAAGCCCCTGGCGGGCCGCGCCGGTTTGTTTACCTGCCACATCCACAGGTTCGGTCGATCATGGCTCCCGGTGGCCGCGGTTCACTGCTCCAGGCCAGTGGGAGCTGCTGGAAGTGGCAGCCAGTACGTCCCTCAGCCCACGCTGCTTCCAGCAGCTCCCATTGGTCTGGAGCAGCGAACCGCTGCGAATATTACTGTATTATGAAAGTTTATCAAGTGCGATGTTTAATGAAAGCCTATGAAATACTAAAGGAGTACTTGTGGCACCTTAGAGACTAACCAGTTTATTTGAGCATGAGCTTTCGTGAGCTACAGCTCACTTCATCGGATGCATAGCATATCGTGGAAACTGCAGAAGACATTATATACACACACAGAGACCATGAAACCATGAGGTTTCATGGTCTCTGTGTGTGTATATAATGTCTTCTGCAGTTTCCACGATATGCTATGCATCCGATGAAGTGAGCTGTAGCGCACGAAAGCTCATGCTCAAATAAACTGGTTAGTCTCTAAGGTGCCACAAGTACTCCTTTTCTTTTTACGAATACAGACTAACACGGCTGTTACTCTGAAACATATGAAATACTAGTGATTAATATTGTAAAATGCATGTATAAACACTATTTAAGGAATTATGAGTACTCATTGATAGTAGGCTTTACAGTCTGTCTCCAAACAAATTGAGAAACAGATCTCTCCCAGACAGGATGGAATGTGACAGCTATTTATCTATCTCCTATATAAATTAAACATGGTAGAATCAAAACAATGGAAGCCCCATTTACATACAGCAGGATAAGAAGCCCACAGGAAGGGAAGAACAACATGAGGTCATCCTGTCTCTTAAAACAAGGTCATTGAATTTTGGAAGATATAAGCAAGGACATAGAATAAAAGAATCATAGAATATTAGGGTTGGAAGAGACCTCAGGAGGTCTTCTAGTCCAATCCCCTGCTCAAAGCAGGACCAACACCAACTAAATCATCCCAGCCAGGGCTTTGCCAAGCCAGTCCTTAAAAACGTCTAAGGATGGAGATTCCACCACCTCCCTAGGTAACCCATTCCAGTGTTTCACCACCCTCCTAGTGAAACAGTGTTTCCTAATATCCAACCTCGACCTCCTCCACTGCAACTTGAGACCATTGCTTCTTGTTCTGTCATCTGCCACCACTGAGAACAGCCTAGCTCCATCCTCTTTGGAACCCCCTTTCAGGTAGTTGAAGGCTGCGATCAAATCCCTCTCACTCTTCTCCTCTGTGGACTAAAAAGCCCCAGTTCCCTTAGCCTCTCCTCATAAGTCATGTGCCCCAGCCCCTTATTCATTTTTGTTGCCCTCCACTGGAGTCTCTCCAATTTCTCCACATCCCTTCTGTAGTGGGGGACCAAAACTGGACACAATACTCCAGGTGTGACTTCACCAGTGCCGAATAGAGGGAAATAATAATTTCCCTTGATCTGCTAGCAATGCTCCTACTAATACAGCCCAATATGCCCTTGGCCTTCTTGGCAACAAGGGCACACTGCTGACTCATATCCAGCTTCTCATCCACTGTAATCCCCCGGTCCTTTTCTGCAGAACTGCTGCTTAGCCAGTCAGTCCCCAGCCTGTAGCAATGCATGGGATTCTTCCATCCTACGTGCAGGACTCTGCACTTGTCCTTGTTGAACCTCATTAGATTTCTTTTGGCCCAATCCTCCAATTTGTCTAGATCACTCTGGACCCTATCCCTACCCTCCACTGTATCTACCTCTCCCCCGCAGCTTAGTGTCATCTGTGAATTTGCTGAGGGTGCAATCCATCCCATTATCCAGATCATTAATAAAGATGTTGAACAAAACCGGCCCCTGGACCTGACCCCTGGGGCTGTCCGCTTGATACTGGCTGCCAACTAGACATCGAGCCATTGATCACTACCCATTGAGCCCGACAATCTAGCCAGCTTTCTATCCACCTTACAGTCCATTCATACAATCAATCCATACTTCTTTAACTTGCTGGCAAGAATACTTTGGGAGACCATATCAAAAGCTTTGGTAAAGTCCAGATATATCACGTCCGCTTTCACCATATACACAGAGCCAGTTATCTCATCATAGAAGGCAATCAGGTTGGTCAGGCATGACTTGCCCTTGGTGAATCCATGTTGACTGTTCCTGATCAGCTTCCTCTCCTCCAAGTGCTTCAAAATGGATTCCTTGAGGAACTGCTCCATCATTTTGACGGGGACTGAAGTGAGGCTGACCAGTCTGTAGTTCCCCGGGTCCTCTTTCTTCCCTTTTTAAAATATGGGCACTATATTTGCCTTTTTCCAATCGTTGGGGACCTCCCCCGATCTCCACGAATTTTCAAAGATAATGGCCAATGGCTCTGCAATCACATCAGCCAACTCCCTCAGCACCCTTGGATCCATTAAATCTGGACCCATGGACTTGTGCACGTCCAGCTTTTCTAAATAGTCCTTAACCTTTTCTTTCACCACTGAGGGATGCTTACCTCCTCCCCATACTGTGTTGCCCAGTGCAGCAATCTGGGAGCTGACCTTGTCTGTGAAGACAGAGGCAAAAAAAGCATTGAGTACTTCAGCTTTTTCCACATCATCTGCCACTATGTTGCCTCCCCCATTCAATAAGGGTCCCACACTTTCCCTGACCTTCTTCTTGTTGCTAGCATACCTGTAGAAACCCTTCTTGTAACCCTTCACATCCCTTGCTAGCTGCAACTCCAATCATGCCTTGGCCTTCCTGATTATACTCCTCCCTAGTCATCTGTCCAAATTTCCATTTCTTGTAAGCTTCCTTTTTGAGTTTAAGCTCACTGAAGATTTCACAGTTAAGCCAAGCTGGTCGCCTGCCATATTTGCTATTCTTTCTACACATCGGGATGGTTTGTTTCTGTGCCCTCAATAAGGCTTCTTTAAAATACAGCCAGCTCTCCTGAACTCCTTTCCCCCTCATATTAGCCTCCCAGGGGATCCTGCCCATCAGTTCCCTAAAGGAGTCTAAGTCTGATTTCCTGAAGTCCAGGGTCCATATTTTACTACTCTCCTTTCTTACTTTTGTCAGGATCCTGAACTCAACCATCTCATGCCACTGCTGCCTAGGTTGCCACCCACTTCTACTTCCCCTACCAATGCTTCCCTGTTTGTAAGCAGCAGGTCAAGAGGAGCACAGTCCCTAGTCAGTTTCTCCAGCACTTGTACCAGGAAGTTGTCCCCAACTCTCTCCAAAAACTTCCTGGATTGTCTGTGCATTGCTGTATTGCTCTCCCAGCAGATGTCAGGGTGATTGAAGTCCCCCATTAGAACCAGGGCCTGTGATCTGGAACCTTCAGTTAGTTGTCCAAAGAAAGCTTCGTCTACCTCAACCTTCTGATCCGGTGGTCTATAGTACACACCCACCATGACATCACCCTTGTTGCTCTCGCCTCTAAACTTAACCCAAAGACTCTCAACAGGCTTTTCTCCAGTTTCATACTGGAGCTCTGAGCAATCATATCACTCTCTTACATACAATGCAACTCCCACCTGTCCTCCTGTACCTGTCCTTCCTGAACAGTTTATACCCATCCATGACAGTGCTCCAGTCATATGAACTGCCCCATCAAGTTTCTGTTATTCCAATCACCTCATAGTTCCTTTATTGTGCCATCCATCACTGGACAGACACAAGGGAGCAGAGCTCTCACAAGCTGAGAAAGCTGCAGCCTTCATACAAGGATTTGTGGGGGTGGGGAGAGGAGTTGAAGTCTCTGGAAACTAAATATAGGTGAGAAACCCGCTTTCACCAAGGAAGACAAGGGAAATCATCCCCTTGTGCTTCTGTGGAAGGGTCTGACTAAAGGAAAGTCAGCCACAGCTAGAAAGAAGGAAGACTGGTGAAAGAAACTCTCTTGAACAAAACCTATACCTTGCTAGATTAGGTTTTAGACTTTTAGATGTGTGTTTTCACCTTTATTTTCTTGTAATCATCTCTACTTTTATGTCCTTTACTTTGCATCACTTAACTTATGTCCTATTGGTAATAAATGTGTTTTACATTTATTATAAACCAACTCAGCTCTGCGTTTGAAGGAAAGGGTGTTTTAACCCCACTTAAGTTAATAAACTGTAATGTGTTTTTGTCTCTTTACAGGAGCAATGAATAATAATTTACTATTTCTCTTCATGGTCAAGGAGAGGGCTGGACGCTTAAGAGCACACAGTTTTGGGGAAAATCAAGACTGGGACTGCTGAACCAGAGCTGCTGAACCAGGGCTGTCTAGCACATAGGTATTCAGGGTGTGACCTGAATGTTTGTAGGCTGTCTAGGAAAGCAAACCATTGTAAGGCACCCAGGGTTGCAGAGCAAGTGGTGACACAACCCTTTACTGGTCTGGATTGCACCCCAGAATGCTGTGACAGATGGTCAGGTCTAAATTGCTTTTATATAGCTAAAAATGCAAGTTTATCTGACTTTTTTCCTCTACCCAGAGGCTGTAAGCCAGTGGTGGGCAACCTGCGGCCCACGGGCTGCATACGGCCCATCACAGTAATCTGCTGGCGGGCCGCAAGACAGTGTTTACATTGACCGTCCGCAGGCACGGCAGCCTGCAGCTCCCAGTGGCCGCGGTTCACTGTTCCCCAAAGAAGTGGGTGCTACTGCAGGCTGTTCTGTCAGACAAAGGAGAGCAGACTCCAGCACAGGCTTTCTGTGACTGGCAACATGGGGGCAGAAGGCTAACCTGTTTGATGGGTCATGTAAGCACTTAACCTGAGTACAGTCTTTTCTCTAAATTACAGTATCTAAATCTCACTTTTAGTAAGTGTAAAATCTAGATAGGATTAGGAAACGGTTCACTTGTTTTCACTCTTTGATGTGCAATAAAACTTGTTCTACTAAGAGATCTGCTTTATGTTTGGAAAAATTCAACCAGTTCTTTCATCTCTGAAGATAAAGTGAGCAGTGGCATAACAAAGCCCCAGAGGGCCCTGGTGAAGAATAGTTTGAAAGCCTGATTCCAAAATCTGACCCTCGCCACCTCCCCATAGCCCTAATCCAAGCCCTCAAGCTCCCCAGCTCCTGCCTAGCCCTCCCATAGCCCTAAACCAGCTCTCCAGTGCCACAGCTCCTGCCACCTTCCCTCTAGCTTCCCTACAGACACCTTGCTCCCCTTCAGTTCTGATCCATTTCCTCCAACTCTCCCTCAGTTCCTCTCCAACCTTCTTCAGTCCAGCCCTCATCTCCCTCAGCCCTGATCCAATCACCCCTCAAGGCCTTTTTAGCACCCCTCCTACCCCCCACTTTCGAAGTCCATACTCCCAGCCCTGTTCCAGGCCTCCACAACTCCTACCCTGGCTTCCTCTCTCAGTCCCCTCCAGCTCCTTGCCAACCCTGCCCCTGAAACTTCCCCCATCCTTCCATCTTTGATCCAGAATCCCCAAGCTCTACTCCAACCTCCTTTCTCCCACCCTTCAGTTCTGATCTAGCCCCCTCTCCCCCGCCCAACTCCCCATCACTATACAAAGCAGCCAATGGTTTTACCTTGCACTCTGTCTCTAGGGGCAGCCACATCTCCTGTCTCCACCCCCCTGTGCATCCCCCACATCCCCCCATTCAACCATCTCCCCACACCTTTTCTGTACATCTTTGTGAACTGCTCATCCCGGTTGCCTCGGTCGGAGGGGCCCCTCATCCCAGCCTCCTCCTGCTTGGAGGATGGGATGAGGGGCCCCAACAATTCACTACTAACGTATTCTGAACCAATTTATCTTTGATAGTAACGATGGCTGGTTTTATAGAAGTTACTGAACAAATGCCCATAAAGTTCAGTTTAAACTATCCCTTGTTTAAGTTAATTGCAGAGTAATTTGAAATGTGAATTCACCTGCAACAATTTAATCTCTCAGATTTTTTTTTTACTTTAGCATTTCTGTTTGCTGAATGTGTAGCCACTCTGCTTCTGGGCAATGGTACCAATCCAGACACACAGACTCTCGTTTTGTTCTTTCATTAATCTGCTTTTACAAGCAGATTTTAAAATTACATTCTGGTCACTATGCTGTCACATACTCAGCTTCACGATGAAGTATGGTAACATGACTTTAATAGATATTATGGACTAGACTGTGACTTGGACTACATGCCTGTGTAACACCAACAGACCCTCACCGGTGGGCTGGATCGAACCTGGGACCTCAGTGTATGAGCGTCTACCACATGAGCTAAAAGCCAACTGGCTGTTAGCTAAAGCTGTAGAGGAAACTCATTCATCTCTCTCTCTCTCTCTAAGTGGTCTTGGTGCCACTAGATGGGACAGACCACACCCAGGAGGTGTGTGGGTTACACCTGCACATTAAGGCTACTCATGGGAGGTGCAGGAAGATGTCAAGTGCCCTTCCAGCAGGGTCATGTGCCCCTCCAGCAGCTGACCTGGGTGGGGAGAGGAAGGGGCAGAACCGGAGTCATAAAAGAAAAGGTGGAGCCAGAGTCTCTTCCAACCACGCTGCCTGGGATGCTGCCCGGTGCAGCACAGCAGCTGACTGGGAGAACGCCTGGCTGAGGCAACAGCAGGCTGCTCCCCACCCAGGCTCGCTTCTGGGGACAGCAGCTGAGCAAGCCGGAACCCCCCACAAATCCCTTCCAGCATGCTCAGAGTCGGCTCCCGTCCCCAGAAGTCTAGTCTGGGCAGGGGCTGCCGCTGCCCCCTCCCCAGTCAAGCTCTCTCGCAGCCAGCTACTGCTGCACACAGATCATGCCGAGAAGGGGCGGCAGGGCTCTGACTTGCTCCGTCACTTTCCCGGAAGCCAAGCCCGGGTGGGAGGCATCCCACTGCTGCCGCGGCCAGGCACTTTCCCAGGCAGATGCTGTGCTGCACTGGGCAGCATCCTGGAGTGGCTACAGGGCCTGGCTGCTAGGGAAAGCAGTCGAACATGCCAGGGGGAGCTGACACAGCGGGAGGACAGTGCTCCCCCCTGTCCCCAGATAACAGGGCCCCAGGCTGGGGGTGGGGTGAGGAGAAGTCAGGTGGAGGGGGTCACATGGAAAGGTCACATGTCCTCCCCTTTAGCTGATGGGACCACATGGAGAGGTTGTCTACCCCTCCCCTTATGCTTCTCTGAAGGATATCCGGAATTTGGGATCAAGCACACAGGATTAAGTAGGTTCTCCATACCTCTTTACTCCCTCCCCACCCCAGAACAGATGGAGGTAGAGTGATTGGAGCCTTAGTTCTAGGTGGGTGGAGCAGCCATCACAGCTGAACTAGCATTGGGAAACAGGGAGGAGGTTGTTATTCAGAGAGGTGTCTGAGGCACTGCATGCCACCCCATTGCTCCAGGCAGTGTCTAATGTTAAAATCTAGGTCTATCGCTATTATGGTTTGTTGTGAAGTGGGGACCCTCTTTTTTGTTGTCTGTTCATCTAAGAAATGCGCTCCTCACATGAGGCTGGATACACTATATATTTATGTCTAGAGATATAAAAATCTGCCAGGCTGTAGGTGAAGAACACATTTCACACGTTGTCAGGCTGCAAATAACTGGGAAAACGAAACCTCGCATGAAGCCCTGATATGGTTCCCATTCATTTGAAAAGATTTAAAACAGTTTCCAAGGCATATGTATTCTCCTACTGCCAATTAAGGGCTTTGAAAATAAATTGAATGAAACAAACCAACCCACATTTAGAGAGGTAAAGTAGAGTCTGTCCCGCTCAATATTTTCAAACTTCCTCTGACATAAGTTGGTAAGTAAAACAGAATGTCTTATGTGTAATGAATAATGTAACATAAATGACTTTGCATTTTATAAATACCAAGGAAATATAGGCCCTCTCCTGGTTGTGTTTTTAAGTTCAAAGATGATTTTGAAACTGAAATCCAAACACAATAAAGGTACGAGGAGTGATTAAAGTTCATCTCCAAATGGAATTTGGCGATATATCTGAGGACCTTAATCCTAACACCTAAATCACAGTAGACCAGTGGTTCTCAAGCTTTTTTTTAGTGTGAACTACATATTAAGACATGCCTGTTGCACCATCTCCCATATGTGATCACATACATCACCTGCCCTTGAGTTCATGTTCGAATAATATCCCTGTGGCAACTACAGAAATTGCTTACTTTAAAAAGTAACATGAGGGATGTATTTAAATAAGGAAAGCCAGCATCCTGTGATTAGTCATCTTTCTGTGGCCCACCAGTGGTCCATGAATCTTATTTGGGAATTACTGCATTATGCTGTGGTTTTAGAATGTAAAAAGAATATCATTGCTCTGAGATTATAGGTGAGAAGCAAAACACTATTTAGATATCATACCATAAGAAATACAGGATAAGTTTTATAGTAAGTGGTTTTATTCTAAACCAAAATGCCATGTCTTTAAACATCCAGATTGTTTAAATGGGTTTGTATTAGGGTTTTCCCCCTACACTCTTATACCACATTGACCACCTTCTTTGCTCCATCAATGTTGTCAATCTTCATCTGTTAGTCTCCTACTCCCACAAGTGCCTCCTGTGAGCACTTTTTTTATGCACACCTTATGTATGGTGTAAACCCCAACTCCACATTTATAAATTCCTTCTTCACAGTCACTTCTGCATGGATTGCTACAGAATACTGTGTGGTGATACCTTTTAGACAAGGGGTGATGTACACTGTGCACACAGCTAACCTATGAAAAAAAGTGCTTGCGCTATTGTTCTCTTCCTGCTTCTCACCCAACCTCATCCACTTGTTTGTCCCATCGATGTGTTGTGTCATCATTATCGTGCACTGTAAGCTCTTTAGGCTAAGGACTGATGTTTTTTAACTACATCTGTTCAACACCTAATAAAACAAGGCCTGATCCCTAACTGCGGGCTCCCATGCTACTCTGCTATAATTAATATTACAAAAGTTCTACTCCCATTCTTATCAGAACTAGATGACAGGAACCAAGGTTATTCAATATGAATTTGTCTTAAACAGTCTTGCAAAACGGTTCTATTTCAATTCAAATACATCTTTCTGGAAATTTAGTGCCGTCAAATTTTTTCTATCAAAACTTTTTTCCAGTGGAAAATTGAGTTGACAACAAAGCAAATTTTGACTTTTTAATGAAAAATCAAATGCCTCAAAACCAAAACCCCAAAAATTCTATTCAGAAATGCCATCACAGTGATTCATGGGAGTTGTAGTTCAGGTGCTTCATGCTTCCATTGTCCTCCAGTTCTCCATTGTCCAGGTTCCTTAGCTAGAATACATTTCCCATGATGCATCGTGACCATGGGACTCACATGATGCAACACAGTGGCTAAGTGAAAGGAGTGCATGCTTTTTGTTTCAGAATCCAAGACTGAAAAGGTTCTCTAAAGAAAAGTTAATAACTTAGAAGACCAAAGAGATAAATGGTCTATCACAGGGCAAAAAAATGGAAGCATATATTTAAAAAAAATTTCAGATATTGAATTTGTTGCAGGTATATTTAAAAAGAACAGGAGATCAAAGGCACACCTCATATCTTTAGAACAGGTCTTAGATGGACAGATCTGAAGTTTTATAGTAGCAATAAAAGATTGTGTTCTATTATTACATATTATAAAAATTATATATACCAAAGCTGACCATATAGTCACCTCTGTGGTTTCCGATGTCACAAGAACCCTGCAATAGAATTAGTGCCTTATTATATATAGTTGAACATACATAATTCTATACTTAAAAATAGAATATACAGTACACAGTTCCACAGGCTGACTGTGCGTTGTGTGAAAAAAATACTTCCTTTTGTTTGTTTAAAACCTGCTGCCTAGTAATTTCATTTGGTGGCCCCTAGTTCTTGTGTTATGAGAAGGAGTAAATAACACTTCCTTATTTACTTTCTCCACACGAGTTATTATTTTATAGACCTCTATCATATCCCCCCTTAGTCATCTCTTTCCAAGCTGAAAAGTCCCAGTCTTATTAATCTCTCCTCATACGTTCCATACCCCTAATCATTTCTGTTGCCCTTTTCTGAACCTTTTCCAAGTCCAATATATATTTTTTGAGATGGGGCGACCACATCTGCATGCAGTATTCAAGATGTGTGCATATGGAATTATATAGAGGCAATATGATATTTTCTGTCTTATTATCTATCCTTTTCTTAATGATTCCAAACATTCTGTTCACGTTTTTGACTGCTGCTGCACACTGAGTGGATGTTTTCAGAGAACTATCCACAATGACTCCAAGATCTCTTTCTTGAGTGGTAACAGATAATTTAGACCCCATCATTGTATATGTATGGTTGGGATTATGTTGTCCAATGTGCATTACTTTACATTTACCAACATTGTTTATTGAACATTTATTAACATTAAATTTCATCTGCCATTTTGTTGTCCAGTCACCCGGTTCTGAGAGATCCTTTTGTAGCTCTTCGCAGTCTGCCTGGGACTTAACTATCTTGAGTAGTTTTTTATTATCTGAAATTTTTGCCACCTCACTGTTTATTCCTTTTTCCAGATCATTTATGAATATGTTAAATGCAATTTCCATATACACTGCCTCCCTTCTTCTTCCAATGGACTTCAATCATAGTCTGGAGGAGCCAACTATAGAGAGTTGATATTAGTTCATTCTTCTTGCCAATTCATTGTTTGTTCTCTTTATTGGGACTAAGTAGAAGGACTCTAGTTGAAATGTTATTATTTATATTTGAACTCTTGTTCAGTAGGAACCGGACTCAGGCCACTAACTTATTGCCCATAAGTCAAGAAGTGTTGTTTGTCCTTTGAGTTCAAAGATGACCATAACATCACTGGTTGGTTTGATTTCTGTGAATACATGACTGGTTGACCAGCCCAATTTGAGCTTTGAACTGTCTGTGGCACACTGAACAAGATATGCCACTATGGGTTGCTTGATTAACAGCAAACGTCCTTCTGTTGCAAGATTTACGCTGCTGGTGCTTCTGCTCAGCCTCAGCAGTTCTCCTCTGCTCATAGACTAACTCCAGTATGGATGAGGCTTCGTCAGGTAGAACAATCATGAGCGAGATCTTCCCAAAACTCTGCGTCAGTGCTGAAATGCCCCAAAGATAATTTGAAGGGTTCCCTGAAACATTTCTTCTGGCCTCCTTGAGAGCACTTTCCCTCCTTTAGCTTGCCATAAAAGATTTTCTTTGGCAGTCGCTCATCTAAAATTCTGGTAACATGTCCTGGCCATCTCATCTGTGATTTCATCAACAGAGTATGGATGCTTGAAATGCATGTATGAGAGCCTCAGTATCTGGAATCTTGTTTTGCCATCTTATCCTCATCAGTTTCCTCAGACAGCCCATATTAAAGTGATTCAGCTTCATAGCATGGCGTCTATATACTGTGACGTTCCCCTCTGGTGTCACCTGGACAGGTGATCTGCTAGGCCACTCCAATCCTTGATTCTGGGAGCCAGCCTTACCCTGCTCTGCTGTGAGAACCCCCACAGCCTCTGGCATGTAAACTGTTCCCAGCTACTTGCAAGTGAATGACACTAGCCAATATCTCCGGTCCCAGACACGACCCTAGGAATCTCCATCTTGCAGTATTCAGTTTTTCCCACTGGATGCTCCAAGCTTATATGAGTTCGTCAATTTAACAAGAAATTGATATGTACCAGACTTGTCCCAAGGGGAGCCTCTGACATGCTTCAGGTAGAATAAACAAACAGATTTATTAACTATAAAGATAGATTCTAAGTGACCATAAGTCAAAGCATAACAAGTCAGATTTGGTCAAATGAAATAAAAGCAAAACACATTCTAAGCTGATCTTAACACTTTCAGTGCCCTTCAAAACTTTAGATGCTTTTCACCACAGGCTGGCTGGTTGCTCTTCAGCCAGGCTCTCCCCTTTGATCAGCGCTTCAGTCACTTGGTGTGGTGTCTGTAGGTGAAAGAGAGAGAGAGCGCATGGCAAATGTGTCTCCCTTTTTTCATGTCCTTTCTTCCTCTTTGGCTTCCCTCCCTCCCCCTTCAGAGTCAAGTGAGCATTACCTCATTGCAGTTTCAAACTGACCAAAGGAAGGGGGGTGACTCACTCGAGAGTCTAACAGATTATTTTGTTGCTGACTAGGCCAGCGTCTATTGTTTCTGTGAGGCTGGGCTGGGTTTGTCCCATCCATGCCCTGATGAGGTGTGAACTGCCCTTCTGCTTCTGGAGAGTTTTTGTCTGGGCTTGCTTTAAGCCATGAGGATATATTTTAGGCCTTATAACTTTATACATGAAATTATAACCAAAAACATTACTATAACATCACTATAACAACCATGCTCAGTGCATCATGAGCCTTCTGAAGACACACAATGTGACAAACTTTGCATTGGATACCACACAATCATTTTATAGAGATGAACATGGGGGTGTAGGGTGTTCCCCCGAGGTACAGAGCGTCACATATACCATCTAGATTTTGCATGCATACATCAGAGTTGGCAACATGATAGCTTTGTAGAACTTCAGTTTTGTCTGTTAACTGATGCCTCTATTCTCCCACACATATGCACTTAGTGTGCCAAAGGACACACTTTATCAATTCTGGCATTGGTTTAATCACCAATGTGAACTGCATGTGACAGTATACTGCTGAGTTACATGAACTTGTCCACTACCTGGAGGGTTTGGCCATTCACTGTGATACTAGGCTCTATGTAAAGCTTTCCTGCTGCAGGGTGGTACATCACTTCTGTCTTCTTTATGTTGATTGTTAGACCAAAGTTGTCACAAGCTGAAGAGAAATAGTCCATACTCCGCTGCATATCAGACTCAGATTTGGTATTCAGGGAACAGTCACTTCCTGTACCTTCGTCTTCAACTGTAGTTTTCTCAAATTGAAGAGCTTGCCATCAGTCCAGTATCTGATGCCAATCCCATTGTCACGATCGCAAAAGGCATCTGTAAGCATGGCAGAGAATATCATATTGAAGAGGGTTGGGGCCAACACACAGTGCTGTTTGACTCCAAGGGTAACTGGGAATGGTTCAGATAATTCATCGTCATCCACAATGTGAGCGAGAATGCCATCATGGAATTGCTGAACCATTGTGATGAATTTCTCCAGGCAACTGAATTTTGCCATGATCTGCCAAAGGCCCTCCCAACTAACTGTATCAAATGCTTTTGTCAGGTCAATGAAGGCCATATACAGGTTAGAGTTCTGTTCCTTGAATTTCTCCTGAACTTGCAAACTGAAAACACCACGTCTATGGTCCTGCATCCTTTCCTGGAGGTAAACTAATGCTGAGGCAGGAGCCCTTGTTCAATGTGTTGCACCAGGAGATTTCTGGAGAGAATTTTGGCAGCTATTGACAACAAGGTGATGCCCCAATACTTGATGCAGGATTGTGTGTTGCCTTTCTGCTTGTACAAATGGACGGTGGATGTATCCTTGTAGTCCTCTGGTATAGTTCTTTGAGTCCACATTGACTGGAAAAATTCAGTCAGTTTCAGAGTCATGTGCTAGCCTCCAGCCTTGTAGACCTCTGCTGGTATAGCATCTGCTCCAGATGCTTTGCTGTTTGACAGGTCAATCGCTTTCGCAGTTTCAGTCAGCATTGGGGGATCAGCAAGAGATATGTTCATATCAATCTGGAGAAGTCGATCAATTGCCTCCTCACTAATAGATGATTATTCATTGAGGATGCTGTTAAAGTGTTCTGCTCATCTTTGCAGTATCTTTTCTTTGTCAGTGACCAATGTGGTGCCATCAGCACTCAATATTGGAGATGTTCTTGATGACAGTGGCCAGTAGATTCTCTTCAGAGTATCAAAAAAGTTCTTCATGTTATTCCTATCTGAATCTCATCTGCCTTGTTGCTCAGCCATGAGTTTTGCATCTCTCTTAAGTTTGCGTTGGACAGCCCTTGATGTTGAAGACTGCCTTCTTAGATGTCAAAGTGCTGTCTTCTAAACAGGCCTTATAGAGCCAAGGTAACTTGATTAGTTTATTACTCATAAATCAAGAACTAGCCACCAGAAGGTAGCTATTTCAGTCCCTTGGACCAGATTCATATTAATTATCAAGAAGTGAAAGTCTCTGAATATCATAACCAGCTCTATGAGGTATTCAGTTCCCTCAAATCACAGTTCCTGCTATTCTTGATTAACCAGCGTAATATATAACCATATTGTTACAATCAACACCAAATAAAGACCTCTGTCTGATCTACTTAGAATATCTGGTCCCAACCTGTGCTAAGTAGGTCATGTGAGACTACTCACTGCAACTGTAAATAGTGATTTTTTTAAAAACCACTCACAATTAGCAATCATAATTTTATAGGATACATTGGAATCAGACCCTACATGAATTAATATATTTTAGATTATGTATATGTAGGGAAGAGGAGCTCTCTCTCACAAACAAATTTTAATGTTTATTAGTTTGTCAAAGTATGATTCTGACAATATAGTCCTTCTCCTTCCATAAACTAGATTGAAAACAGTGATTTGGACTTTAAGTATTTTCAGTAGATATGATGGTATACATGAGATTCTTAGGAGACATCATCTTTTAGCAAGGTTATCTAAATCATCGAATAAATAATTGTCATGAATCATTCATTACCTTGATTTTTCTGCTGCTATTAGTAAGAATTTCTCAGAGCTGTCAGTGCAATTGCTGAGACTATACAAGCAGTGTACACTGGAGAATGGTCTTTTCCTTCCAAGGATCACTCAGGAAATTAGCAGTGCTGAAAACTGGAGTGACACAAATGGGGTAACAGACTAAGAAATTGTTGTCCCTAAGTAAGAGAATCATACAGGATTAAAAGTCCCTGAACAAAACAAAGATCAGTCTCTAGAAACATGCCCATGACAAGACTCTGTGAACATGTTCTTTTATTTCATCTGCAAATTGTTATAAAAGGTCTTCTGTCACTTCTAAACAAATAAGGCAACAATATTAAAACTCACGGTCTACAATAAAGATCTAGATATAAAAATATGTCCATGTTTAGAATAAAGGGGGAGTGGAAGATGACTTATTTACTCAATATGTCAGAAAAATGGAATAATGCTAAAGTGTAGGAATGGTGTTCAGTCGATGAATTATGATTGCTCTGATGGTAGATGGTCATTATCTTTCTTTCCAGGCTAAGATTGCTATCTACACAGTGTAAAATGAAGAAATAAAAAAATTCACTGCTTTTATTATAGTCATCAGGTCATCCGAATGGCACACATGATTGTTTTCAAATATTCAAAGCCAAATCATCAGATCAGTTTATAGACACAGCATTGGGTCAGTAATACTATTCCTTGTTCTTGCTTATGATTCTTACATTATTTGTTCTATCAGAAGAATGCAAAGGATATATTTGACATAGATTCAAGTGAAAAGGAACTAATTGATTGAGACTGAATTTTAAGTACAATGACATGGGCTTTTGTTTTTGCTAACTTGGGGTAAAATTCACCCCTGTGAAGCAGTGACGTAAAAGGCATATGCATCACTCAATCCGTATTTAGAGAGCTTAACTGGAACCTCAGAACTGCATAGGCTTTTGCTTGCCCTTTGCACCTTTGGAAAGTATCTTCTTGTCATTATATCTTATGTATTATGTGCTATGTTTACATGCACTGAAAAACACTCTAGTTCAATGAGATTCTGTATTGTTTTTATACTGTCATTTCTAAATAAGCACAATTTAATCTTTTAGCTTTGCCAATTGGACAAAGATCAGTACCTCTTCCCTAAGTACAAATGTATATTTGTTGCTAGATGTTCTTGCAAGGAAGTAGGTAACACTGGGACAACTACCTACAACACATCTGTTGGTATTCATATACAATTCCCATTGACTTCTCACCACTTATTATCAAAACAGGCTTACTCTTCCTGTCAGGATGACAAGGGTGAGTCACAACAGAAATCCATAACGGATTTACTACCCCTAACATTCTCTGTGGTCACATTTACCTTTGGAATTTAAATATTTGCCTGAAGGGCACATAACTATTGTGCACTTTGGGCAACATTAGCACTATTTTCCCCACTGCAACATGCAATAGTTGCACAATGTGTATTAGTTGTCCTCACCAGTATTAGATAACTACCCTGCACTCTGTTCCAGCTCAGCTGTGCTGGATGGTGCATTGTGGAAGTGGGGGCAAAGCTTTTACCTACTCCCCATGCCTGCCCACTCTTGGCTCCTTCTTGTGTGGGTGCAGCCTTATGCCCTTGAACAACACAGGCCATACTGTAACCCTTAATCTTTTAACAAATGCAAGCACAAGCTACTGGGAGCTCACGGACTATCCCTTCAACTCATATTCCAGCATTTCCGTCTCAGAGAACTGGTTTCACTGTTTTTCAATGCCAAGACAAACACCTTCTGTCAAAGTTCCCTCCCCACTCTGAACTCTAGGGTACAGATGTGGGGACCCTATGAAAGACCTCCTAAGCTTATTTCTACCGGCTTAGGTTAAAAACCCCCCAAGGCACAAATTCTCCCTTGTACCTTGGATTAGGTAACGCTGCCACCACCAAGTGATTTAGACAACTCAGGGAAAGGACCACTTGGAGTTCCTACTCACCCCTAACATCCCCCTAAGCCCCCGCACCCCCTTTCCTGGGGAGGCTTGAGAATAAACAAGATGAGCACAGACCAACCTTGTTTTTTTTTTTAGGACACACACACAAAAACCCAATCAGATTCTAAAAGAAACAGAACTTTATTAGAAAGTAAAAAGGTAAAAGAAGCACCTCTGTAAAATTAGAATGGAAGATAATCTTACAGGGCAATCAGATTCAAAAACACAGAGGATTTCCCTCGGGGCGAAACTTTAAAATTACGAAAAGAAAACCAGGAATATACCTTCCTCTCAGCACAGAGAAAATCACAAGCCAAAACAAAAATAAGCTAATGCATTCCCTTGCTAGTACTTACTGATTCTAATGGAGCTGGATTGCTTGCTTCCTTGATCTGTGTCTGGCAAGCACACAGAACAGAAAGACCAAAACCTTCCCCCCGGCCCAGATTTGAAAGTATCTGGTCCCTTTATTGGTCTTTTTGGTCAGGTGCAAGCCAGATTACCTGAGCTTCTTAACCCTTCACAGGTAACAGGATTTTGTGTCTCTGGCCAGGAGGGATTTTATAATACTGTATACAGGAAGGTTGTTACCTTTCCCTTTATATTTATGACACCTTCATATACTGTTCAAATCAATATTACAATGGAACCTCAGAGTTATGAAGACCAGAGTTACGAATTGACCAGTCAACCATACACCTCACGTGAAACTGGAAATATGCAATCAGGCAGCAGCAGAGACCAAAAAAAAAAAAAAAATTAAATACAGTACAGTACTGTGTTAAACATAAACTACTAAAAAAATGAAGGGAAAGTTTAAATAAAAAGATTTGACAAAGTAAGGAAACTGTTTCTGTGCTTGTTTCATTTAAATTTAAGATGGTTAAAAACAGCATTTTTCTTCTGCATAGTAAAGTTTCAAAGCTGTATTAAGTCAATGTTCAGTTGTAAACTTTTGAAAGAACCATAATGTTTTGTTCAGAGTTACAAACATTTGAGTTACAAACAACCTCCATTCCCAAGGTATTCATAACTCTGAGGTTCTACTGTATGTCAATAAAGTTGATACAATTGTCCCAAATTATTAGTAAAAGCTGAATATTGTAAGCCTTCAAGATAAGCACTTTCATTAAATGGTTTAACTCCTATTGCATCTAGGCCAGTGAAACTCTCTCTAAATCCCTAATGGCTATCAGACAACACAGATGATAAATAATGAGCCTGGTCTTGCTAAAGACAGGCCTATACCATAAATGGTTTATGATTAGCTAAAAAGCTGGGTTTCCCTTTGAAAAGCACCATTTTGTCTTCCCCCATCTGAATACTAGGAACAGCAAATTATTGTCAAGAAATGATTCTTTCAAATCACAGGCAAAAGACTTAGTTGCTCATGTTGCCTCTGCCAGGACTAAGATTCAGGTGGGTAGATGGTCTTATATAGTGATTGAGAGGTAGAGATCCATCTTATTGTCTCAAGAAAAATAGGAATTAAAATGTTTTTAATAAGTACAAGCTTCCTTGCTTGTGCAGTGCTACCTTCCGTGCTCAGACCCAGCCTGCATAAAAGATAGTCACTTACACTAGATCTCCACACCGATTTGAGATGTCAGAAAGTTAAAAGAAAGGCCTATTCTCAATAGACATTAAGAGAATGAAACAGAGACATCAGATAACTGAAAACAGATGCTGTTAAAATGTCAAATAAAACAGATGCTGGGTAGATATAGACAAGCTTTGAAAAGGTTAGACTTTGATCCAGTTTAGGTTATTGTTGTAGTAGCCAGGCAAGGTACTAATAAACTTCAACGGGACTTTATTTTTTAAAGTGCAAACCCCTTTTCCAAGCTGCTACTGCACCCTCAGTAGCTCTCCCTCAGCTTCTTTACCTCCTCCCCCCTCCTTCCTGTTTCCTGTCCTTTCAGACTCCCAACAGCCAATGCTCCCAATTCTAGTAATTACAAGCAACATCTAAACACCACAGTTATGAGAATTAAATTGATCAAACTGAAGCCATAATTTACACTTTAGACCAGATTGTGCCACCCTTTCTCCAGTACTTCACTCCATATTAATTTCAATAAGAGTACTTACAGAGTGAGATGCTAATCAGTGTGTAAATAAAAGTGGCACAATTTGTCCCATTGTTTGTATTTCTGTTATCCTGCATTTAAAAAAAATCTTCACAAAGACTCACATGATTTATACTGCAGTGAAACATCAGTGAGCCTTATTCTACCTTCACATTCACATATGCCAGATCCCACTGACATCAGTAGAAGCTCTGCTCATTCAATTGAGAGTAGAGTTTTGTCCTAGGTAGTTTTTTTATCTATAAGCATAAGGATTACATTGTGCCTTCAGGCATAACCCTGAGCAAGAGGTAGTGAGTAAGCTCTACCACCCCGGTAAAAACTACAGGAGGTGCCGTACCCCAGGCACTCACTTTGGGAGCCCAATTCCTGCTCTGCTCCTCCCTTGCTCTAGTAGGGTAATAACCCAGCAGAGAGGTTTTTTAAGGCCAGGTGGTAATGTGCTTAACTCATACTTACCTTACTCTGCAAGCGCTCTCATTATCTACATTCAGCATGAGTAAGGGTAACCCAGCCTGGTCCTCTGAGTGCAATAAGCACCTTCACCCTGTCACTGAAAGATAGCTGGAATCACTAGGCCCAATCCAGAATAAGCTGGTGTGTAAGCTAACATGGAGGAATTGGAAAAGTGTGTGTTGGGAGGGGTCCTCCTCTGCTCCCCTCTTGTTCTGGGGAGGAAATATGTTTTTCATCCTTTTCAGAGGGCAACTTGCTCCCTGGCATATGAGAAGGGACCAGAGCCATGGCTCAGCCAATTCCCTGACCCTCTACACTCATTTGTTCATGGTAGAAAGTAGATCATTTGGGCAGCTCCCATGCTTTTCCTATACCCAGAGCCAGCATCTGGACAAAGCTAACCCTAATCTGTACAGAGGAGTAAGGGTGGGCCTCTCTCTCAACTTTGACTACTAAGTCTGAGCCATAACTGAGACACAAGTTAGTAACAGAAAAATGTATTTCATTAGCATTCATACCTTGTTACTGAAAAAAATATGCTGTTAGTCAATTAGCATGTCCATTGCTATTTATCCGTGCTTGGACACCAAATATGCCCATGGCCTAGAAAACTAAGGGTACTAAGGCCCAATCTTGCCTCTACTGAAATCAGTGGAAGCTTTGCCATTGATTTTAATGGACAGGCACAATATCAAGGCCTTGATTTGTAATAAAATATATTTACTTTTTTGGGTTACTCTATTTTACAGTATTAGTAACTTTTGGTACTGTTTTCTTTTCTGACTACAATAATGACAGGGGAAAAAAGTGTGATGATCCTATTTTGTATGATCCTCTGTTACTATTGTTCAATAACACCATTTTTCAGATAAAAGCCCTATGCAACAGCTAAGCTATGGAGTGACTCTTTCTGGTGTCAGTGTGACACTTTACCACTTCAGTTTTCCGTGACCTATTGCTGAATATAGCTCTAACCTTTAAAAGAATTGCCGATAACAGCTTTTTCTTTTGCAGCGATAATAGCCTCCAAGAGTTGTGCTCTCAGTTCAACTGAAAGATTCCTCTTGCTTTTATGGGCTTTATAGGTTTAACACAATGGTTTTGTTTTATTACTCCATTCAGAATCTTCTCATCTGTCCTGCTCAACTTACTTGGCTTCCACTTGGGTTGTATGTCAAAGTTGTTCTACTATTTTTACACTGACTTGCGTAATTTGTCATCCATTTTTACTGGCTAGGTTGGCTAAACACTGAATTAGGAATTGATAACCATACCCTTTTGTGATGGGCTGTCATTACCCTGTGAATTTTAGAGCAATCTCCATTGTAATAATGTTGTACTTGGCATATTTAATAGTGTTATAAAAATTGCATTAAATAAGCACTTTTAATTTTTTTTTAATTAATAGTTTGTTGAACAGATTTGTGTCTCTTTTACAGCTTTATCATGCATGCCTATGAATGGTCCCACTAACCTAGCAGTGAAATGAGTGCAACAAAAGCCCTTCACCCAGATAAAAATAACCTACCACTGAAATTGTAATTCAGACATCCAGATAAACCTAAATTTATCATTCTATTCATTGTGATGGCCAAAAACATAGTATTTTAGGTTCAGTATTATTCCTCGGGGGTCCTTCTAGTAAAATGATACAGAACACTACAACCAACCAACCAAACACAAACACAAACTACATAATAATAATAATAAATAATAATATATAAATATATAAATAATAATATAATAATAAAACTACATAAACAAATCAGTGCAAGAAAATATAACAACCAAAATGCTTCAATAATGGCATCTCTTTAAAAGCTAACTATTTGCAATTTCCCTGATGTCCTAAGGGAAGGCTTTGGGCAGGGGTGCTGGAACTAGGAGTTCTGGAGGTGCAGCAGCACCCCCTGGCTTGGAGTGGTTTCCATCATATACAGGGTTTACAGTTTTGTTCAATGGCTTTCACCACCCCCGCTATACAAACTGTCCCAATGCCACTGCTTTGAAGCAACATGGAGCCATTCATTGCATTAATTAGACATGTGGTCACCACACTCCCTCCAGATGGGCTCAAGAATGATATGAGGTATCGGGGGAGCCAAGTGTGGGTGAGCATGGGGCCCGTCCATTCACCCCCAAAAGCCCACTAGTTGATTCACTATGCTGGAAACGACTGGGTCAAAACTACTGGCAGCAAAGCAGCGTGACCCCATTTTAAGGAGATGAACAAACTATCAAGCAAATCCAAATTCGGTGTACTATATTATTTCAACTTTGCCGGGGTAAATGCCTAAACAAAACTAAAAGACAGATGATCATCACTGTTTAATTTGTGAAAAAGTTCAGTTCTTGCAATATGTCAAGTCAAACACTTATTGGCTCCGATGATATGGAAATAAAAATTCCAACTGACTTTCATCCTTCAAAGCAGTGAAATGCAGTAATATTCCATACAAAGATATGTGTCCCTAAACAATATCATAAGGGCCAAGACTGCAAATCCAGAAGGTTTCCTAATTGTACTACATTTCCTCATACAATATATAGGATATTACAAAATAAGTGTTCGAGACTTCTGTGGACAAATAATCATTTCTGTGGGGAACTAGACTATTTTCAGGCTGCATTAGAGATTTGGTATTCCAAGTTCTTTCTTTGAACAGGAGATTAAATGGGAATGCGGTCTGAGAAAAATGAAAACAGAGACTAGTGTCCTTAGTTTTGATAAATCCTATATACAGCTATATTAGGTTGTACTTTACTGACAAAAGTGGGCTAAGCTCCCTTAACTGATCCAACATTACACAGGTTTGGATAGTCCACTATATTCAATCTGAAAGGCTTTCGTATCCTCTCCCTCCCAAGCACAGGCTTCAGGAATTCATTAGGTCTCCTAAGAAGAGCCTTGGGATGACTGTCTTTAATTGTAGGTCATTATGCTGCATGTATGAAATAATCAAAGAGGATCTGAAAATCAAGGAGGATAATCAAAAGTAAAACAGCTGACACAACAAAAATTCCTGTGTCTACCCACATAGCAAGAGGACCCAACATCTCACTTCACCTATCTGAATAGCAGTGGTGATAAACAACCTCCACCCATGTGAATGGACCCTGGTGAGGGCCTGTATTCCATACGCAGGGGTAATAGGGAGAAGCACATAAACCAGATTCCCCTGGTAATTGAAGGAGCAGTGAAGGACCAATGCTTTGGCCTATCTCCACCTTTAGCTACCTAATATGGTCAGAGAGCAGAACATAATGGTGTGCAAGGAAGCCTTCCCCGCCGCTCCCCCACACACAGACCTTTTTGGACTAGACAGGAGGCTAAAAGGCAACCTAAATGAGCAAAAGGAGACCTAAGTTGTAAGAAAAGTTGAAGTAGAATTGTTTGCTGAAGCTGAAAAGGGAATAATAGAGGTCTCTACTCTGAAACCTGTTTTCAGAGAAGCTTCTGGACATACAGACTGCCAAAAGGCTCACAGGTAAGACAAGAAATCATCAATCAGATTAGGTCAGGACAGACAACTGAGACAACTGAGAATCGAGGATTGACCCATTCAGATGAGAACAGAAAACCCTCTTGTCTTAGAGGAGGGTCTCCTGAGAAAATCTGGACCACTAAGTGAAAAAGAGGTCAGATACCAGAACATTTTGGACTTTCCCTAAGACCCCATGTGTTTAACAAAAAAGACAAAAAGCTGTGCTTACATATAGCAATAACATTTTCAAATTCTAGTGCATGCATGCTGAACAAAATCCTTTTATTATAGAAGCTAAAGAAAGTGTAAGCCGCTTTAGAGGAATATACATATTATTTATAAAATATCAGTAGGTTATTTAAGTGTTATACTTTAGTTTACCTTCAGAGGTTTTTTCGGTAATATTTGCATGTGTTACAACACTAATCTATGTACCACTGTGATATGTGAAATGTACTTTCTCAATATTATCGTGGTAGAATAAATCATTTGTTGTCACACCCCAGTAGAATGAGAAACAGCCAATTAAAGGGATGTTATGAAATCTTTACATTTGCAGCCTGCAAGTAATAAACTTTACTGTTGTATGCCTCAGTGTAAGAAATACTGCAAAAACCCCAGTAAGGTTAAATATTTGCAAGCCTTATGATTTAAATAGCAAATACTATAAGTCAACGTTATGATTTTAAGTCTCAGAGGAATCATTATGCTTGGAGATACTTACTTTTGTTTAGCCTGTGATTCAGTAAAGGATTTAAGAATGTGCTTAAATCCTTTACTGAATCATGGACTAAATAAAAGTAAATATCTCCAAGCATACTGTATGTGCTTAAATCCCAAAGAAGCCACATTTGCTGAGTAAGGAGGGGTGATGTGCTTAAATTAATCCTAGGTCTACTGGGAAGACTTTCAAATGTACAAATGGGACAGGTGCAAATAATTCCAATTTGCATCACTGAAAATCTTCCAGTAAGTGTTTTGATAAATAAGGGCCTATATGGATTGCTTTAAAGTCAGGCATCTGAACTATACTTAGGTACCTAAATAAGTAGCCCAATTTTCAGAGTTATTGAGCTCCTGCAGCTCTGATCCAAATCAGTGAGTGCTGCATGTGGGCTGCACCTCTGAAAATTCGAGTGCCTAATGTGAGGCACCCAAGGTTGAAAACTTGTAGAGCTAAAGTAATACTTGCTGCCTTATGGGATTTCATATAATTCATACAATGTTAATGAAAGTGCTCAGGCATACAATGTGTGCTAAAATTCTAAGCTTCTCTTTTCCATTTTCTGACTCATTCTGTTCACAAGCTGATAATCAACAGCATAAGAATTTGTCCTGATGGCACTATGGTATTAATTTATATTATACACAAAAAAAAACTATGATAAAAGAACATTATTAAGCTTGCAAAGTCAACCACTTTTAAGTTAGAAAATGCCAGAATTAAAGTAATCTATGCAACCTTGAATTGCCCCCCCCCCCCTTCTGTGTGTACATATTATACCTTCTTTAATTACATTATCACTTACTATTTTTTCCCACTAGACCCCTGCCTCATTCAGTACACCGGACAGACCTGTTTTGGAAATGTCATATTGACACCTATGTGGTTCATCATGATTGGAACCTTTAGATGCACCACACAAATCTTTGCCATTTGAGTTAATGGAGTAACTATAAATATTGTCATCTTCTATGTGGATCAGCATTAGAGGGGAATGAGACACTGCCAATGAGTTTCACAAATATTTATTCAGAGCAGAGGAATGGGAAGACTCAGGAATCTTGGGTTTCTTTCCAGACTCTGGAGGGGAATGTGCTTTAGTGGGAATAGACCCTTTTGCCAGTTCTCCCAAACTCGAGCTGTTCTGCCCCACCCCCTCCAGCCTCTCCACTACAAACTTATGTCAATGTAACCCTTCTGCCAGGCCAAGTTGATAGCAGCAAGGGCCGGGTTCAGTACACAGGGGTTCCCTCTCATCAAAGTAAATACAAAACTGGCTCGAGCCCCCACCCAGTGACCTGGGAAAATCTTACACACCCCCTGGGCGCCTCAAAGAGGCAATACTTCCCCTCTCGCAAGCACAGAGTCTCGGTGTAGTAGAGAATCTTTAATAACATGAGGTAAACGACATCAGCGTTAAATTGGGGAAACACCACAACTAGTGTTCATTAACCAAACCATGAGCAAAGACCCACCCCAGAAAATTGGGCCACATCCTTTCCCTCAGGTTCTTGAGTCCCAGAACCCAAACGTCTCTTGAGTCCAGCAATCCTCAAATCACCCAAAATCCAAAAAGTCCAGCCCCAGAGTTCAAAAGTTCATCTGCAGAGTGTTACTCCCCAGTCTGGCTAAAATATGCCTGTGTGTGGGGGAAAGAGGTAAGGGGTACCTTACGTGTCCTGAAGCTGACTGCCCCACAGGGCTCTGCTCTGCTACGCTGTCTCACGAACGGCTCTGCTCCACCACGACCGGCTCCGCTCTGCACAGCTCGCCGTCTCATGAACAGCTCCGCTCAGCTCAGCTCGCCGTCTCACGAACAGCTCCGCTCTGCTCAGCTCGCCGTCTCACGAACAGCTCTGCTCAGCTCGCCGTCTCACGAACACACCGCTGTCTCACGAACGGCTCCACTCCACCACGACCGGCTCCGCTCTGCTCAGCTCGCCGTCTCACGAACAGCTCCGCTCTGCACAGCTCGCCGTCTCACGAACAGCTCCGCTCAGCTCAGCTCAGCTCGCCGTCTCACGAACAGCTCCGCTCTGCACAGCTCGCCGTCTCACGAACAGCTCCGCTCTGCACAGCTCGCCGTCTCACGAACAGCTCCGCTCAGCTCCGCTCGCCGTCTCACGAACAGCTCCGCTCAGCTCCGCTCGCCGTCTCACGAACAGCTCCGCTCAGCTCCGCTCGCCGTCTCACGAACAGCTCCGCTCAGCTCAGCTCGCCGTCTCACGAACAGCTCTGCTCAGCTCACCGTCTCACGAACACGCCGCTGTCTCACGAACAGCACCACTGCACTCTAGATCTTCTGGCTCCCCACTACTTGACACAGTGCTCTTAGTGATTTCAGCTCTTAGTGATTTCAGCTCTCAGTGATTTCAGCTCATAGTAGTGGGGGCCTTAGTGCTGGTGCACCATAAGGCCAAAGTGAATGCAGCACAGTGCCTGCAGCAAGACTCTTAATAGACCCAAAATTAGCTCTGACATTCCACAGTGGAGAGAGACAGAGGTGCAATTGGTGCTTCAGGCCCTCACAAAGGGGCCCACACCACCAGGTACTAATACCTGTCTCAAGTCTCTCTCAATTCACAGAGTTTTGGAACCCATGTCCCTTGCCTAGCGAGTGCTACTCAGTTGATGGTGAGTCCCTCCATCATAACAAAAGGCCAAGTACAGTTCCAAGCACAGTTCCCATAATCAGGGTAATAACAATTTACTCTTCCTGCCCCAATAACAAAGACACTGGGGATCCCACAACAGCCAAAGTGACCATTTGGGCAGTTATGGCCTCATTCTAGGCGGGGTGGGTGTGCCTATGCAAATTGAGATCAGCCCCTGAAGTTCTTTTCCACTACTTGCCACACCTCACCACCAGATGTCAGGGTGGAGCCCATCCTGACTCTGCTTACATCAGTATAACTAAGTCGCTCAGGGGTGAGAAAAACTACACCCTTGAGTGACGAAGTTGTACTAACCTAACTCCCAGTGTAGACAGCGCTATATCAACAATAGAGCTTTTCCCATTGACAGAGCGACCACCTCTTGGGGAGGTGGGTTACTTATGCGAATGGGAGAAGCTCTTCCATTTGCATTAGACAATGTCTACACTAAGAGCTAGAGTGGCACAGCTGCAGCCCTATAAGTGTAGAAAAGCCCTCAGTCTCCCACCAAACACATTCCTTGGCTTTTTGTCCTAGTCTCTCTGTCCAGTTCTCCAGCCATACCTCAGCTCTTTGTTAGGGTTGTCTTTCCTCCCACCTTGCCCCTGATCCCGCCCAGACATTGGTTCCTAGTTCCAGTCTCCTCCCAGATTCTCAGCTATGTCAGTGTTCCTCCCCAACCATCCTACCCCCAGTCTCTCCACCCTCCATTTCCCAGTAATGGTCTCTTCCTACCAACTCCCAGTCACAGTTTCTCTCCCTCCCCTACAGTCCCAATCTCACCAGACTCCTTGTCCCAATCTACTTCTTTCCCTGTCCACTTGTCCAACTTTTCTTCCTTCTACCTTTGAATCAGATGGCTTCCTCCTCCACACAGCACCTGGGTGCCAAATGGGGGTGAGTGAGAGCACAGGAGAGACAGGCTCCCTGCTCTCAGCGGCACTGCACAGCCACACACCCTGGTCCAGAGCAGCTATTGCAGGGAAAGTTCTTCTGAGTTCTGTAGCCCTGGACTGGAGCACGCTTAGTTGCTCTGTGGGGATGGTGCATGCCTGGTCTGGTCAGACTGCACTGAGCATGATCAGTGAGGATGAAACTTTGGAAATTTTAGCTATGAAGCATTACCAAATCTCTACTGAATATGTCCGAACTGAAATTTTTCTAAGGCTTGTAACTGGGCCAGCTTTCGGCAGATTTTAAAGGGGTGGGAAAAGACACATCTCTGGCACAAAGGCCTCCTTTTTGCAAAATTTTAAGACCTTTCTCCAAAGCATTAGGAGGGGCACTTTTAGTGAAAAAGTTTCAAGAATTATTTTACTTTTGTTTTTGTTTGTTTTTTTGTTTAAAGTCAGCATGAGACAGACACTCAGCGTGGAAAATTTTAGCACAAACTGTCAGTTTGGCAAAGTTGTAAGCAACTGAAACCAGGTGCTCTTATGAGAGGTGTCAGGCAACCTTAATAATAGGTGGCAATACTAGTTCTGCCTATAATATTATGGCTTACAATAGAATACACACTTACACAGATGGGTTTACGTCATAGGTGGCATGTAGCAGGGTGGCCACCCACTCCAGCCCTGACAGGGTTAAAGCCAGCCCTGGGAAAGGGCTAGGGGCTGGGAGAAAAGCCCAGGCTTGTTGCCGGCACCCAGTGCCAGAGGCAAACAACAGCAAGGTTCATTGCCCAGTGTGCGTTACCCAATAATCACAACAGGGTGGAGAAGCAGAAAAGTTTATTTGCAGCTGCAAACTAGGTACAGGGAGAATAGAATCTCAAATCCTGCACACAGAGCAGGAAGTTACACAGGCTTTTATACATCCTTTTTCCCAGCATACTTATCCAATAGCAAGCTGCCCTAAGTATCCATATAGCCAGCCAATCCAGTTACCAGCTACTTCCCTTGTTCTCTGTACCATCTGTTAAACCATACATAAAGCTGCTTTGTTCAGCATTGTTCTGCCATATCTGCCCTGTTTGGCCTTGTTTAGTTTCAGGCAGTCTGACTTTCCAACATATTGTTGCAGATCCTCAGCATAACTGCTGCGAGTGCCTCTGGGGGGGAGGGGGGGGTGGGCATGGACACTTGGGCCTAGTGCGAGGGGGCTTCATCGACACTCGTGCTCTTCCATCCCCTCGAGTTATCTAGTGGCCATGCCCAGTGTTCCCAACAAGCTGATTAAGGGATCAGCTGCAGCTGTGGCCAGATCAATCAGGGCCCAGCTGGCCTTTATAAGAGGGCAGAGGGCCAGGAGCAGGCAGTCTCTCTCTGATTGTAGAGAGAGAAGGTCCTGGCTGTCTGGGAGCTAAACAGGAACCTGAGGTGGGGTAGCACTGGGGAGCTCCTGCCTGGAAACCACCCAGGCTGCAGGGCCTTGTGCAGGCCTAAACAGGTTCTGGGACTGCAAAGGGTCAGCCTGGGGCTGGGTAGAGGCAGTAGGTCCTACCCCCACTTGTCTATGATGACTGGCTTATACAGACTGCAGTTGGCCCCAGTGAAAGGGGGCTAGATGGTGACTGGCAGTAGCCCATAGGCTGAGGTAAAGTGGGGTTTTGGGGTTTCCTGGGGAGGGGAGACCCAGAGACTGGGGGGGGGTACTGCCAGGGGGCAGCACCCAAGGAAAGGGGCACTAGGGTCCTGGAGGGACATGGGGGTGCCAGTGACAGATGAGACACTGGCCGGTAGGGGGGTGCTCTGGAGGCTGGTGAACGAATTCCCTAAATAACCGGCAGGAGGTGCCGTGGAGGTGAGTCTCACATCGCTCCATGGCATTTTATGTGGCATAAAATAAAAGGAAATGGACTTTTCTAATTTTTAAAAAATCATACACTGATTCAGTAATTGTGAGGCAAACCTGCAACGAGAGCAGAGCTGCTCACTCAGCTGCCATGACTCACCCCTCCAACAGAGCCTGCAGTGATTCAGCCCTCAGTCATGCTGCAGAAGCTTATCGCTGGGGAGGCACTGGGTACAGGTGGCATAGGTATTTCACTGTCCTTGCCAGAGCTGCAAGTTATTCTGTGTGACAGCACTACTTAATCAGGAACCCTTCTGCTGCCTTGCAGTGTTACAGACTCCCTAGGCTTCCAGCCTGCCCTTGATGTGGGGTCCTGTTCCTGCCCCAGCTTTACTTGAGCCTTGTTCCAGCCCAGTTTAGCCTTGTCTGTATGCTACTCCAACTTTGTTCCAGCCCAGTAATTGACCAACTCCAGTTCTTCACCCTCCTCCTGAGCCTCAGACTGACTCCAGTTCAGGTTTGACTTGGGCCCCCATCCAGATTTTCATTACTATCCTGATTTAGCTTGTCTATAGACTCTGACCTAAGTTCTAACTCACGGCTTGTCCCCAGACCCTAGTTTCAGTTCTGTCTTTGGCCTGGTCCTGACTCTCCAGCTGACTTTTACCCTTGATACATGTTCACAACGGCAGCTCCAACCACCAGCCCTGACTACCTAGAACCCAGAGCCTGACAAAGCATAAATATGTATCATGACTTATTTACAATGATTCATACCCATGCTGTTAGAAAGCAATTATCTCCCTAGGAAAACTTGGAAGGTCAGTGAATTGGACATCATGTGAACATCCTACATATGTAGTGGACACAACCAATCACCAATATTTTTCAAGGAAGAGGTGAACCCAACTCTTTTAATCAAGTATTTCTCCCCCCGCCCCATTCCTCCAGACTTCAATGGCAGAGGGACCCTCCACAGAATTGGAGGATTAGTGCAATGAACTTCAAGTTTGAAATCAAGACTCCACTTAAATGGATGGGAATTTTATTATTTACTTAGGGTCAGCATTCCACCCTGAAAGTTATAAGGGTTTTAAAGCTTCTCTTTGCAAAAATTCTGACAAAGTCAGAAGTTCAGTTTGTGAATAGTTCTACTGCTGTTGTCCTCTTTGCAACAATATTCTTCCAAGTAAAAAGTAACTAGGAAGAATTACAGATGGTACATTTCATTTAACTGGGTCAGGAGAAGTTTGGTAGACTTGGTAGGCAGCTCACCTAGGAGAAAAGAAACTCCAATTTCCAACCAAGGCTGTCATGCTTGACAGCTGATCTGTAAAGCTCAGACAATACATATGCTCATGTGAACTGATGGCCATGTCAAGTGTACCTAAAAAGATTAGGGTGTTCTCCGCAAGCAATTTACAACAGCCTTTGCCTGACTATTGTAACTGCTCAAGGGCTGCTAAAGTTAAAGAAGCAAATGAGTAAGTAGAATAAGCTAAAATATGCACTTGGAATGTAGAAACACTTATTGGAAGAAGCTTGGAACTATGTGAGGTCTTAAAGAGGAGAAAAGTAAATGTGGCAGGTGTACAAGAGACTAAACAGAAAGATTATTAAGCTAAGATGCTGGTGAAGGGTTACAAAATCTACTATTCAGGGAGTTCAACCTTCAAAAATGGTGTTGGAGTTATTTTAGCTGAAACCATGCAGAGGGATGTGATAGAAGGTTCCAGAAGGTTGAACTGACTCACTGTCAAACTGTTGGGAAGAGGTAACTATCCATATAGTAAATGGATATGCACCACAGTTAGGAGAGGCTCAAAAGGTAAAAAATGAGTTATTTTGAACTGCTGTGCCTTCTTGGAAAGACACCACCCAAAGAAAAGATAATGATTGGAAAAAATCTAAATGCATATGCTGGAACTGACAGTACTGGAACTAGAAACTGATGGGGATACGGCCCTCCAGACTTGTCTGGCACTGTACATGGTGACTGCGAACATGTACTTTCCGAAATGGGAAAGCCAACTCATACTTATGCCTGTAGAGGACACAAGTCCCAAACTGATTTCTTTTTTAACAAGAAGTGACAGATCATGAATAATCAGTTGTAATGTAATACCTAATGAGTGCATTGTGAGACAGCAGAGACTTCAAAATACAGTTCTCAGAAACATCTGAACCTCTTGGCACCAGAAAGGCCTAAGAGGTGGAAATTTAAAGATGGGACTGAAAAAATCTTTAAACAAGAAGTAATGCATAACTTTCCTGATTACACACAGGGATATGTGGAGGATAACTGATACAAACTAATGTTAATGTTGCTGGAAAATGTACATATAGTCTTAGGAGTGATTAAACCAGTGCCAAAAAAGATAAGAAGGGACAATTGGTTGTGGAATCCTCAAGTTAAAGAATCTGTTGAGGGAAAAAAAGGTAACTCTTAAAAAAAATGGCAAGCCAGTGCCTTGATCAGTGATAAGATGACTTATAAGGAGGCGAAAAAGGAGTTCAGAAGCTTCGCAACAGCTATAAATTTGGTCTGTGTTGAGCTATATAACCTACTAGGAGGACATGTAGAGAGGCTTTTCTTGCACAAACTCATTAAGGCAAGAAAAAAAATAACAAGGGGTGTAAATGAGTTTGCTTATATTAGAAATGAATGTGGTATATTGCAATTGGATAGTGACTCAATCAGTAAAGTCTGAAGTGATTAGTTTGAAAGAGGGATGAATGAGGAAAAGCAAAGGGGGAAAACTAAGAACATTTAGCCAAACTGGATCATAATAGATAGCATACAGGAGGCAAAGGGTGTAAAGACACTTAGGAAAATGAAAAAGGAGAAAACACCTGGGCTAGATGAAGTACTGATGGATGTGCTAAAGCCATTGGGAAGGGAAGAGGTCAAGTATTATACAAGTCTTTCCAAAGATAAAGAGAAAATGTGGGATAAATGGTGTTAAAGCTTTGTGGTGACCATTTTTAAAGATAAAGGAGATTACACTGTGTGGTAATTATCACCCAAAGACGCTGACTGTGACCCTAAGAGCACCTTAGTGCCAGAGAGCAAGGAGCTGCCTTGTATCTAGCAGAGAGCCTGAATATACCCCAGCTCACTGTTGTCATAATCTGCATCTAAAAGGTGTCATGTAAGGTATCATCCAACTGGGGAAACACTGGTCATTAATGTTATTGTGTGGTGTATGTAGGTGTGATATATAAAGGTATATAGGTATATCCTTGAAAGATGTTTTTAAAATGTGCTTGGCAGGAAGCATCTAGGTTATCCTGCCTTGGAGAAAGGAATGTGGTCCCACCTGCTTAAATGTGTCGCCAATGTAAATTGAGTAAAAAGAGACAGTTAAATTATATTTACATAAAAGGTAAACAGAGCCATCAAACTAGCAAGTGAAGGGATAGTTAAATGGCTAACACAAAGGAGGTGGAAACTACAAAAATTAATATGGTGTCCCTAGGCTCTGTTTGCTAGAAGCTGAGAATGAGTGACAGGGGATGGATCACTTCAGAATTACCTGTTTTGTTCGTTCCCTCTGGGACCGCTGGCATTGGCCACTGTTTGAAGACAAGATACTGGGCTAGATGGACCCAGTATGGCCATTCTTATGTTCTTAACATGGTGTCAGCTGCTGGTGGACGCATCAAGCTTAGTCCTCAGGAGGGCTTCCTGTATTTGGAAACAAAGATAAAATGTTGAGGATATAAGCAGAGAGAAAAAGGCATTCTGGCATCCTTCACCTGAAGAGACAAAGAAACCAAGCACTTTGAGCTCTGTGTTGGATCCTGGCTGGAGACATGTTCTGGAAGGCTATGTCCATCTTATCCTAGCTATGTATGATAAAGTGACTACAACAGTAAAAACCAAATGGGGTTGCAGCAGGGAATTTCCAGTACATGTTGGCCTGTACCAGGGGTCAGTGTTGAGCCCCTTTTTGTTTGTGGTTGTCTTGGATACGATAAGTGAGACAATGCAAAGGGACCTGCCTTGGAACATGCTCTTTGCTGATGATGTAGTAATATGTGTGGAAGATTGTGAGGCTCTGCAAACCAACTTTAAGCACTGGCAACACAGTTTTGAGCAGGCAGGACTTAGAGTGAATGTTCGTAAGACCGAGACTATGATAACTGACGGAGGAAGACCCATCATACAGGGAAGAAGAGAGCTTAGAAGGAAGAGAGCTTAGAAGAGTGAAATAATTTAAATACCTAGGATCAATGATTGTTGATAATGGTGCCTTCCTCAGTGATGCCTTGCATCATACCAAATCTGTTTGGTGCAAATGGTAGGAGCTGGCCCCAGTTCTCTAATAAAAAGATGCAAATAAAGTTAAAAGGTAGAAGGTATAAAACTGTAATTCGACCCATGTTATGTATGGAACAGAGACACAAAAAAGAAATGAAGCTGTTGAGATGAACAAATTATTGGACACTCCGTGATAGAAAATGAAATAAGGTTGTGAGGGGCCTAATGTGGGTTGTCCCAGTTGAAGACAATTTGTGAGACACTAGGCTACTTTGGTATGGACATGTCCAATGGAGACCTGATAGTTGTACTGGTAGGGTAGCCCTTGCCATGACTCTGTATGTAGACCAGACATCAGCAGACCTTACAGATACCAACTTGCAGAAGCAGGTGTACACTCAGGTGTTTTGGAAGAAGTCCATAAAAGTTGCTGACCCCAAATAGGGAAGTGGCAAGAAAGAGAAAACATTTCATTTAATTCTTCCTTGGTAAATCCATGAGGGGAAATTTATTTTTCTTTTGTCTGTAACCTTTCCATGCCTCACAAGATTGTTCCCCCTCAGTACATCCCTCAATAAATTAGAACAATTCCTAGTGTTATGATTGTAGTCTCACTTAGGTTCTCTTTTTCTCTGGTTTCATAACAACAGGTCCCTCTACCAACAGCCCTACACAAATGTGGGATGTATGGTCTTTAAAAGTGTAGATTAAACATCAATGAATAATCAAATGTTTTCTAGAAAATGTTTTCTTTTTTCAACTATCCTTTATAGCCTTTTCATATGTGCAAAATGGTCCTGCTTTCTATTTCTATTGGAATATTATGTAATATAATGTCTATAAATATTTGTTTAAAACAAATTGCCAACTTCAGACTGCTTTACAACTATTCTAATTTTTTAATTTAAAGTTTTTCTTAATGGAGGGTTTACTCAGAATAAAAAGCCCATTAAAATCATAAGCCAATACACAGGAGAAGAGGTTAAATTTCTTCTTCCTGAAAACAGATCTAAGCCAAGCTCAGCAGGGCTTCCATATATAATGGCCATTTATGTCAAGTCTTGGCCTATTTGTTTATTATTGCTGGCTCATCAAAGGCTCCATCATATCTCCCAAAATAATTGAGCGAGAAAACAAACTTCTGTATGTTTTTTGTTTTTCCCCCGCTTATGTGTCAGACTGGTAAAATGCTCTCTTTGAAAATAAACCAGAGTTGACATATAATTGTTGCCTTCATCTTCACTGTTACTGACATTACAATCTGAACCTTCCTTGGAGAGTTAAAACCAATTTCAATGTCATGCTCTGATAAGTCATCTCTAGTACTTTTTGAATAGTTCAAGGTCACAGGGCTCTTGACCTACACTAAGCCAGATAAAACTCTGTTGGGTGTTAAGTTTTACAGGGGAAAAAAAACTGTTCTAATTGATTTTCCAAATTGCAGATATTAAAGTAACATCTAACAAAGCAGCTGCTACACAAACAAACACAAAACCCACCACCAAGCCTAAACTATACATTTAATGACTTTTTCCAGAGTAATCATGAATAAAGGGAATTGAGTGAGGGTGACAACGAAAGAGGAAGGAATGAGAAGTTCTTCACATATTAGTGTTTTAAAGTTTATGAGTACAATAAAGGGATATGTATGTGTGTGAGAGAGATCATTTGAATGAAAGACAAGACTCACAACAGGGTGTTTCTTCCAGTAAACATTTATTGTATACTACAAAGTTTAAAGAAGGGCAAAAATTGGCTCTAAGTTCACATTGCTGATTAAGTCTGCTAAGAAACAGTCATCAAAGTCAGGTTTCAGAGTAGCAGCCGTGTTAGTCTGTATTCGCAAAAAGAAAAGGAGTACTTGTGGCACCTTAGAGACTAACACATTTATTTGAGCATAAGCTTTTGTAAGCTACAGCTCACTTCATCAGATCATCCATGAGTAATTCAGCTGACAAATTCTTTCTGTTTGCAGTGTTGTTGTAGCTGTGCTGGTCCCAGGTTGTTACAGAGCTTCAGACCTGGAGAAGAGCTCTGTGTAAGATCAAAAGCTTGTCTCTTTCACCAACAGAAGTTGGTAGAGTAAAAGATATCTCACCCACATTGCCTCTCTCAAATCTTTCTGACCTATTGTATGTGTAAATGTTAAACTTCTTTTCAAACCATAAACCCAGGTTGTTCACAAAGTTAAAGTCAAGAAGTAGTGTGCTTTCCCAAGATGAGCACTGGCTCTGGGTGGCCAATATGAGAAACATTAAAAGGGTTTTTCCTGTGCTTTCCTCCTCCAAGGACCATCTTTCTCTCGACCATTGTCCATTTTGATTATTTCAGACATTTGGAATGGGGTAACTGGCCTCTCAAACTATCTCCTTTGGCTTTGAAGGGTCAGTATCCCTTTACAGGGTGTATTGAACTGTGCTGGTTGGATAACTTAAGAGTGAACTTCTGAGTGCCATGCAACATCTATGCATAAATTGTAACTAGAATTATTTGAAAAATGGAGGCTTTTTTTGTAAAAAAACAAACAAAAAAAAGAGAGAGAGAGAGAGAAAAAACAGACTAATTTTTGTTCTAACAGGTTTTCAAAAGGAATGTTTTTCCTTTTATTAAAATCGTTTTGCCTAAATTTGGTCCCCCCATTTTCTTTTTCCTTGCACCCTTCCATTTTCTTTTCTTTTTTGCTACTGAAAAACAGGGAGTAAAGGGGCAGGAAAGTAAAAATTTAAAAATATCTGAGAATTTTTATGTTTTGTCAAAAAATATTTTTAAAGCTTTTTACACAAAAAAATCTGTTAAAAATAATACCCCACTGTTTGCTCAAAAAAAACTTGACCAAAACCGTAACACTCACAAAGAGTTCTGCACATCTAACAAAGTTTTTCATTATTTTATGTTAAGGGTTATATATTTACAACTTTAATTATCATGCCACAGCTTACTACTACCAGTGGTGATTTTGGCCCAAAAAGGTCTTTCATTTACAGATTTTAAAGTGCTTTACAGACAATAGAATAAGCCTCAAAACCCTTCATATTAGGTGAAGAAGGGTACTTGTTATTTATGTTAACATTTTCCTATTTTTAATTTATTTTCCTACAAACTCAAACACAGAATTCAAATGTTACATCACTAACTATATACATTTGCACAGAAATGTTTATTTAAGCCCAATTCAACGATCTAAGTATAAAGAGTATTTAAAAAATATTATCCCTTCCCTTCCCCCTCAGCAAAACAAAAACCAACAAAATAATTTGTTGTTTAGTTGTCTTTCTCCTCTCTGCTTTTGAGTACCTATAATTTTGCTGGTAGTCTTATCAATGGAGAAAAGGTCCTCTGTATTTCAAGTGCCTATGAAAGTGTTGTAATGTATTATTCCTACAAATTTATTCAATATAAAGGAATTCATAAATTATCAAAATTAGCTACCATAATTTTAGGCCTAAAATATGTATTATGTCAGTTTTATAGATGAGCAAACCAAAGAATAGATGGAACAAGTGATTTGTTCAAAGACACTAAATGAGTCTGACAAAGCCTGGAAAAGTACCCAGAAGTCTTAGACTTTCACACAAAACTCTAATTAATACACCACAATATATTACCTACATAATATACACACTTGAGCAGCAATGTGTTATTCTATGTGAGGGAGGTAGGTAGATTAGTGGTAAGAAGTGACAGAATATTAGCTCTAATGTGGATTCCTATCCATCTTTTAGATGATTTTATACTAAAGCAAAGCATTCCATGCACTATGAGACCATCTCCCATGTGTTTACTTTCTTTAAAGGCTCAATTAATGAAAAAAAACCCAAACCCTAATTAATTAAGCTGCACATCATCAGACTAGCATGGGGGGATGCCGTTCATTTTCATCTTCTACTAAAGAGACTACAGTTCATATCACACAGGTAAATGAAAGTCTGTATATAAATGAGACAAATTCCCTTGGGTTCAGAAGCAGGATTTGCTTAACCTGTTATGAGTGTAGCACAGTGACTTTAGCTAATATGGCAGGTCTACGCTTTTTCATTTCTTTCCACCAAATATGTCCCTTCTACTTCCTGTACTTGACATTTTAAGAAGTACATTTAGTTTAGTTATAACAATGAATCTCTATGGTAACTGCAAGGCTAGCCAATCAGAAGATTACGTGCCCCCGTTCTTCCCTGCCCGTTCTTTCAGCAGAAGATGAGAAACAAAGGAGAGGGAAGCATGGGTTCTTTCTTTTGCAATAAAAGTTTGTTATAAAGCAGGAAGAAATGAATTTTGTTTTTCAAAGACAGGCTAGAAATGGTTAGCCTGTGTAGAGGGAGAGTTAGTAATGAGTCAAGGAGCAGTTTGATAAGAGCTTTTTCTTTTTTACTATTTGGATTAACTATGTGGTTGGTCTTTGAAGCAATTAAATTAGTTCTTGTATGGGAGGAAGCAGTGTATGGAATGATGAGTGATCACTGACTCAGTGATGAGTTAGCCTGCAAGCCTGGGTAGACAGACTTGCACTAGCAGGGCTTGAGCTAGCATACTAAAAATAGCAGTGTAGGTATTGTGGCTCCAGTGGAGATTTGGGTTAGCCACCCAAACTCAGACCCAGGGGGTTGGCTGGTCTTGAGAGGTGGAGAGGACCCAAACTGCAACAACCACACTGTTATTTTTACCATGTTAGTCAAGCTAAACTGTGTACCAAGGCTAGGAGTTTTGCTCCCAGCTGCAGTATAGACGTATCCATAGTATCTATCCAATGCTAGTTCAGTGAGCATTAAGATAACTAATGTTCCACTATTTAACCATTTCTTTTATTATTAAACTGAAAATTGTGTGTTCTAATTTTCAAACCAATACTGAATCAGGTGTGACAGGGTTGGGCCAGATGGCTATACGAGAGTAATTTTTTTGTTTTTGGTTTTTTTTTTTTTGAGGCAGAAAAGAATTTTATTTGTGTAACACTTACAAAGAACCACCAAAAAGGATCAAGCAAAACTATGCAACAAAACAAAAGCAAACGCAGGGTATAACACAGCAGCCTTCGGGAGGGAGAAGTGTTCAGGCTAGCCTGGGCCCAGAGTAGGGAGGCTTCCTCGACACTCGTGGTCTTCCACCCCATCGAGTTACCTAGTGCCACGCCCAGTGTCACCGATTATTCCTCTCCTGAGAGTGCCCAACAAGATGGGCATGGCTGCGGGGTGGGCGGTTTGGGGGTGGGGGGATTACACCCATGTGTTATAGGACCCCTCCTAGGTGACAGTGATGGTGGTATCCACAGCGGCAACGGCTGGGGCTGGGGTCTCTCGCTCTTCCCCTCAATCAAAGGGTCAGACGGAGGGAACCAGACGGGGTCACCGAGCAGAGAACCTCAGATAGCGCCCACCGCTCCTCGAAGGCATCAAGGGAGTTGGTGGATGCCGCCCAGAGGAACTCCGCTCGGATACGTGAATGTACTGAGGATCGGAAAAAGGCCCTACAATCGCAGGACGCTTCATTAGCCAACCTCCCCTCTCTGGTTTTATAAATGGCTATTTTAGCTAGGGCTAGGAGGAGGTTAACCAGGAGACTCGCGATTTTGTGGGGCCACGGATGGGGAGTGTGTAGATAAAAAGGTGAGGGGAAAAGTGGAGCCAAAAGCATAATAAAATATTCGTGAGGAGCCGGAAAAGGGGCTGCAGCCTGGCACACTCTAAATGTACGTGCGCCAGGGTTTCCCTCACGTTACAAAAAGGGCAAGTATCCAGGATGGGGGTAAACCGCGTCAAAAACACGCCCGTGCTCACAGCTCCGTGAAGGAGCTGCCAACTAATGTCCCCGACAGGCCTCGGGACCAAGGTGGAATATAGGCTGGCCCACCGAGGTTGCTCACCCTCCAAAGGTGGCAGGAGGTCCCGCCACTTTGTATCGGGGCGGGACACCAGGGTGTGGGCGTGAAGGGTGTGAAGCGTGAGTGTGTATAGATGTTTCCTTGGCGCAATTTGGAAGCTGACAGGCTGCAGTTCGTGCAGCCGGCTCGCAGTGAAAGGGTGAGGGGTTTGTTGGGATCTACAGGGTAGGGGCCCAATTGAAAGGTCTGGCGGGCCTTGGGTAGAGAGTGGGCGGGGTGCACCCTCGCGCAGGGCTCGGTTGAGATAAGCCTGAGCAGCGGGTGTCAAGGCGGCCTTCACCTCCTGAAGTACACGCCGGGGGGTACGAGGTCTGGAGAGCCCCATGCGCCGAGCGAGTGTCAGGGGATCCAGCCAGTCTCCCCGGTCGTAGTCCAGGAGGTCTCCGACTCTCGTGACTTCCGCCAGGACCAAACTCTGGCGCACCGAGCGGGACTCTGCCACCTGCACATGGAGCTGGGGGTTGTGTAGCAGGGGCTCCATGAGGAGATCTGCTCCCACGGTGGCCGCCATGGACCTGGTCATTGAAAACAGTTTCCAGGTCCAGAGGAGGTCCTGGTAGAAGACCAGCAGCCCGGAGAGGTCTCGCGGAAAACCTCTCGGACAGAGATAAAAGAGCTACTGGTTTTATCGGAGCCCTTGGAGGCGGCACAGGAAGGCGTCCGCCAATATGCTCCACGTCGAACTACCTGCACTATAAAGGAGCCTCTGCAGGGCCTGGAGGCGGAAGACACGGACCTGAGTGTGCAGACATTTCAGGCCCTGCCCTCCTTCCTTCAGGGGTAGATGAAGAACCCCAACAGGGGCCCAGTGTATTCCTGACCAAAAGAACTCTAGAATCGATGTCCGGAGGTTGGTCAGGAAACCCGGGGCTGGGATCAGGGGTGTTGAGCCGGTACCAGAGCGTGGACAGGACTAGTTGGTTAAGCACCAGTGCTCTCCCTTGGAGGGAGAGACATCGGAGTAGCCTCGTCCATTTCTGGAGCCGCTCTATCACCCCACCTTCTAAAATTTTGCCAGTTCTCCGGCGGAGAAGGGTGCGTGGCAGAAAGGTAAACACCTAGGTAGAGCAGTGGACCCGCGCTCCACCGGATGGTCTAATACGTGGGTGGGAGGGAGCTCACCCGCCGCCAGTCCCCCACTGCCAAGCCAGAGCTCTTGACCCAGTTGACTCGGACGGAGGAGGCTGCCAAATAGATGGCCTGGCAAGCCTCCACCTGCGCCAAGTCGCCCGGGTCCTGGACCGCGAGGAGCACGTCATGGGCGTACGCCGACAGGACCAGCCGCAGCTCCGGCTCCCGCAGCACCAACCCTGTCAACCTCCTGCGGAGGAGACAGAGGAAGGGCTCAATCACCAGAGCGTACAGCTGGCCCAAGAGGGGGCACCCCTGCCGTACTCCTCGCCCGAAGCTAACCGGTTCAGTCAGGGTCCAGTTGAGCCTAACCAGACACTCCGCGGAAGCGTGCAGCACCTGGAGAAAACTCACAAACTGAGGTCCAAATCCAAGTGCCTGCAGAGTGCCCAGGAGGTACCCATGGTCCACTCTATCGAACGCCTTCTCCTGATCAAGAGACAGGAGGGCGAACAACAGACCGTCTCTACACCCGAGTTCCAAAAGATCTCGAACTAGAAATAGGTTGTCAAAAATGCTGTGACCCGGGACAGTATAGGTCTGGTCTGGGTGGATCACGTCCACCATCACGGACCGTAGCCGCAGTGAGATTGCTTTTGCTATGATTTTGTAGTCCGTGCTAAGGAGCGAGACGGGACGCCAGTTTCGTAAATCGCGGAGGTCCCCCTTCTTCGGCAACTAGGCGAGCACCGCTCGCCTGCATGAAAGAGGGAGGACCCTGCCCTGCAAAGACTCGGCCCAGACAATGGCTAGGTCTGGGCCAAGGATGTCCCAGAAAGCGCGGTACAACTCCACAGTCAGCCCATCCATGCCCGGAGATTTATTGGTGGGCATGCGACAGAGGGCTTCCGAGAACTCGGCCAGGGTGAGAGGCAGCTCTAGTCTGTCTCGGTCGCCCATGCTGACCGTGGGGAGTTCCTCCTGCAAGCGCCAGGATCGGTCGGATCCAGGGAGAAAAGGCTTGTGTAGAAGTCACGGGCCTTGCCACACATCTCCACCGGATCCGTGAGGGGGGTGCCGTCTTCTGCTAGAAGGCAGGTGATGTGTTTCTTGGCCCCCCTCATTTTCTCCAGGGCATAGAAGAAACGGGAGCCGCGATCCATCTCCCAAAGGAGGCGGATGCGGGATCGAACAAAGGCACCTCGGGCCCGATGGTCCTCGAGGGCCCGGAGCTCCTCCCGCTTCTCCCGGCACGCTCCGCAGAGGAACGGGTCCTCGGGGCTGACGGCCAGACGCCTCTCCATCTCTAAGACCTCCCGTTCCAACTGCTCTATCGCTGCATTTCTCCGTCGGCTGGTGCCCCGGGTGTAGTCACGGCAGAAGAGCTTGGCGCGCATCTTCCCTAGATCCCACCATCACTGCGCCGAGGGAAAGGCACGCCGCTGCTCTCGCCAGGCCAGCCAGAACTCCCAGAAGGACGTCACGAAGCCCTCATCCTCCAACAGGCTGTTGTTAAAGTGCCAATAGGCCAGCCCCGGCCTCTCTGCACGGAGGGAGGCTGTTATGGTGGCTAGATGGTGGTCGGAGAAAGGGGCCGGCCGAATGTTGGAGGAGTGGGCTCGTGAAAGATGGAAACGGGATAAATAAATAGGGTCCAACCGAGAGTGGTGTGACCAATGGGCCTCTACCCGGACAAAGGTGAACGTGGAAGTGTCATCTGGGTGATGGTCACGCCAGACGTCCACTAGGGAATGATGTTCGACTGTTCCTCGGAGAATGTTCGCGGCGGCCGGGCTCAGCTCTGCCCCTGAGTGGTCCTGTTCCTCAAGGGAGGTGTTAAAGTCCCCTCCCAGGACTAGGCACTCATGAGAATCTAGGGTGCCGAGGAAGTCGGACACCTGCTGATAGAATTGCGGCCGCTTCGGGCTCGTTGTCGAGGCATAGATGTTAACAAGGTTGACCACGAGCCCCTCCATACGGACTCGGAGATGCAGCAGGTGGCCCGGCATGGCCTCAGTGACCCCTAGCACCTCGGGCCGTAGGTTGGGGGAGAATAGGGTCGCCACTCCAGCTTGCCAAATCGTGAAGTGGCTAAAGTAGACCCCGTCCCCCCACTCCAGCCGCTAGCTGTCCTCGGCGATCGGATCCGTATGGGTCTCCTGCAGGAAAACTACAGAGTACCCCTCTTCCCGAAGGTAAGAGAGCACCTGGAACCTGCGGAGAGCCATCCTACAGCCCCTGGTGTTCAAAGTTGCGATAATGAGAGGCATCATGCGGAGGGCTGGGGGGGTGGGGGTTCCTTATTGGCGGGGGTGTTCGCGGCCCCCGGTGGGTCGCGCAACAATCCGTGACCCATCCCGTAAGTGAGTAGATCATCACGGAAGCCGCGGGCCCGCCCGTAGGCCGCAGCACCGTGCCTTCCTTTCCCTCTACCCTCCTTTATAAGGGCCCTTGTGGCCTGGAGGAGTTGATCAAAGTCTCCCCATAGCTGGAGAGCCAGCTGTACCCTGTTGCGGGAGCCACGGGGGGGGTTGCGATTTCCTGGTTATTCCCTGGTGGGGCTCTTGGTGCAGCCTCGTGGTCCGCTGAGGCAGGCAGGCAGGGTGCAAACCACCGATGGGGCGTCTGACAGGCTAAAGTTATTAGGTCCATCTCACACCTTGGGGTAGAAGGGGATGGCGGAGGGAAAATTGCAGCTCCTAATGGGTCGTGGCAGGAAAATGCAAAGGCTGCTCCCTGGGGGGAATCCGCGAAAAACGGGAAGGAAATAACCCCAGGGGCGGCAATAGCATTGCAAAAGGAGGTGGATTGGGCAGGGACGGGGTGGGGGTGGGGGCGGGGGCAGAGGCAGAGGCAAGGCTCTGGGCTTCGGGAGGCAAGCAATTGAGAGGTGGTGACTCCTGAGCAGATTCGAGGGTTGAGGGGTAAGGGAGGGGGCTCCCAGTGATGCTAGGCACAGGTTCTGTGGTGGATTTGGCAGCCATGGCATCAGGTGGTGGACCACCTTTTGTAGGGTGCCCGCCCGGGAAGGCGGTTAGGGGGAGGGAGCATGGGGAAAGGGGGACTGGGGTGAGGTTGCCCAGATCGAGGCCAGCCAGCAGTAGGTCATCCTCTCCCTGGGCGACCGGGGTCAAACCTAGGGCCTTGATCTCCTCATACATGGAGGAGAGGTCGTCTTCTGCCACCCCGGGGGGCCCTCCTCTGGCGCCCGCCTCGACGGTCGCTTTGGAGTTCATGGGGGGTTCGGGTGGTATCCGGGCAGAAGGGGCTTCCTCAGGGTTCTTGGAGGGGAGGGTCTCCCGTGGAGGGGAGATTCTACCTTCCAATGCCACTCTGTCTTCCCCTCCCGACACCGGAGGATGGATCTCACTCGCGGGCATAGCGGAAGGCTCAGTGTCAGTGTCTCCCTTCCCGGTCTTCTGGGGGGCCTCCGCATCAGATGGGTGCAGCGGAGCTCAAGCCTTCCGCTTGCCTCGCTTCCCCTGGACTAGGGTCCAGCCCTCCATAGCGTCGTCTGGGGGTTGGTTAGCAGGGGTCGTGTCGGGGGGCAGAGGCGATGGTTCAGGGGTTCGGAGGGGTAACGGTGAGGCAGCATGAGGGGCGGGGGATTCTCCTTGGGGCGGGCCCTCTCCCATACCCGGTAATATCTTTGCTGCACCCTCCTCCATAGGCTCTGTTGGATTGTTAATAGCAAGGGTGGGACTCCCTTGCTCGTCTGGGCGTTGCAGGGGAGGTGTCTCTTGGGCCCGGATGGGAGCAGCGGTGGATCGAGCAGGAGGAGAGATGGTTTCAGGTGCCGGGCGGCCAGGGGCATCAGCAACGACAGAGCCGACGTCCTGCCGGGTCTCGGGGGTCTCGGGTGCCCCTCCCCGCTGGGTCAAAGGGCAGTCTCTTCGTACATGCCCCGCTGAGCGGCAGAGGTAGCACCGGGCTTCTCCCGTGGAGTAAAAGACCCGATAGCGGGCTCCCTGGTAGGGGACTAGGAACGACCCCTCGAGCGCCTCTCCGTCACGCGCCGCCGGCGGTGGTAGAAGCTGCACTTGCCGGCGGAACGAGAGGACGTGACTGAGGGTGGGGTCCTTGCAGCCCAACGGGAGAGGGCTGATGACAGAAACAAGTTTCCCCAGGGTGGAGAGAGCGGGTAACAGGGTGGCATTGGGTATAAAGGGAGGGATGGAGGTGAGGACTAGGCAAACGCCTAGGTCCTCTAGCGGCTCCAGGGGGACAAACTCCCCCCCACCGCCAGGCCCTTCTCCACCGCCTCCTGGGCGGCAGCCTCTGATGCTAAGAAAAAGACGACCTTCCCATACATTTTGGAGGCCACCACAATAGCCGTGGGTCCTACCACCCTCGCCAACGCCTGCACGTATGTCTCCACGTGGGGCGAGGCGGGCACCAGGAGGCAACGGACGCCGTGCTTCCCGGTCATGGTGGGAAAGGGGCCCCGGCTGCTATTGATGGTAGTGGAGGCGCTGGGTGGGCGAGATGACGAGGCGGCAGGCCGGGGGGGGGGGGGGGGGCTGCCACCACCCGGGCATACATCCTGGGGGGCGGGGGAGGGACGCTCGCAGAGCTGGTGGAGGGAACAGTGGGGAGGGATGCCATGGTCGATGACGAGGCCACAGCGGTGGGGGCAGCCCCTGCCATGGAGGACCTGGTGGTTTTAGCGGGGCCCTTTCCTTTCTTCACACCCTGGCCTTTCCGGCCAACTGGGGAGGTTTCCTAGAATCTGGGGGGGTGGTGGGCATAGCAGCGGCAGTAGTCGCCCCAGTGCCTCCTGCTGCTGATGCCCCAGCGGGGACGGTGGCAGGTGTTTTGGCAGCAGTGGGGGGGGGGGCTTGGGGGTTGGGCAGGGGGGTAGGTGGGGGAGGGGCAACTGAGGTTGTTAGAGGGGCCTCACTCCTCTCATTCCCCGCCATTGTGAGCAGGGAGAGACGGGGAGACACCAGAAGGAGGAGGGGGGAGGGGGAAGCAGATTAACCACTCCTCCCTGCTGGGCTGCAGGCGGGGGGGGGGTGCCAAATGGGTCGGACTGGACGGGGGAGGAAACAGGAGTTGGGGTCCGGTAATAGGGGCAAACTGTGGGGTAAACAGTCTGGGGTGGTGGGGGGGGACGTGGACCCACGCGCGTTTGTCCAAAGAGTCTCGTTTGGTCAGCTGTTGTGTCTGGTCCGGACGGCAAAATTCAAAGCAAACAGCTGAATCCAAAGGCAGATGGCAAGTTGCCAGCAGGGACGGACGGCGGGGGGGCCATGACGGTTGTAGTAGTGGGGGGGGGGGCACCGATGGATCGGAGAGCAGCTCCGTGCCACACCCCCTGTGCCCCTACAAATGCAATTAAGACACTGTCAAACTCCCCCCACATGAGAGTACAGTTCAAAAATTACTCAGTCTTACGGTCCCCTCCACGATGATTTGTGGCTTCCCTGGGCGTTTTTTTCTGTCTGCTGCCTTCTCTTCTGGCTTTGTAATGAGGCTTTCAGCAGGCCAAGAATGTCGGAGAGATAAGAAAATTCCTCTCACCACAAACATACAGCAAAACAGCTGGGTCTGGGGTCTTCCACTCCCCTCCTCTGGGGAGCGGGTCGGCAGTCCTCCCCCCCTCCTCCGGGGGTTTCAGCTAAAGCAAATAGCAGCGTCCGAGAGCAGGCGTGGGGGGGCTTGGCAGCAAGCTGGCAGCCGACCAGCACTCGAACGGCAGCAAAAAACAGCAAAAAAACCCAAAACAAAATAAAAGCGTCTGGCCCGGTCGGGGGGGAGTGGGGGGGAACTGAAGCAGGGTCAAAAAGTAAAAAAAATCCAGGCCAGGGGGCTTTACGAGAGAATAGAAAGCAAATAGAGTAGCAGCAAGCGAAGGAGGTCCCTTTTCCCTGGGTAAGAGAACAGGGAACGTTTTTGTTTTGTTTTTGTTTTTTTTTTGAAACAGAAAAAAAAATTTATTGTGACAATTACAAGAATTACCAAAGAACCAAATCAAAGTATGCAACAAAACAACGCAAACAGAAGGTATAACACAGCAGCTTTCAGGAGGGAGAAGTGTTCAGGCTAGCCTGGGCCCAGAGCGGGGGGCTTCCTCAACACTCGTGGTCTTCCACCCCCTCGAGTTACCCAGTGCCGCGCCCGGTATCACCGATTATCCCCCCCCTGAGAGTGCCCGGCAAGATGGGCACGGCTGCGGGGTGGGTGGTTTGGGGGTGGGTGGGGCACCCACGTATTATAGGACCCCTCCTAGATGACAGTGACGATGGTGTCCACAGCGGCAATGGCTGGGGCTGGTGTCTCTCGCTCTTCCCCTCAATCAAAGGTCAGACGGAGGGAACCGGACGGGGTCACCGAACAGAGAACCCCGGACAGCGCCCACCGCTCTTCGAAGGTGTCAAGGGAATCAGTGGACGCCGCCCAGAGAAACTCCGCTCGGATACGTGAAAGTACTGAGGATCGGAAAAAGGCCCTACAATCGCAGGACGTTTCATGGGCCAACCTCTTCTCTCTGGTTTTGTAAATGGCTGTTTTAGCCAAGGCTAGGAGGAGGTTAACCAGGAGATCCCGCGATTTTGTGGGGCCACGGATAGGGAGTGTATAGATAAAGAGGTGGGGAGAAAAATGAAGCCAGAAGCGCAATAGAAGATTTGTGAGGAGCCGAAAAAGGGGCTGCAATCTGGCACACTCTAAATAGACATGCGCCAGGGTTTCCCTCACATTACAAAAAGGACAAGTATCCGGGATGGAAGTAAACCGTGTCAAAAACACGCCCGTGCTCACAGCTCCGTGAAGGAGCCGCCAACTGATGTCCCCGACGGGCCTCGGGACCAGGGTGGAGTACAAGCTGGCCCACCAAGGTTGCTCACCCTCCAAGGGTAGCAGGAGGTCCCGCCACTTTGTGTCGGGACGGGACACCAGGGTGTGGGCGTGAAGGGTGTGAAGCGTGAGTGTATACAAATATTTCCGTGATGCAAGTTGAAAACTGACCGGCTGCAGTTCATGCAGCCGGCTCGCTGTGAAAGGGTGAGGGGTTTGTCGGGATCGGCAGGGTAGGGGCCCAATGGAAAGGTCCGGTGGGCCTGGGGTAGAGGATGGCCGGGGTGCGCCCTCGCACAAGGCGCGGTTAACATAAGCCCGAGCGGCAGGGGTCAAAGCGGCCTTCACCTCCTGAAGCACGCGCCGGGGGGTGCGAAGGCTGGAGAGCCCCATGCGTTGAGCGAGCGTCAGGGGATCCAGCCAGTCTCCCCGGTCGTAGTCCAGGAGGTCCCCGACCCTTGTAACTCCCGCCAGGACCAACCTCTGGCGCACCGTGCGGGACTCCGCCGCCTGCACACGAAGTTGGGGGTTGTGTAGCAGGGGCTCCGTGAGGAGATCTGCCCCCACGATGGCCGCCACGGACCTGGTCGTTGAAAACAGTTTCCAGGTCCGGAGGAGGTCCTGGTAGAAATCCGGCAGCCCGGAGAGGTCTCGCGGAAAACCTCTCGGACAAAGATAAAAGAGCTGCCGGTCATATCGGAGCCCATGGAAGCGGCGTAGGAAGGCATGCGCCAATATGCTCCACGTCGAACTACCTGCACTATAAAGGAGCTTCTGCAGGGCCTGGAGGCGGAAAACGCGGACCTGAGTGTACAGACACTTCAGGCCCTGCCCTCCTTCCTTCAGGGGCAAATGAAGAACTCCAACAGGGGCCCAGTGCAATCCTGACCAAAAGAACTCCAGAATCAATCTCCGGAGGTGGGACAGGAAACCCGGGGCCGGGGCTAGGGTGTTGAGCCGGTACCAGAGCGTGGACAGGACTAGTTGGTTAAGCACCAGTGCTCTCCCCCGAAGGGAGAGACATCGGAGTAGCCTCGTCCATTTCCTGATCCGCTCAATCACGCCGCCTTCCAAATTTTGCCAGTTCTCCGGCGGAGAAGGGTGCGTGGCAGAAAGGTAAACGCCGAGATAGAGCAGAGGACCCTCGCTCCACCGGATGGTCTGAAGCGCGGGTGGGAGGGAGCTTGCCTGCCGCCAGTCCCCTACCGCCAAGCCAGAGCTCTTGACCCAGTTGACTCGGGCGGAGGAGGCTGCCGAATAGATGGCCTGGCATGCCTCCACTCGCGCCAGGTCGCCCGGGTCCTGGACCACGAGAAGCACGTCATCGGCGTACGCCGACAGGACCAGCCGCAGCTCCGGCTCCCGCAGCACCAACCCCGTCAACCTCCTGCGGAGGAGACAGAGGAAAGGCTCGATCGCAAGAGGGTACAGCTGGCCCGAGAGGGGGCACCCCTGTCGCACTCCTCGCCCGAAGCTGACCGGTTCGGTCAGGGTCCAGTTGAGCCTAACCAAACACTCCGCGGAGGCATACAGCACCCGGAGAAAACTCACAAACTGAGGTCCGAATCCAAACGCCTGCAGAGTGCTCAGGAGGTACCCGTGGTCTACTCTATCAAACGCCTTCTGCTGATCAAGAGACAGGAGGGCGAACGACAGACCGTCTCTCCGCCCGAGTTCCAAAAGGTCTCGGACTAGAAAGAGGTTGTCAAAAATGCTGCGACCCGGGACAGTATAGGTCTGGTCTGGGTGGATCACGTCCGCCATCACGGACCCTAGCCGCAGCGAAATTGCTTTCGCTACAATTTTGTAATCCGTGCTAAGGAGTGAGAGGGGACGCCAGTTTCGTAAGTCGCGGAGGTCCCCCTTCTTTGGCAGCAAGGCGAGCACCGCTCGCCTGCACGACAGAGGGAGGACCCCGCCCTGCAAAGACTCAGCCCAGACGGTGACTAGGTCTGGGCCGAGGATGTCCCAGAACGCACGGTAAAACTCCACGGTCAGCCCGTCCATGCCCGGAGATTTATTGGTGGGCATGCGGCGGAGGGCTTCCGAGAACTCGGCCAGGGTGAGAGGCAGCTCCAGCCGGTCTCGGTCGCCTACGCTGACCGTGGGGAGTTCCTCCCAGAGCACCTCGCAAGCGTCAGGATCGGTCGGATCCGGGGAGAAAAGGCTTGTGTAGAAGTCGCGGGCCCTCCCACACATCTCCTCCGGATCCGTGAGGGGGGTGCCGTCTTCCGCTAGAAGGCAGGTGACGTGTTTCTTGGCTCCCCTCGTTTTCTCCAGGGCATAGAAGAAGTGGGAGCCGCGGTCCATCTCCCGAAGGAGGCGGATGCGGGACCGGACGAAGGCACCTCGGGCCCGGTAGTCCTCGAGGGCCCGAAGCTCCTCCCGCTTCTCCCGGCACGCTCCGCAGAGGGACGGATCCTTGGGGTCGGCGGCCAGGCGCCTCTCCAGCTCCAAGACCTCCCGTTCCAACTGCTCTATCGCCGCATTTCTCCGCCGGCTGGTGCCCCGAGTGTAGTCGCGGCAGAAGAGCTTGGCGCGTACCTTCCCTAAATCCCACCAGCGCCGCACCGAGGGAAAGGCACGCCACTGCTCTCGCCAGGCCAGCCAAAACTCCCGGAAGAATGTCACAAAGTTCTCGTCCTCCAACAGGCTATTATTAAAGTGCCAATAGGCCGGCCCCGGTCTCTCTGCCCGGAGGGAGACCGTTATAGTAACTAAATGATGGTCGGAAAAAGGGGCCGGCCGAATGGTGGAGGAGTGAGCCTGTGAAAGGTGGAAACGGGATAAATAAATACGGTCCAACCGAGAGTGGTGTGACCGATGGGCCTCCACCCGGACAAAAGTGAACGTGGAGGTGTCATCTGGGTGATGGTCACACCAGACATCCACTAGGGAGTGATACTCAACTATTCCCCGGAGGATGTTCGCAGCAGTTGGGCTCGGCTCGGCCCCTGAGCGGTCCTGTTCCTCGAGGGTGGTGTTGAAGTCCCCTCCCAGGACCAGGCACTCGTGCGAATCTAGGGTGCCGAGAAAGTCGGACACCCGCTGGTAAAATTGTGGCCGCTTTGGGCTCATTTGCGGGGCATAGATATTAACAAGGTTGACCACGAGCCCCTCCATACGGACTCGAAGATGCAACAGGTGGCCCGGCACGACCTCAGTGACCCCTAGCACCTCGGGCTGTAGGGTGGGGGAGAACAGGGTCGCCACTCCAGCTTGCCAAGTCGCGAAGTGGCTAAAGTAGACCCCGTCCCCCCACTCCAGCCGCCACCTGTCCTCAAAGGTCGGGTCCGTATGGGTCTCCTGCAGGAAAACTACAGAGTACCCCCCTTCCCGAAGGTAAGAGAGCACCTGGGACCTGCGGAGAGCCATCCTACAGCCCCTGGTATTCAAGGTTGCAATAATAAAGGGCATCATGCGGAGGGCTGGGGGGGTGGGGGTTTCTCAGTGGCGGGAGTGTTTGTGGCCCTCGGCGGGTTGCGCAGCAACCCGTGACCCATCTCATAGATGAGTAGATCGCTTTGGAAGCTGCGGGCCCGCTCGTAGGCCGTAGCACCGCGCCTGCCGTGCCCTCTGCCCTCCTTTATAAGGGCCCTTGTGGCCTGAAAAACTTGTTCAAAGTCCCCCCAGAGCTGAAGAGCTAGCTGTACTTTATTGCGGGCACCACGGGTGTGTTCTAAGAACTTCCGTAGTGCATGCCGCAGCTCATGGGGGGATGGGGTTACGGTTCCCGGGGTACTCCCCGGTGGGATTCTTAATACAGCCGCGAGGTCCGCTAAGGCAGGTAGGCAAGGTGCGGACCACCGACGGGGCGTCTGACAGGCTGGGGTTGTTAAATCCATTTCATGCCTTGGGGTGGAAGGGGATGGCGGGGGAAAAATTGCAGCTCCTAATGGGTCGCAACTAAAAAGTGCAGAAACTGCTCCCTGGGGGGAATCTGCAACCCCAGGGGCGGCAGGAGCATTGCAGGAGGGGGTAAACTGGGTGGGGGCAGGGGAGGGGGCAGGGGCAGAGGTAAGGCTCTGAGATTCAGGAGGCAAGCAGCTAAAGGAAGGTGCCTCCTGAGCAGAAACGAGGGTTAAGGGGTAAGGGAGGGGGCTCCCAGTAATGCTAGGCATTGACTCCATGGTGGTCTTGGCGGCCGTGGCATCAGGTGGTAGACCACCTTCTGCATGGTGCTCGCCCGGGAAGGCAAGCAGGGGGAGGGAGCCTGGGGAAAAAGGGGCTGGGGTGAAATTGCCCATCCCGAGGCCAGCTGGGAGTAGATCATCCTCTCCCTGGGTGACCGGGGTCAAATCTAGGGCCTCAATCTCCGCGTACATGGAGGAGAGGCCAACGCCTGCTACCCCGGGGGCCTCTCCTCTGGGGCCCGCTTCAGCAGTCGCCTCGGGATTCGCGGGGGGTTCGGATGGTATCCGGGCAGAAGGGGCGTCCTCAGGGGCCTCGGAGGGGATGGTCTCCCGTGGAGGGGGGGTCCTGCCCTCCAAAGCCAGTCTGTCTTCCCCTCCCGACACCAGCGGATGGACCTCACTCGTGGTCGTAGCGGAGGGCTCGATGTCAGTGCCTCCCTTCCTGGTCTTCCGGGGGGCTTCCGCGTCGGATGGATGCAGCGGAGCTCGAGCCTTCCGCTTGCTCCGTTTCCCCTGGACTAGGTTCCAGCCCTCCATAGCGTCGTCTGGGGGCTGGTTAGCAGGGGTCGTGTCGGGGGGGCGGAGGCGATGGTTCAGGGGTTCGGGGGGGTAGCGGTGAGGCAGCATGAGGAGGGGGAGGGGGTTCTCCTTGGGGTGGGCCCTCTCCTATGCCCGATAATATCTTTGTCGCACCCTCCTCCATAGGCTCTGCTGAAGTGGTAATAGCAAGGGTGGGACTCCCTTGCTCGCCTGGGCATAGTAGGGAAGAAGTCTCCTGGGCCCGGGCGGGAGCAGCGATGGATTGAGTAGGAGGAGGGTTGGTTTCAGGTGCTGGGCAGCCAGGGGCGTCGGCAACAACGGGGCCGATATCCTGCCGGGTCTCGGGGGTCTCGGGTGCCCCTCCCCTCCGGGCCAAAGGGCAGTCTCTGCGGACATGCCCGGCCGAGCGGCAGAGGTAGCACCGGGCCTCTCCGGTGGAGTAGAAGACCCGATAGCGGGCTCCCTGGTAGGGGACTAGGAAGGGCCCCTCAAGCGCCTCCCCGTCACGCACCCCCGCCGGCGGTAGAAGCTGCACTTGCCGGCGGAAAGAAAGAACGTGACGGAGGGTGGGGTCCTTGCAGCCCAACGGGAGAAAGCTGATAACAGAGGTAAGTTTTCCTAGGGCGGAGAGAGCGGGTAACAGGGCAGCATTGGGTAAAAAGGGAGGAACGGAGGTGAGGACGAGGCGAACGCCCAGGTCTTCTAGCGGCTCTAGGGAGACGAACACCCCCACCACCACCAGGCCCCTCTCCACCGCCTCTTGGGCGGCAGCCTCCGTAGCTAAGAAAAAAACGACCTTCCCATACATCTTGGAGGCCGCCACAATAGCCGTGGGTCCTACCACCTTCGCCAACGCCTGCACGTACGTCTCCACGTGGGGTGAGGTGGGCACCAGGAGGCAACGGACACCGTGCCTCCTGGTCAAGGCGGAAAAAGGGCCCCGGCTGCTGGTGATGGTAGCGGAGGCAGTGGGTGGGCGAGATGACGAGGCGGCAGGCAAGGGGGAACCTGCCACCGCCCGGGCATACGTCCTGGGGCCCGGGGGAGGGGCACTCGCAGAGCTGGTGGAGGGAACCGCGGGGAGGGGCGTCGCGGTCGATGACAAGGCTACGGCTGTGGGGGCAGCCCCTGCCATGGAGGGCCCAGATGTTTTAGCGGGGCCCTTTCCTTTCGGCCCGCCCTGGTTTTTGCGGCCAGCTGGCAGGGGGTGCTTAGAACCTGAGGGGGCAGGGGGCGTAGCAGCAGCAGTAAGCACTCCGGTACTTCCTGCTGCCGGTGCCCCAGCGGGGGCGGTGGCAAGTATTTTGACAATTGTGGTGGGGGGGGGAGGTTGGGGGTTGGGCGGGGGGGGTGGGGGAGAAACAACTAAATTTGCCAAAGGGGCCTCGCCCCTCCCATTCCCTGCCATCGTGAGCAGGGAGAGACGGGGAGACAACCGGAAGGAGAAGGGGGGGAGAGGGGGAGGTGAGTTAACCACTCCTCCCTACTAGGCTACAGGCGGGGGAAAGGAGGAAAAATACCAAATGGGGTGGACAAGGAGGGGGGGGGGAATTCAATAATAGGGGCAGGCTGTAAAATAAGCAGTCCGAAAGGGGGGGGGGGGGTATAAACCCACGCACGTTTGTCCAAAGAGTCTCGTTTGGTCAGCTGTTATGTCCGGTCCGAAAGGCAAAGTCCAAAGCAAACAGCTGGATCCGAAGGCAGATGGCAGATTGCCAGCAGGGACGAAGCAGCGGGGGCCGTGACAGTTGTAGTAGTGGTGGGGGGGGGGTGAGGGGGGCACCGATGGATCAGGGGGCAGCTTGTTGCCACACCCCCTGTGCCGCCACAAACGCGATTAAAACACAGTCAAACTCCCCCCCACGAGAGTAGAATTTGAAAAGTTAGTCAGTCGTACGGCCCCCGTCACGGTGATTGATAGCTTCGTAAATTATTTCTCCTGTCTTCCGAAATCCTTCTTCTCCGGCCATGTTGGCTGTGTTCCAAGGCTTCCGGCATGCGAAGAATGTTGTAAAGATAGTCCGAGCTGCCAGCAAAGCGGCTGGGTCTGGGGGCTTCCACTCTCCCCTCCGGATAGCAAAATCAGCAATCTTCCCCGCCTCCTCCGGGGGTCTCAGCTAAAACAAATAGCTGCGCCCGAAAGCAGGCGAGGGGGGCGAGTGGTGCCGGCTGCAAGATGGCAGCCTGTCAGCACTCAGACAAGAGCAAAAAGCGGCAGAAAATCAAACCAAAACAAAAGAAAAACACAAAAAGCATCCGGCCCGTTCGGGGGTAAACTAAGGCAGGGTCCAAAAGTAAGAAAAATCCAGGCCAGGGGGCTTTAGGAAAGAATAGAAAGCAGATAGCTGAGGAGCTAGCTAGGGACGGTCCCGTCCTCCAACAGGGAAGGTTCCAGAACAATCAGGAACCTTCTAGAGACAGTAAAGACAGGCTGATTAGAACACCTGCAGCCAATCAAGAAGCTGCTAGAATCAATTAAGGCAGGCTAATCACGGCACCTGGGTTTTAAAAAGGAGCTCACTTCAGTTTGTGGTGTGTGTGTGAGGAGCTGGGAGCAAGAGGCATTAGGAGCTTAGAGTGAAAACGCATACTGTTGGAAGACTGAGGAGTACAAGCATCATCAGACACCAGGAGGAAGGTCCTATGGTGAGGATGAAGAAGGTGTTGGAAGGAGGCCATGGGGAAGTAGCCCAGGGAGTTGTAGCTATTGCACAGCTGTTCCAGGAGGCACTCTAGACAGCTGCATTCCACAGGGCCCTGGGCTGGAACCCGGAGTAGAGGGCGGGCCCGGGTTCCCCCCAAACTTCCCAACTCCTGGTCAGACACAGGAGGAGTTGTCCTGGACTGTGGGTTCATGAAAGTGGCCAAACTGAGGGCTGCTGTGAAGCTCCAAGGTGAGCAAATCTGCCAATAAGCGCAAGACCCGCCAAGGTAGAGGAGGAACTTTGTCACACAGGCTAGAAACCAATGTAGTATCTCACATAGAGTTACCATATGTCAAGTTTAACAATCAATATCCCTTAATACAGACTGCCTTGCTAATAAACAGTCAATTCAGATATCCCAGTGGTAAATAAAATACACTGTTAATAAATGTGCTGTGACCAATCAAGAATGGAGATTTTCAGATGTCTTATGAATAGGCAATATTGTTGGTGTGTAAACATGTGGAGTTCCCATTGAAATCAATGGAATTAGCATACACGCACCTGGAGGTAGAGTATGGCTCTACTGTATATTCATGTATATTAGATAGGCAGGTCATGTTATCAGAATGGATGATGATGGACTTCCCCAAAAAGTTTTCAATGGTGAGATGAAACTTGGAAAGCACAGGAAGGATGGTCAACAAAAACACCGTTACGCAGAATCTCACCTCATGCAGCATAAATACTGATAACTGTGAAGACATGGCCAAGGACGGATCTGAATGGGAAGCAATTATCCATGAAGGATGTAAACACTCTGAGTAAGACAGATACAAAAAACTGATCAAGAAAGGACCAAGAACCATGCCAAGTCTTCAGTGGCAGCCTGCACATTCCTGAGACAGCTCCTTGTGGATCAGACAATACAGCCACCTGAGAACACAAGTGATCCAGTAACCTCCTTATTAGATATGATGGACAGCCATACACTATATACACACTATATAGCAGTGGTGGGCAACCTGCAGCCCATCAGGATAATCCGCTGGCATGCCACAAGACAGTTTGTTTACATTCACCGTCCGCAGGCATGGCTGCCCACAGCTCCCAGCGGCCATAAATTTCTCAGAGAAGATAGGAATTTTAAGAGAAACTTGAAAATGTTACTGAATCAGAAAATAAATGTTTCCCTAATTGTTTCCATAATTTTAAGGAAAATGTTTTTAATTAGGATCCATGCTTGTCAGTCCCACTGTACTTCCATACTGGTGGAAGCAGGGTGCTCTTCGTAGGGTTTACCACATAAGGGTGCAGACGTTCCATGCTCCTAAAATGAGTCTTTTCTTCTTTGTTGTTTTTTTGACCACTGTAGGATGATCTGCCAGGCATGGTAATCTGGCCAGATACTTTGGGGCAGGCAATGTTTAGGACACCTAAACATTTAGGATTAGAATTTAAATGGAAGATATAACAATGGATAGAATCATTTTCTTCTAAAGAAGTTTGGGATCTGTTCTATTTGGCCTTTGATTTTTCCAATGGCAACTTGTTCCCAACAAAATAAGCCACAAGTCAAATTTAACAAAAGGAGAAATCCCAACCAGCAATACCTATGTTGGATTTTGTTTATTTTCAAAAAGTTTGGATCTTTCCAGTTTTAAATCTGTCAGCTAGCCTGATAACTCTGAAATTGGTGCATAAAAGTTTGCTGAAAGAGATAAACTTGTACATCATCCACATTAAAATGAAGAATCACACAATGTAATGGCAAATATAGGAGCCAGAGGAAGCATAGACACTGAAAAATCTCTAAGTGATCCCTACTTACAGGAACAAAATCGGAAAAGAACATTTATGATGAACTGGCTCTACAAACACAAAAAATGAAATGAAAGCATGTCAGAATGATGTGTGAAATACTCATGTACTTCAAGTATTTAATGAGAAGAACCCCATGGTCCACATAATAAAGAGCCATAAAAGAGACCTGTAAGAACGAAAATGAGTGACAGGAAATCCAACTGCAAATGGAAAGTCATAAATGGATGTTAAAGCAATCTCTGTGCTATAGACCGATCAAAGGCCTGACTGAAATTTTTTAAATAGTGAAGTATCAGAAAGGCAAGGCTGCAGAAATCTCATCATACCCCTTTTCCAAATCTTTTGCTGAAAAGAACAGATTTGAAATAGAGTAGAAATCTGATAGATTGCTTGAAGACAAAAATAGCTTCTTAACAGGTGACATAAATAACTTCAGCAACCTTTAGTGAAGTGATAAATAGATAGTGAGTGATGTAATAAAAGAAACTAAAGGATGTCTCCATTCTGTCCAATTACATTCTGTCCTTGGATCTAGGTAACTAGTCGTGAGATGTTAATACTGTGCTACATCTATGATAAAATATGTCACAAATTCAAGATCTGTGGAATGGACTGATGCATACAGGTTAAAAAAAGGGGGGGGGGGAGAAAAGATGCAATGTCAGGAGAGAATAAAGTGATAATCAAAGTCATGTCAGTTAAAATAAAAAAAAATCTACTCAGAAGCACCATGAAGACCTGTCTGAAATAAATGAACATATAAAATACCGATAAATAATTTTCAATAGCATTGTTGGATGTTTTTATCCTTTCTAATTTATTTACAAAACAAAATAAGCTCTCACTCACTGAAAACCAATCCTCATTTTCAATGAGGTTCCAGAGCAGAAGCAACATGGTAAAAAATAAAGGCAAAAATTGGAAAAAGTATAAATATTTGAAGCATGATATAGAGCTAATAACTCAAACATTTTAAAAACTAACCCAACACAAATTAATATTCTTTTAAGTGACTTTTCAAGTACTTGTGTAAATATGTAGATTATGCAATGCAATCCAGTAGTCTGGTTCCATTTTAAAAATATGAGGTTATAGATATTTTGTAGTTATAATGAATAATTTAATATTTGGCTTTGACAGCCATTGTACAAGCATATTCATTATCGTAAATGAGTAATATAGATACCTCAGTGCATTCTATATATTCTACATACAATAAATATTTATATAAGTAAATCCCATGCTTTGACATTTACTTACTTTTTAATGGTATCCCATTTTATTTCAGATCGCCACATAATGTTTTATACAGTAGATAGTATCCTGATTCTCTGTTACATTCTTAAAAACGTACATTGTATTTTGGATCAGGTATGCTGACTAAGTAATGGAAAGATGCTATAACTTCTTTGAATTATTTTCCAGTTTTATCCTTGTCCTTTGTTATTAATTAGATCAAGCCAAATTTATATTGAGACCGGGCTGTTTGTGTAAAATACAGACTGTATTTTGATTAAAGTTCTTCTTCTGCTCAGTGCAAATTCCAAGATATGTTGTTTTATGAAACCAACTTTTGTTGGTGGAAGAGAAAAGATTTCAGATTTCAAAAAGACAACCTCAGTGTCACAGCTAAATAAAGGTGGGAGAGATAGTTAATCAGAAGGGGTTAACACATGTTGCTAGAAATCACTTAAAAAGAAGTAGGCAATTAACACAACTGCAGTTTTAGGATAAAGCAGGTTTAGCGGGTTACAATGAGTCATAAAACCAGTGTCTCTATTGAGACCATGATTTTTAGTGTCTAGAAGACTTATGAATTTAAATTCCCAAGCTTGTCTTTTGAATGTTTTGTGCAGGTTTCCTTTGAGGAGGAGGACTAATAAGTCAGATATGGAGTAATTGTTTTGTGAAAAGTGCTTGCCCACAGGGTGTTTTTGTCTTTTTTAAATTTTTTGTAATAGTTCATTTCAGAGTGTAGTGATTGTCTGTTGTTGGGACATTTGAGGCACCAGCTGAGGTATGCCACATACAGTAAAAGCTTTGTTATCTGGCATGTTGGGGAAATGGGGGGTGCTGGTAAGTAAAAATTTCCAGTTAACTAAGATGGAGGGAGTTTGGGTATAGGAGCAGGTACGGGGTGCCGGATCCGGGCTGCGCTCACCTTGGGCTGCTCCCTGCAAGTGGTGACCTGTCCCTGCTGCTCCTGGGCGAAGGTGCAGCTCTGAGGCTCTGCATGATGCCTCTGCCCACAGGTGCTGCCCCCGCAGCTCCCATTGGCTGCAGTTTCCGGAGAGCTTGCCACTTGCAGGGAGCGGCCCGAGGTGAGCACCGCCTGGATCCAGCACCTCCTCCCGTGCCCCAGCCCCACACCCCCTCCTGCACGCCGAACCCCTCATGGCTGTTCCTCCACCTATGAGAAGCAGGGACATGTCACCGCTTCTGGGAGCCACATGGAGCCAGGTAGGGAGTCTGCCGGCCCTGTGCCAACCAGACTATACACTGGACTTTCAAAGAAGATCAGAAATGCCAGTTTATAGAGCTTTCAGGTTGGTAAAGTGCCAGATAACACATGTGCCAGATAGGCCATGTGTAGGACCCATGGATCTTGAAAGATGTTTTGTCTATATCTTGAAAGCTTGTCTCTTCCACTATCAGAAGTTAGTTCAATAACAGATATTACCTCACCCACATTTGTCTCTCATATCCTGGGACCAACACAGCAAATGATGTTTAGTCTGACATGTCTAGTTGGCAGCCGGTATCAAGCGGAGTGTCCCAAGGGTCGGTCCTGGGGCCAGTTTTGTTCAATATCTTCATTAATGATCTGGAGGATGGTGTGGATTGCACCCTCAGCAAGTTTGCAGTTGACACTAAACTGGGAGGAGTGGTAGATACACTGGAAGGTAAGGATAGGATACAGAGGGACCTAGACAAATTAGAGGATTGGGCCAAAAGAAATCTGATGAGGTTCAACAAGGACAAGTGCAGAGTCCCATGCACTGCTACAGACTAGGGACTGAATGGCTAGGCAGCAGTTCTGCAGAAAAGGACCTGGGGATTGCAGTGGATAAGAAGCTGGGTATGAATCAATAGTGTGCCCTTGTTGCCAAGAAGGCTAACAGCATTTTGGGCTTTATAAGTAGGGGCATTGCCAGCAGATCGAGCGACGTGATCATTCCCCTCTATTCGACATTGGTGAGGCCTCATCTGGAGTACTGTGTCCAGTTTTGGGCCCCACACTACAAGAAGGATGTGGAAAAATTGAAAAGAGTCCAGCGGAGGGCAACAAAAATGATTAGGGGGCTGGAGCACATGACTGATGAGGAGCGGCTGAAGGAACTGGGATTATTTTGTCTGCAGAAGAGAAGAATGAGGGGGGATTTGATAGCTGCTTTCAGCTACCTGAAAGGGGGTTCCAATGAGGATGGATATAGATTGTTCTCAGGGGTACCAGATGACAGAATAAGAAGTAATGGTCTCAAGTTGCAGTGTGGGAGGTTTAGGTTGGATATTAGGAAAAACTTTTTCACTAGGAGGGTGGTGAAGCACTGGAATGAGTTGCCTATGAAGGTGGTGGAATCTCCTTCCTCAGAGGTTTTCAAGGTCAGGCTTGACAAAGCCCTGGCTGGGATGATTTAGTTGGGGATTTATCCTTCTTTGAGCAGGGGTTGGACTAGATGACCTCCTGAAGTCCCTTCCAACCCTGATATTCTATAATTCTATATATTTATGGTCACTGGTGGCTTATAATGAGGTGCTAATGGGACTATGCCCTCTCCTTTCTTCCCTATAGCAAACAAAAAACTTTTGTTGTAGATATCTTTAATTTCCCTCTTTTCTTCAGTAGTGCAATGGAGAACGCAGCAAGGGTGGATCAGGGAAGAGAGGAGGAGCTGGCAGGTTCTAATTCTTTCCCTGCATGCACCATCTAGAGTGCAATCAGGGAAGGGGTAGGCTGGCTTTCTCCAGACCCTCAGTATAACAATACCACAGGGTATATTTACACCTCATTCTAAATCTGTCTTTGGGGGACATGGGCTTGTGGAGTTGGTGTTTCAAAGCCCTCACCTGAACATCCACACTGCATTGTAAATCTGGGCTTATAATTGCTGGACCCCAGTCTCAGAGCTGTGCTAATGGGTCTATACTGCACTGCGCAAACCTTCTGACTCAGATCTACACCTTGAGCTGCATCCACACTGCAAATTAATAGGGCTTAGACTTGAGTCACAGCTGGGCTCAGGGGGCTCTGGCCCACCCCCCTGGCAGGTCCAGGGACCCAGGTCCTGAGTGCTTGCTGACCCAACTGAGATTGATTTGTGCATGTATGAGAGCAGGGGTTGGACTCAAACTTGAGTCAGAGCTCAGGCTTACTGTGCAGTCTAGACATACCCATAGAGTACAGTACATACATAGAGTACAGGGACAGAGGCTGGTGGAGAAGATTTTTTACCCTTTAGGGTACGTCTATACAGGAAATAAAAGGTGTGTTCTGAATTTGGGTACTCTAACCACATAAAATAGCAGTGGAGACACAGATACTCAGCTTTTAACGCAGGTTAGCAGCTCCAGTTCAACCCCAGGCTCCCATATTCGCTCTGACCAAGTAAACAACGAGTTGAAAATTGAGGCGGATGGGGGATGGAAATGTTTACCAACATTTTGACAAAAAATTGGAAACATTTGAAATATTCTGACCAGCTTTAATGGTAGGTAGGTGGCAGAGGACGAGAAGAAATAAACTAATCGAAAATTAAAGTATGATCTGAAAATAAATGTAATGAACGAATACAATTACTTATAAGAAGTCTCAAGAAAATCATCAAAACAGGAAGGTGCTAGTTCTGAACAAGAATTTATGAGATTTAATGGAATAGTTGAAAACCCTAAATTAATTAGCAAGTTCATTTAAAGAAATACCCACATTACAGTGAACATAATGAATGGAATAAATTAATAATCATTTCGTAAAAGAAAGCTCATGTTACACTGTATGGAATATGGGAGACACTTTATGATATTGTTGATACCAATATTATAAAATTGTAAGGAATCTGACCAGATATGCCATATATGGTATCTGTGAAAATTTTATGATTTGCCAAGTATCATGATCTTGTTTATACATTTGCATCACCTTTGTATTGTGAGTTATAGATATGTATGGTATGTCCGTATTTCCAAACTTGTGCTGGGTTTCTGGGTGACACCCCCAGACAGATTGGCATCAGCACTGCCTAGCATGTTCAGTGGCCCATCACAGGTCATCAGTTGTACAATGAACCCATTGAAAGGACCCAGGGGATACACCTTATGTGTCAACAGGACTTGTAGGCGCATGCCTGTGGACAGGGGACTACAAGGTTTTTCCATGCCATGTGCTGTGAAGCTTGTGTTTGAGACACAGGAAGTACAAGCCACATGGCAAAAGAATATAAAAGGCAGCTGCAACATCTCCATTTTGTCTTCATTACTGCTTCTTACCTCTGGAATAACTTTTATACAAACCAAAGCTCTGAATAATGGATTGAATGACCCATCCAAGTTGTAGATGTGTTCCAGAGGGACTTTCAAGACAGCAAATTCAGCAACACAGCTAAGGATCTGATATATGGACTTTGAAGTCTCTGCATGTATCTGCGTGCTTTATCATTTAATAACTCTCTTTTTGTTCTTTCTTTCTTTTATAATAAACCTTTAGTTTTAGACACTAAAGGATTGGCTGGCAGCATGGTATTTTGGGTAAGATCCAAACCTATACTGACCTGGTAATGTGACTGACCCTTTGGGGTCAGAAGAACATTTTGTATAGTGAGTAAAGTTTGTAAATAACTTCTCACTGTACTGGAACTATGTGCTGATTGGGAGCCAGAGAACTGGACTGCAATAAAGTGATTTCTTTTTTCAGCTTCTTGATAACCAGTGTGGGGGATCAGAAGCAGTTTGTGACCAGTTGGTGAGTTTAACTTCAGTGTTAACCACCAGTTTTGGGAGTATCTGCTCTTCCTCTTTCAGCCTGCTCCAACTTTGGCATTTTCAGTGAGGGCTACCCCAGGTACACCAGGTCACCGCTCATATATCACAAGAACCTGTGCAAGCTTTACTTGTTGATAGGCATGATTCTCTGCTCAGTTACAACAATGTTGCACTGTGTAACTTCACTGGCATCAATGCACTTTTCTTTGCCTAAAACTAGTGCAACAGAGTGGAAATATAGCCCAACACACACACACACACACACACAATTCAACATTAAGGTTTCAGTGTCAAGCACTCAAAATTTCGGAAATTTAGGAAATAACTGAATTATAACAATCAGTGCAGCCTTAATTTGATCCCCTTTGTGCACATGCATTATGATACAGTCTTTAATTACACAATCACGCGTTATTTTTTCCTCAGAACTTCTGTTTGATTGAGTGCAAAGCCCCACCCTTATCCTGAGTCCTTGTACAAATCTCCTTGCCAAGCTAGCCCATTCTGACACCCTCAGTCCTGGGTTCAGATGAAATCTTCAAAGAATTTAGCTGCCAAACTGTAACAAGCCCGTACTGAACATATGTGAACTGTGAATTTTTTAAAGGGTTTATACATTTTCCAAATTTGTGCAATTTTTCACTCAGACATCAAAGTGTACAATCTCTAACACAAAGGCAACATCCCTAACAAATTTCAATTCCCTGCTCCAAAGCTGAGGGGTGCTAGAATGACTCAACACAATAGTTTTAATATTTTGGTTTTTTTAATATGGGCAAATCACATATCTTTCCTATTCTCATTCTCAGAAATGGGTGAACCATTTTTTCCTGAAACTTTCCCCAAAATGTCATCTTGAAGCAGACACCCCCCATGGGAAATGTCCACTTGATTAAAGTTTAGAAAGGTTATAAGCAACTAGGTTTGGACAACCTTAACTAAATGTGGTGCTACCAGTTTGGCATATAACAACTACTAAATCAAAAGAAAAAGAAGCACAGATCCATTTAGACAGAATAAATATAGGCACCAATCATAAACAGCAGCTTAGCTGTAAATGAAAGATAAATGCAACATCTCTGCAATTGTTCTGACTTATGATGAGCAAATAACAAGATACAAGTCTGCTTGTGTAATACAGATGGCAACCAAACTCTGATTCAATGTCAGATCGTTTAAAATGAAAAATTTAGAATACCTAAAGATAAGCAGAGCTTTTTTTATAGATATATAAAATTTTAGGTGATAACATTTTAACAAGCACTTGGAGCAATTAAAAATACATTTGTTGCACTATATGAAGACTGGTTTCAGAGTAACAGCCGTGTTAGTCTGTATTCGCAAAAAGAAAAGGAGTACTTGTGGCACCTTAGAGACTAACCAATTTATTTGAGCATGAGCTTTCGTGAGCTACAGCTCACTTCATCGGACTCCTTTTCTTTATATGAAGACTGAAGTCAACAGTTTCCTATCTGGTCATATTAAAGGTTCAGGATGCAAAACCTGGTACCAGAAAATTAATTATACCTTCTAACGCAATGGTATGATGCAAAGTTCAATTTGTTAGTATAGTCCTATAGTTGCTGCACCTAACAAAGGAAAAATCCGAAGCACAATTGCTTTTACAGTCTCAACAGACTAATATTTGTAACAGAGATATTGGAATGTGCATCCTGTTTTTAAAAACAATCAGAAATAGTATCCCCAGAGTGTCAGAGTCAATCTGTCACGTAAACTCACAGTTTGCATTGTAGCCAGTATCGAGCACTGAGATTCACAGTCATTACTAACCTTCCAAACTAAACAGCCACCCCCACAAAATCCTCCCTCTAGTTTAAATAACTGCTTTAACAGTAGAACATTTAAAAGGGATTTCTGCAATAACACCACAGTACGCAACAAGTAAAATCTTGATTTCAAATCTAATAGAGGAATCCCATGGAAATGATACTTCTGGTAATAACAAGTTTTATAGGCCACAAGTGACACCAGTAAACAAATCCAGAAAATCCTATAAATCAAGTGTTTCCTGCAACTGTCTCCCACAGGTCCTGAAACTGTGGATAGCAAAGAGGTATATTTCACGGAGTCTCTGGAGTGTCATAGTTTAATGGTATTTCACAGCTACAGTACATTATATTCCCCCTGTCACCCTGTAAACTACAGTAACGTGAAGTGGTAACATAGCGTAATGAGACAAATAAAACCCAATGTAACGTGACATACAAGAAAATAAATGCAGCATATCACTAAAAGCATCCTCACTACAGGGAACCCCAATGGGTGTTTTGTAGAAATGTACAGGTCATTCATTTTTTACATATTTCTACTGTGTTTAATCTTTGTGGATCTTCATGCTTCCACAGAGAACTTTAATATTATATTAGCAAGCTGTGCAATAGCACAACTGTAGAAAGCTCAAGTAATAAAATGCAAGGAGTTCTGTATACAACTTTCTGTAGGGCTTTTAAAGGTGAAATGAAAGACTTTTACAAAATAAAGAGCTAAAACAACTGTCTAGGATCCCCAAAACATTAACAGAATAGATGAATAAGAATTAACTATGTTATGCCAAGGAAAAAATCAGTTTAATTGTTTTGCTTCTCTTACCTGCCCAGCCCTGAGCTTTGGGATCTGTGTTCTTCTTGATGACAGCAGTTATATCTAATAGTATAAAGAATATGGGAAATAGAGCTCTCTGCATGTTTTTAGGTATTAGAGATACCACGCAGGTTATCAAATCTCTACTCAGTTGTTAGCGGGTAAAGAGCCTTTCTGTTCACCCTTCAAATGTATTTACAAATTTCTCACATTTTTCAGTAGTCTCAAATGTCCCGTCATTTGTACTGTGTAAAAAGAAAAAATGATCACAGTGTAATCCACAGTGACTATAACATGCCTCCCTAACGGAAAAGATTCCTGTGCAGTATACTCCTACTGCAAAATAGAGTGGGCACCATTAGAAACTGAAAGTGTACTGTCCCCTGTTACTTACTTTTAGCACAATATTTGCAGTATTCCCTTTAGTTAGAATGGAAAATACCAAAAATACTACAGCTGATATATCCTATACGTGTTAAATATCCAGCTTTTTAGATGTTGCCCACTATATTGTCCTGTCAGAAATAGGATTTGCCCAAAAAAGCAGAGGTGCTGAGTAAGGAGGTGAAGTTACACTGTTTTACTAATTATTAGCAATTTCTATTGTTTTCATAACAGTATTTTTATCATAATATTCTTATTCAGTTATTATTAAATCTGTCAGCATTAATCTAGAGGTATGCTTGTCCTCAATGTCACATGACTGACAGTATAAAAAAAAATTTAAAGACATATTGATATGCTTTATTATTATCCTCTGGAAATATTTCCCTAAGCACATCTCCTCTGTAAAACACATTTTATTGACTATCTGTTACCTGCCACGGATATCCAGCTTTTGATTTTAAATGTGCTTGATCATATTGAGGTTTAAGAAATGATCATGGAGGATAGGTCCATCAATGGCTATTAACCAGGATGGGCAGGGATGGTATCCCTAGCCTCTGTTTGCCAGAAGCTGGGAATGGGCAACAGGGGATGGATCACTTCATGATTGCCTGCTTTTTTCATTCCCTCTGAAGCATCTGGCATGGGCCACTGTCAGAAGACAGGATACTGGGTTAGATGGACCTTTGGTCTGACCCAGTATGCCTGTTCTTACGTTCTTAAAAATCAGATGTTAATTTGTGGGGTCAAAAAGTGCCACTTGGAAACACTTTATCAAAAGGAGTACAGTTACCGTCATCATTTGCTGTTAAATGTGACAGATTATCGATCATATATAGACTTGAAAGAATTCAATTTCTATTTTTTTGTTAATTTGACATATAATATCAATGTTCATTTTAAGTATTTTTCCTATTTTTATCAATTTTAAATTTTTACAGTTCCTGGAAATTATGGGTGGTCAGACAATAATTATTTAATTAACCATTAAAACACAAATTGTCAGCATCACATGTCAAAATATACAAAGTAAATATCCTTAAATCAAACTCTAATAAGCTATCAAGTAGCATTTTTGTTACTTTTCCGACCTGTAAATTTCAATTATTGTCAATGAAAATATTTATCAGTTTGTGTCTGTACAGTGCAATTGAGATTTACTGACATTTGCTGATAAAAATCTAATCTTCCAAACCATCTCATATATAACCTCCAGTATAAAAAACCCTTAAAAACTTTTTAAAAAAGAAAGGTATGTTTTCCATTCAGTCGAAATTATCTTTACTTTGTTGAATGAAAAAGGCTCCACTATACATTATGTTTACATGTTAGCACCGATTTCCTTTTTTTCCTCTTCATTAATGCAAAACAAAGTGTCATATCCCAAATTGAACTAATAATGCTATGAAGTTCTAGAGCATACATAATTCCTTTAGCAATTAAACTCTATACAATGCACATTTTGGGACTGATCCTGTGGTCGAGCTGAGTTGCACCCTCCCTTCAGTTTCAGTTGGAGGCAATGCTTTTATGACCACTCTAGCTTTTCCCAGTCATGTCCTCTACACTGGGGAACAAGAAAGGGAGTGGTAGCTTTGGTGGTCAGATGCCACCAGAGGATTCCCCTGCAACAGGGGTATTCTCTGCCTTCAGATCCATTGAATTTACAGGTTCAAAGAAGCTGTATGGTGTCCATGAATCTTGCCATAATTTAAAAGAATCATTGATAGTTTCTCCTCTTTTATCCAATGGGGTACTTACCTCCTCAGATCAACTGCCAAATACAGAGCAGCAAGAGGAGAAATTTGTGGCCATGCAGGGCCCAAACGTTTAGGCTCTAAATAGGCAAAATTCCTTTTAGTGGGAGCTGAGGTTGGATATTGATGGCAGGGTCAGTTGCAGGTTGCTAGAAAATGAAGCCTGTTACCCTGGGAATGCTTTTGCACTACAGATCTACAAAATTAATTTAACATTTATATTCAAATATTGATTGAGTTTCAATATGCTTGGAAAAAATGGGGTTCCAACATTATTCAAGTAGTATTTAACCTGTGGAAAAAGTCTTCAGTATCCTTTGAAATGTATGAACTAAACTTTTGATAGCATGATAGTGACATTTTAATTTTTTTCTTTAATGAAGCCTTTTCACAGCTCCTAAATGTCTGTAGTACTAATTTGAAATCATGGCATGATTTGTTAATTCTTATAGGTCTGCAAAACCTGAATAAAAAGGACAAAATTTGAACCAGATTTTCTGAGTCTTGCCAAGACATTAATTTAGTATTATTACTGTCAAGAGTGAAACGTGCTCATAAACTTGCAGCATCACATCACATACTTCACAGCTGAACTGGCATTCCATTACATCAAACCCACGATGTTATCTGCTATTTAAGAGAACCAGTGAAATTGTCTATTTTTACTGAATTTAAAGCTGCCCATTCTCAGGACCTTTCAGAGTAGTAGAAAAAAACAGTTGTTGGGCCACACACTGAAAGACTGGTCTTTATTTCCAGGTTCCAGTCACCTGACATAGATCAAAGACTAGTACCCTGTCACATGACAGAAGTCATACTAACTTCTATGACTAATATTCCATCTTCTTTTATAGGAGAAAGGAGGAAACAAATGCAAATAAACTGTAATTTGAACTAAAAACCAACAACCACAGTCTAATACCACCAGCTAATCAAATGCACAAATAGGGACATCTAGGATGGAGGTCAGGGTAGATTATCAGAATCCCATGTCAAGTGAGAGGATTATTCTGTTTCTAGTATTTAGAACATCTGCTAATAACCACTGTCCCAGAACCTCAAAGGCTTTCTGAACACACAACCATTTCTTGTTGGCAGAAGAGTTCCTTCCTTCTGCAGTAGCTCATTCAACTGCTCAAGTGAATCTGATCTCTGAATCCTGCATTTGCTACTCCTGGTACTTTTTATTGGCAGTGACTGGCTAGGTGGGTAGATATTATTTTTGTTAGCACACAGTGTAAATAACAACTCTGGGGGTAAGAATACACTGTGAAAATTAGTGGTGTTTTAAAACATGTTAGTTAACATATGTTAACATTACTTAAGCAAAAAAGCGTGATTGTAAATGTGTTAGCTGGTCATGGTTAGGACTAGAGAGAGACCAGCGGATTGACTAAGACCAGATAATGAATTTTCAAACATCACTCTAATTGTCTGCAGCAGATCCTAACTAGTGCTTAAAACCACATTAATGAACTCATGTTAGATACCACATTTAAAAACACCATATGTTTTCCCAATCTACAAAAGCTCTGGATGCCTTCAGTAACTGCCATCCTTTTGTTTAGATGTCATTTTCCCCCTTTATGGTTGCCAACCTCAGAGTCAATTGTGACTTTGTGCAGATGGCATATTTGTTACTTTGGTACAATTTGGAGAATCCATTTCATAAATTACCTAATCAACTGCTGATGTCTCTACTATGATTCTATGTGGTACCAGAGGACCTTGTCCAGATGGTGATGGGTTTGGATGATAGATAGTTCTGTGACAAAAGTGCAGACATGCTGCAGTGTAAGGTTGGCCTCCATCAGGGTTAGGTGCTCAGTCCATCACTTTTCATAATTGTAATGGACTTCATAAGTAAATCCAAATGAAAGGTGGTACAAAGTAGATCTATGCAGATGATATTACACTGATGGCCAATACTGAGGAACATTTGGTTTAGGCAAGTGAAGCCTGGAACAGAAAACTAATTAGGGCCTCAACATAAGAAAAGAAAATTTGAAGTCACGTGGGTGACTAGCATGTAATGAAGGCAGATGCATGTCCACATCGAGGGCCACTGCCTAAAGCAAGTTTCCGAGTTTAAGCATCTTGAGGGCTGGTTAGCAGAAAATGCAGAAATCAACAGAGAACTGCAAGTAGGTCTTCTTAGAGCATGGAAAGTCTGGCATAAGATTAGTGGTGTGTTTTATGATAAATGGATGTCCAGACAACTTGAGGGACAATTATACAAAGCTATGGTAAGACCAGCTCTTCTGTATGAATCAGAGACATGGACAACTAGGGAGAGTCAACTAAGAGGACTTGAAACCATTTACATGAGACGTTTGAGGGCAGTGAGAGGCCCATATACAGAATGTGGTCATCAGGAGTGAGACTACGGTCTGTGGTATCAGAAAGAAGAGGGTCGAGAGGAGACTAAGCTTGTATGGGCATGGATGAAGGATGGATGAAGGGAATCCTGCTAGGGAGGCATTTGAGGCTAGACTTTGTGGTCAGGGAACAAGAGGACAGCCAGAAAACTGTGGATAGACTGTGTAGAGGAGAACAGAAAGAATATGGAGTGACCCCTGGAATGACAAGCATGAAAAAGATTGATCTGGCAACCCAACCCCAGCTAGCTGGGGAAATAGGAAGAAGTTTTTGCCTTTCTCCCTACAAGTATCTAACAGGTGATCCTGATGAAGTAATGTGTCGTGTGTTGTAAAATTCTAACAATGCTAACTGTTCTTACACTTCTCAATACCCAGATGCATTATGATTTGTATTTCAGACCTCATGCTGTGTAGTACTGCTGTGTGTTCTTTGGAGAAACTTCCTGAACTGTTATAATTCAAGATGGCAGGACTGGAGATCTATTAGGCATATCATAGAACAAACAGGAGGAAATGAAGATGCAGAGATGGGGCAAAAAATGAGAGGTTAAGGGAGGATAAATAGAGAGGATAAGGGAAGATTCAAGTACCTTTAAAAGTTTACAACCATATTCTCTGCTGATGTAAATGGACAAATCCAACTGAAATCAATGGAATGGCAAATGTTTACACCAGAGAATTTTACCCTTTCTTTTCAAAACTCTTACAATTGGTTGAATAGCCCCCAGACTTATAGCACCTGTCCTAGATTGTACTAATAGATACAAAGTGATTATACAAGATTTTTGTTTCTGCTTTTAATAAGTTATTTAATGGGCTTGTAATGTAGATGGTTGCATCCTAGAATTATATATTCTTTTAATATGAACGGTCAAAAAGCAGTAAACAGGTTTATTCCCAGTGCTTTCACAGGGAAACAAGACATCACCAGCATTTGGATAATCCATTTTTATCCACTGTATTCAGGATGCTCTAGCCACTTCATTTTAAACTAATATAGTTTCATTTATTTCCCTTTTTCTGTCTCTATACTGTACTCTTTTTTTCTTAATGCATGCGCTAAAAATCCTGCCAACAAAGTGTAAACAGAAATCTTAATATATAAACCATTATTTATTTCCAGCACTTATTTAAAACAAAGAAGTTCCTTTGTGAGCCACAGAATCCTTTATCAGGGTGAATGACAGCAGTTTTGAAAAGAGCGGAACCCATCTTTGTTTGCTTGTCTGTAACTGAAGTAATGGCATAGAACATTAAACCAATGTCTCTTAAGAGACAAAATGCATTTTCTTTCAGCATTAATGGTCCACTGCTAGTGTGAAGATGATTAAAACTGGGAGTAAAGAGAGGGGAAAGTCCATAGTAGGCTCTACAGTTCAGGTCTATGGAACTTGTTAGCAAACAAAGCCAGAAAGTCAAGCATTTGAGTAAACAGTTCAACATGAAATTACCCACTGAATGCTATCAGGCATTGTGGTCAAATACATCTGCTGCACAGTTAGGCAATAGATAGAGTGATTTAGCACTGCATACAAATCAGTGGGTTTCTATGTGATGGTACCAACTGAAAGGCTGGCAGCAGCAAGACGAATGCCAATCACTTAGCGTCACTTCTTCATTTACATCACATTGGTATTCAGACAACAGCAGACAACCCCCAAAGTGAATTTATTGCTCAGAGCAAGTCAATATTTTACAATAACTGTAGGCATTCTGAAGCAGTGATTTAAAAGACTACTTTGTGCAGACCATTTACTTCTTTATACACACGTATATTGCTATTCATTGCCACGGATACCTACAACCAGAGTAATTTTGTGAGACTTCTTAATCTTAAACTCTTGGTCTTTTACAAAGTAAACTGCCAATGTTTAGTTTAGTTAACAAAACTGAGTTATTAGAAAGCTCCTTTGGCTTCCCTAGAACAATTATTTACTGTATATGGTTCATTTGTCCCTCTCTTTTCAATTTTCTTAAAACAACATTTCATTAGTTATTTTGCCCTGAAATGTCCCATCAGGCAGACCAATCAGAGCATCCTATTTGCTTATGAAATATCAGTCTGGCTAAATAACTAGCCTTCTTGAAACAACAATCAGCTTTAGCAAACAGAACACCAGGAGAAGAATTTTCAGGTTTTGATTTGCAGTTTCATTGTGAGCAAGACAAAAGCCATGACAAATGCTAATTGCAGTGTAAAATTTCAGTGTCTTTTTCATTGTATTTTCAACTATTGAAATAGAAAAATCTTCTAGTGAAGATAGACAGACAGACATTAAATGATCTCTATGTCTTCAGAACATTTTATCATTTGGAAATACAGAATTTCCTAGGGTTGGCAAACATGCTAATGATATGCTTCCCCAAATTCCAGAAATTCAGCGTTGTCTTGAGCCTGGTCTTGCAACTTTTACTCACATTGTGTAGACCTTACTAATATAATTAATTCTGTTGTCCTGAATGGAACTACTAGTCTACAGACTGCAAGATTGGGCCCTCTTTCTCTCCCTATTCTACATATCTATCCAAAGTGTTTAGTTCATCCTTCCACTCCTCAGAATAATGTCACCACAACAGCAATAACAATTTGTCATTGGTATTGGGAAAACCTTTTTACCAAGGCAGAAAGTCTCCTGAAATCTGAATCCTCTTACATGGGAAATATTTCCCATCTGATCTAAGATAAAAGATCTTACCTTCATCCCAATCTACATTTCAATAGATATGTCCGTACCTGCAGTATAGCAGTATAAAAGACACTAACAAGTCTTGTTTGTATGACAATAAAGTTCTGTGATTTGTTTGTGAGAATATATTCTTCTGGGCAGAGAAGGGAATAATTCACAGCACCTCATAATGGTGGCGCAGGAGTCTGATTATGTCAGGACTTGGCTCCTCAAAAAGACCAACCAATATAATTGATCTTGTAACATTTGAAGACTCTTCACTTCAAGTGTATTTTATTGCTGCCTGGCTACAATTATGTTGACCATAAGTGAGGCCAGCACTGGGGTTCAGAACTCTGAGGAAAATCAGTTCAGCATGTAACCGCTTCATTCCTAATGGCAGAAGTTGCATGGGAAATTAATTTTCAGGATCACATTAAGTCAGGCAGCAGAAACTATTGTGTGCTTCAGTTGGATAAAATTGCTATAGCTGCTGGAGAGATGAGTGTCAGTAATGATATTTATTAAACAAAATGAATAACATTTGGAAGCCATGGAAACCAGAGACCTAGAAGTGGGAAGATGCATTAAGTGCAAAGGTCACCAAGAGCTTTTTAAGACAATCAAATGATTTAAAGAACAAAAATAGATTAGATGAATTTGTAAGCATTTTTATCTGTCTTCATTTTCCTACAAGCAGCCTAGTGAAATAAACAAAGTACCAAAATGTATAACCACAGAAACAAACTTCCAAACCTACTGTAGTGTAATAGCTCCATCCCATTTATGTCTGTCAGTCAAGGCTCCACTCTTTATATGCCTAAAATACAAACATTTAAAATACAGATAATATAATACAGAATAAAGTGAAAAAGGGACCAAGGAGAGAAAAAATGTTAAGTCTATACAAATACAAACTTGCACAGAATGCCTATCAGCAAAAGAAACGTGGCTGGTTATAAATGCACAGCTAAGGAAAGAAAATGTTAGCTGCTTGTGATGTTTGATAGAAAGAAAAAAAAATAAAAAAAAGCAAAAGAGAATGGAGCAAAGCAAAGATACACAAAGTAGGTTGGTTCTGAATAACAACGATTTATTCTTAAAGAGTACTATGATACACAGATGCTTAACCTTGTACCCTGTGTAAAGTTAAGCATGTGTGTAAGTCTGGATAGTGGCCTTAGTGAGAGGAAGGGGGAGGAAGAAGGAAGAGATAAAAAAATCTGAACTGTTATAAGTTTTAAAAAAGACCAACAAAACGATCATAGTATTGGATGTGTAGGAAAAGAGTAAAGCAAAAGTTAAAGGCCAAAGAAATGACAGTCTCAGATTTAGCTAAAATTATCCTTTAAATTGAAAAAAATAATGCTAGATAACACACTTTCAAGAACAAAAGAATGGCTATACTGGGTCCAACCAATGGTCCATCTAGTCCAGTAACCTGTCTTCTGACAGTGGCCAATGCCAGATGCTTCAGAGGGAGTAAACAGAACAGGACAACTTATCGACTGATCCATCCCCTGCCATCAAGTTCCCAGCTATTAGCAATCAGAGATTTAGGCACACTCAGAGCATGCATACCTGAACATCTTGGCTAATAGGCATTCATGGACCTAACCTCTGTGAACTTATCTAATTTTTCTTTGAAATCAGTTATATTTTTTGCCTTCACAACATCCCCTGGCAATGAGTTCCACAGGTTGACTTTGTGTTGTTTGAAGAAGTACTTTCTTACGTTTGTTTAAAACCTGCTGCATATTAATTTCATTGGGTGACCCATGGTCGGTGTGTTATATAAAGGGGTAAATAACACTTCCTTATTCACTTTCTCCACACCATTCATGATTCAATAGACCTCTATCATATCCCCCTTAGTCGTCTCTGTTTTAAAAGACGTTTTAAGCTGAACAGTCCCAGTCTTTTTAGTCTCACCTCATATGGAAGTTGCTCTATACTCATTTTTGTTGACCTTTTCTGTATTTTTTCCAATTCTAATATTTTTTTGAGATGGGGTGACCAGACCTGCAGGCAATATTCAAGGTGTGGGAATACCATGATTAATATAGTGGCATTATGATATTTTCTGTCTTATTATTATCCCTTTCTTAATGGTTCCTTAACATTGTGTTAGTTTTTTGCACTTTGAGCATATGGTTTTTTAGAGAACTATCCATGATGTCTCCAAGATCGCCTTCTTGAGTATTAACATCTAATTTAGATCCCATTATTTTGTAGTTCTTGTTGGAATTATGTTTTCCAGTGTGCATTATGTTGCACTTATTAACACTGAATTTCCCCTGCCATTTTGTTGCCAAGTCACACAGTTTGTGAGATCCCTTTGCAATTCGTTATAGTCTACTTTGGACTTAGCTATCTTACGTAATTTAGTATCATCTTTAGTTTTTGCCATTTCATTGTTTACCACCTTCTCCAGATCATTTATGAATATGTTGAACAGCACAGTTCCTGGCATAGATCCTTGGTGAATCCCTCTACTTTACTCTTTCCATTGTGAAAACTGACCATTTATTCCTTCCCTTTTTTCCCTATCTTGTAACCAGTTACTGATCCATGAGAGGATCTTCCCTCTTATCCCATGTCTGTTTACTTTGCTTAAGTCCTTATTAAAGGCTTTCTGAAAGTCCAAGAACACTATATCCACTGAATCACCCTTGTTCACTTGCTTGTTGACACCGACAAGAATTTTATTTGGCATGATTTTCCTTTACAAAAGCTGAGTTGACTCTTCCACACATATCATATTTATATACGGTCTGATAATTCCTTTCTTTGTGTCATCTGGTACAGAAGCTGATTTAAGTGATAGGTTATGTACTACAGAAGTAGTTAGAATCATAGAATATCAGGGTTGGAAGGGACCTCAGGAGGTAACCTATTCCAACCCCCTGCTCAAAGCAGGACCAATCCCCAATTTTTGCCCCCGATCCCTAAATGGCCTCCTCAAGGATTGAACTCACAATTCTGGGTTTAGCAGGCCAATGCTCAAACCACTGAGCTATCCCTCCCCCCATTCTGCAATTTCATCTTTGAGTTCCGTCAGAACTCTGGGGTGAATGCTATCTGGTCCTGGAGACTTATTATTGTTTAATTTATCAATTTTGTTCTAAAACCTCCTCTGTAGACACCTTAATCTGGGACAGTTCTTCAGATTTGTTATTTAAAATGAATGGCTCAGGTGTGGGAATCTCCCTCACATCCTTTGCAATGAAGACCAATGCATAGAATTCATTTAGCATTTCACAACAGCCTTGTTTTCCTTGAGTGCTCCTTTAGCACCTGGATTGACCAGGTGGCTGCACTGATTGTTTTGAAAGCTTGCTGCCAAACAATACATTACATTTTAAACATTGCAATACATTCTATAGTCCTTTGAAAATATAAAGGGAACTAAATGGACAAATTCATGCACCAAAGCTTTTTTTCTACAAAGTTCCCATTATTCAGCAAGACTTTACTTGGAAAATAGATGGCTATTATTTTGGGTGAAATTTTTCACATACATTTATACCAAACATAGTACTCATCACACTCAAATAGCAGGATCTAAATTATAGGGTTACTATTGATGTACACTTTGTCTTCAGAAATGCAAGTTTAAATTTAAAATTACAAATGAAAGTGACTGAGGAAAACAAAGAACTGTGAGATAAAAAAAGCAATTACTCTATTTCAGATTCTTTATGTAGTAAAAGAGAAAAAGAAGACACTGTTATTTCTAGCCTGAGCACTCAAATTAAAATGCCATCTACCTGTGTTTCATTTGAGGCCATATGACATTATAGGGTGCAAATACAGTTATAGCTAATCAAGCCCACCTATTATCTAATGTATCTGCAGCTCTCTAAGATATTAGAGTGGTTCATTTCATCCATTAATGGGAACATCATAAAGGTGCAAATGTCTTTTAATACTCAACTTCCATAAATAGGCCATCTGTTATCCGTTAGATCAATATGACTAAGAGCTGAAATAAGGCCAGGATTTTTCTCATTTGCTAACTGGAACATCCTTCAATATTCCTGGAATTATTTATTTAGTCAGTTTATGTTCAGCAACTTAGAGTATATCCCATGTTTATATGGCATATCCCATTTCCTGGAATATCTTTACCCTGTAATGTACTCAGTATGCGCTGTACCCAATCCTGGTCCACATGTAACCAAGAAGATGTACGTGTGGCTGGGGACGCAGATAGAGGTTGTGTGCTTGTTAAGTAGCAGTGGGAGTCTTCATAGCTAATTATATTTTTCATGTGTAAACTGTAATAAATGTAATATATTATAGAGCTGAGATAATGATGATGAAGATGAGAAATTCATGATTAAGGTAATTCTTGAGACAATTGTATTTGGCAATTTATTTAGTCAAATGTATTTTGTACCTTATCTTTTGGAGAGAATGACAATCAGTGAAATCTGACATTATGAGAAAGTAATTCTAAGTCAAATATTAATATATTGGTAACGTGGCATATATGGAGAGAATTAAATGCAAATAAGGAATCGAAGCCTGCAGTCAGTTTCCCTTTAGTTTCGATAGGAGATTAGCCAGTGTATAGACCAACTTTGGACCTGTTGTGAATGCAATATTAAGATTGAGATTTAAACACACAAGCTTCAGGAAATGTGGTGTTCTCACAGCACCTGGAACTTGCCCCCTGCCTTCTAGTATTTTGTATTATTGTCTTTGATGTTAAGCTAATGCCACAGGGCCGAGCATTGAGTCTGTTCATAGGCTTGCCCCTCAGAAACACCATCCACTATACTTGTCCCCAGGAGTAGGCTGTAGCACAGCCCAAAGTATACTTTGTCAATATCAGATGAGTTTCCCTTTGGAGTCTAGGCAACCTATCCAAGTTAGGGGGATGACAATAGCTTTGAAAAACCTCACCTAAGCCTTTACAAGACAATACCATCGATACATTTTAATTTTTTTCTTAACTCATAATGTATTTCCATCAAAAATCACATTAAAAAGGCCTTTGATTTATTCTTTTGAAGAGTGTGAGAGTGGATGTTTTTTTTTTTTATTGTGGCGAAGATTTGTTGGCTCTGTATATCATATAATGTGATTTATTTATGCTCAGAATAGAATGATATCCTGTTAGTTACTATGCTTCCCATGTTTAGGGAGTGGATTGATTGTAAAATGTGCACATATCAGTAACCTTTCCTGTGCCTGGGGTAGTTTGTTGTTGTTTTCACATAGAAGAGAGAGGTCATTGTCCTAATCAGCACATTTTTTGGGGAAAATATTCTTCTCCACTAATGGAATTGAATCACATGGCTATGACCCCAGCATTTTGTTGTCTTTGGAATGGAAGCAGCAGCTTGCGAAACATGTTCCTGATACAGGTATGAATCCCATCCCATTCTGTGGCCTTCTACTTTCATTTGTTCTGGAGAGATTTCCTGGCCTCCTGGGTGAATTCCATTGAACAGCAATGTGTTCCTGTAAAAATTACTTTCTTGAAGGGTGGGTGGAGTTTCGTGCATCCAAGGTTCTGGAGAAAATGTAACAGCATAGAACAGAGAACTGGGAAAAGAGAAACAGGAACTGCAGGGGTAAGAAAAACTGGATTCCCTTCTTCATTAGTTATGCATAGATACTTTTGATGCTCTCTGCTCCTTCTTTTATCCTTTTATTTAGGAGACTCATTTTGATGTATTGGTTAAGGGGACCAGTCTTAATGTCAGTTACAGCCACCTGTCATCTGTTACAAAAATATTATTTTCCCATTGGGCAACCTGCACAGGCTGGACCTTATTAATCCTATGATAGACTCACAACAGTAACATATTCCTTTGTGAGATTGAAGTTTGATTATCATCATGACCCCTCTCAAACTTGCAGCTTGCTCAGAGTATGTAGTAGCATGATTGCTAAGTGGATTGAGCAAATATGATCACAGAGAATTCGCTACTGTACTCAGCTCCAGCATGTTTAAGCCTGACCACTTTTTATGAGCCCATGTCAGCATCCCCAGCTGGAAGACTCTGCCTTCTGAACAGGCTTATTTGGGGAAACAAAGGCCCTTTCCCCAGTGCTGACTTTGATTTCTGTCTAATTAGGGATGGAATATGTACAAGCCATTATACATACCCTCCAAGTTACATTTCAATAAGAAAAAATAAAAGATCATTGGGTGACTCCTGGTTCTTATGTTAAGTGAAGGAGTAGATAACACTTCCTTATTCACTTTCTCCACACCGGTCATGATTTTACGGGCCCCTATCATATCCCCTCTTTGTTGTCTCTTTTCCAAGCTAAAAAAGTCCTAGTCTTTTTCATCTCTCCTTATATGGAAGTTGTTCCATACAATCATTTTTGTTGACCCTCCTTGTACCTTTTCCAATTCTATTTTTTCCTTTTTTTTAGATAGAGTGACCAAAACTGCAGTCAGTATTCAAGATGTGGTTGTACCATGGATTTATATAGTGGCATTATGATACTTTCTATCTTATTATCTATCTTTTTCCTAATGGTTCCTTACATTCTGTTAGCTTATTTGACTGCTGATATACATTGAGCAGATGTTTTCAGAAAACTATCCACAGTAACACCAATATCTCTTTCTTGAGTGGTGGCAGCTAATTTATACCCCATCATTTTGTATATAGAGTTCAGATTAGGTTTTCCAATGTGCACTACTTTGCATTAATCAACATTGAATTAAATCTGACATTTTGTTGCCCAGCCATGCAGTTTGGTGAGATCCCTTTGTAATTCTTCACCACCTACTTTGGACTTAACTATTTTGAGTAATTTAGTATTATCTGAAAATTTTGCCACCTCATTGTTTACCCCTTTTTCCAATTTGTGAATATGTTGAACAGCACTGGTCCCAGTACAAATTCCTGGGGGATACCACTATTTACTTCTCTCCATTCTGAAAACTGACCATTAATTCCTACCCTTTGTTTCCTGTCTTTTAATCAGCTACTGATCCATGAGAGGACCTTTCCTCTTAACCCATGACTACTTACTTTGCTTAAGAGCCTTTGCTGAGAGACCATGTGAAAGGCTTTGTGAAAGTCCAAGTACACTCTATCCATTGGATCATCCTTGTCCACATGTTTGTTGACACCCTCAAAAATATTAATAGATTGTCGAGGCATGATTTCCCTTCACAAAAGCCACGTTGACTATTCCACAATAAATCATGTTCATCTATTTGGTTGGTAATTCTGTTCTTTCAACCAGTTTGCCTGGTACCAAAGTTAGGTTTATTGGCCTGTAATTGCCAGGATTGCCTCTGGAGTCTTTTTAAAAAATTGGTGTCACATTAGCTATCCTCCAGTCATTTGGTACACAACCTGATTTAAATGACAGGTTTCATAGCACAGTTAGTAGTTCTGCAGTTTTATATTTGTGTTCCTTCAGAACTCTTAGGTGAATACCATTCAGTACTGGTGACTTATTATTGTTTAATTTATCAATTTATTCCCAAACCTCTTCTACGGACACCTCAGTCTGGGACAGTTCCTCAGATTTGTCACCTAAACAGAATGGCTTAGGTGTGGGAATCTCCCTCACATCGTCTGTCATGAAAACCATTCCAAAGAATTTATTCAGCTTCTCTTCAACGGCCTTATTTTCCTTTAGTGTTCTTTTAGCACTTTGATTAGCGCTGGATAGTGGCCCCACTGACTGTTTGGTAGGCTTCCTGTTTCTGAAGTAGTTAATTTTTTTCTGTTCGTTTTTGTGTCTGTTGGAAGTTGCTCTTCAAATTTTTTTTTTTTACTTGCCTGGTTATACTTTTATAACTTGACTTGCCAGAGTTTATTCTCCTTTCTATTTTCCCCAGAAGAATTTGACTTCCAATTTTTAAAGGATGCCTTTTTGCCTCTAATTACCTCTTTTACTCTGCTGTTTAGCAATGATGGCATTTGTTTGGTCCTCTTACTTTTTATTTTCATTTTTAATTTATGATAAATGTATCATCTGAGCCTCTATTATGGGTTTTTTTAAAAAAGTTTCCATGCCGCTTGCATTTCACTTTCACTTTTACTCATCATAGGTGACTCCCAGTTTTCTTCTTTAAATACAATCAGCCACATTAAAATTGTATAAACATATTGGTTGTGCCAAAGTTGTTACATTTAAGGCTTTTTTCCAGTACAGTGCTCACTATGACGAGGAAGCTAGTTAACTGGAAATTAAAAGGAGTAGTCACAAGACTCAAATATCTGAAAGCTGCAGGATTGCTTTAAAAAAAATCGTTATGATTTTTTGCAAAAAACTGGAAGCTCTTTTTGACATGTGAATTTTACTTCTAATGTATGAAGAACTCCAGCTTCAAATATGAATCAATTATGGGAGCCAATTATCAAATTTTAAAAATTGTATCGCTATTGACTCTGAAAATACTCAAAACTCCCCATTTAATTCACTATTCAAGAACAATGTATCTAAAAATGTCCAGAGGGAAAAAAAAACCCTAACTACCTGTATTTAACTCACTCAGCCCAGTAGTGCAGAATACAAGAGATGTGCAGGAGGCTAAGAAATAATTCCTTACTACGATTGTGGGCCTTATTTTTAACCCTCGGGCCATAGGTAAACGTGAGTTTAATATCATGTAAGTTGCACAGAAACTTGTTCTGTGCTTCTTTCCCCTGTGATTTACAGGTAAGTATGAAACTAGAATTTAACGGTGTTAAATTCTAAGTTTATAATTAAAGTCCAGTAATAATAATGTCTTCTTTCTACATAACAATCCAAAAACTGACACTTCCGATAGCTTGGTAACCTCTATGATGGGGGACGATTAATTCAGTACGTACTGGAGGAAAGAGGGCTACCTCCTGAGGCACCGATAACATTTCCTGTAGTCTACAATTAGGAGAAAAGATTACAAGCTAATATGGGAGCAGAACAATAATTAAACAGATAAACCAATTTATCACTAGTTATGAATGCCGTTATTATGAAGATACCATTAAATTAAACTTTTATTGAAATTTTTTTTTCTCCAATGTAGTAGGCATAGCCCTGGTCTCCAATCACATTTAAGTTCTCACATCTTTTTTTGCCATACCTTTGGTTTTGATAGGCACAGAAAGTACAATCCCACTCTATGCGTATGCTTTGTTTCCTATATCTGTTACAGTTTGTGGGGTAGTGTGCAATATACATATCCTAGTGTTTTGATGCATCTTTATATTTTTAGTTTCATAGATCGACTGCTCATATTTAATGATTTTCTTCTACATCACTAGTTCTGTCATCTTGCAAGAAAATTGATTTTTTTTTCCAACCTGACATATGAAGAAGAATGAATCCCTTTGCCTAAGAGGTTACAGGGCCATCAGCTTCAGCTTTAATGGCATTAGAAGCAGGAACATTAGAATCCACATTAGCAGATTTAGGTAGTTCTGTTATTCTAGGACAAATTGTTAATGTTCAACCTAGCTAACAGGGTCAGGAACTTGGGCTGGCATTCAGCATCTGATCACCTTTGGAAGCAGCTTGTCAGTCCACCCACCTCCCTCTTGTGTATGATAGCAAAGAGGCAGAGAGATGTGTATGCTTTGAAAACAGTTAACAAAGATTTATTAAGGAAATTGACAATAGCAGGGATAGGGGAATGATAATTAGACTAAACAACCCAATACAAATGCAAGTGTAGCTGCCCGCAATTGGAAGTGAAGCCCAGAGACCCATACAGCCCTTAATCTTGGCTATTTTTAAACTAAACAAAAGGAAAACACAAACTACCCCAATACTGTACTGAGTCAGAGAAGACAACTTCAGGTAAGACAAAACAGCTAATGGTGGTGTATCTCGTTGTAGCTTGAGAGCTTGGGATCCAAATCCTGGACCTCAAACCAAGTTTTGTAGCCTGACCTGGGCTACGGGAAGGAGGACCATCAGCAAAGATCTACTGGGACCAGGATTGAAGATAGACGTTGCTGGAATCAGGATATAGGTAGGTGTTCTAGTTCGTGAGTGATGGTAAGAGATGACTCCTGGGCCGATGGTGTGGGTCCCGAGTCACTGAGGAGATCCTCGACCTCGTGTAAATTAACCTGATGCTCAGGCGTGCAGCCGTTTTTATAGGCTCAGTGGCGCGAACGTAGTGGTCTGAGCTGGTTCTAGCTGCCCCATAAGAGTCTGTTGCTCTTTTCCTGCCGCTAGTTTGCAAAAGTTCTGACAAGAACGAGCAACAACATGGAGTCCCAGTTGTCATTATGGCACGAAACCATCTTGAATCATGGACTCCATTGATTTCTGTTCCATAATTAATTCATTTTATACTAATTATTACAGCAAACTCATTTATTCAAACTCAAACACTAACGTTAACATCATTAAACATACATGTAGGGGAACTTCCCAACAAAACCATATTCCATTTCTTACTTTTATATGTTGTGAGAAAAGCTACATGTTTTGTTTATAAGTAAGGCAGAAGCATCCAAACTTTGTTATAACTTGTACATTGAGTCCACATTGTTCAAAGAAATATAATTGCTTTTTGCCATTTGGAAAAAAATGCTCAAGAAATCGTGCTGCCAAATAGCTGTATTTGCTGATGTCACCCTGTTCAGTGCTTTGGTGATGCTCTGTAATCTTGGTGATGCATACCATGCAGTCAGTTCACCTACCTTGCTTCAGGGAAGAATCCTATATTTATTTCTGTATTCATTTAGTTTACAGATACATCCCTATAAAGTGTACTGAAAGGTGATTAGATGGCTCAGAGACCGGACAATTATCAGGGGTTGGCTGTGTTAGCCTGTATCCACAAAAAACAACAAGGAGTCCAGTGGCACCTTAAAGACTAACAGATTTATTTAGGCATAAGCTTTTGTAGGTAAAAAACCACTTCTTCAGATGCATGAAGTGAAAATTACAGATGCAGGCTTTATATAATGACACATGAAGGGAAGGGAGTTACCTCACAAGTGGAGAACCAGTGCTGACAGGGCCAATTCGATCAGGGTGGATATAGTTCACTCCCAATAACAGATGAGGAGGTGTCAATTCCAGGAGAGGCAAAGCTGCTTTTAGAGTAGCAGCCATGTTAGCCTGTATCCGCAAAAAGAAAAGGAGTACTTGTGGCACCTTAGAGACTAACAAATTTATTTGAGCATAAGCTTTCGTGAGCTACAGCTCACTTCATCAGATGCATTCAGTGGAAAATACAGTGGGGAGATTTATATACACAGAGAATATGAAACAATGGGTGGTACCATACAAACTGTAACGAGAGTGATCAGGTAAGGTACGCTATTACCAGCAGGAGAGCGGGGCGGGGGGGTGGGGGAAGCTTTTGATAATCAAGATTGGCCATTTCCAGCAGTTGGCAAGAACGTCTGCGGAACAATGGGGGGTTGCAGCGGGGGAATAAACATGGGGAAATACTTTTACTTTGTGTAATGACACATCCACTCCCAGTCTTTATTCAAGCCTAAGTTAATTGTATCCAGTTTGCAAATTAATTCCAATTCAGCAGTCTCTGGTTGGAGTCTGTTTTTGAAGTTTTTTTGTTGAAGAATTGCCACTTTTAGGTCTGTAATCAAGTGACCAAAGAGATTGAAGTATTCTCCAACTGGTTTTTGAATGTTATAATTCTTGACTTCTGATTTGTGTCCATTGATTCTTTTACGTAGAGACTGTCAAGTTTGACCAATGTACATGGCAGAGGGGCATTGCTGGCACATGATGGCATATATCACATTGGTAGATGTGCAGGTGAACGAGCCTCTGATAGTGTGGCTAATGTGATTAGGCCCTATGATGGTGTCCCCTGAATAGATATGTGGACACAGTTGGCAACGGGCTTTGTTGCAAGGATAGGTTCCTGGGTTAGTGGTTTTGTTGTGTGGTGTGCAGTGTGGTGTGTGGTTGCTGGTGAGTATTTGCTTCAGGTTGCTTCAGGTTGGGGGGCTGTCTGTAAGCAAGGACTGTCCTGTCTCCCAAGATCTCTGAGAGTGATGGATCGTCCTTCAGGATAAGTTGTAGATCCTTGATGATGTGTTGGAGAGGTTTTAGTTGGGGGCTGAAGGTGATGGCTAGTGGCGTTCTGTTCTTTTCCTTGTTGGGCCTGTCCTGTAGTAGGTGACTTCTGGGTACTCTTCTGGCTCTGTCAGTCTGTTTCTTCACTTCATCAGGTGGGTATTGTAGTTGTAAGAATGCTTGATACAGATCTTGTAGGTGTTTGTCTCTGTCTGAGGGGTTGGAGCAAATGTGGCTGTATCATAGAGCTTGGCTGTAGACAATGGATCGTGTGTTGTTGTCTGGATGAAAGCTGGAGGCATGTAGGTAGGAATAGCAGTCAGTAGGTTTCCGGTATAGGGTAGTGTTTATGTGACCATCCCTTATTAGCACCGTAGCGTCCAGGAAGTGGCATATATCACATTAGTAGACGTGCAGGTGAATGAGACTCTGATGGTGTGGCTGATGTGGCTGGGTCCTCTGATGGTATCGCTAGAGTAGATATGGGGACAGAATAGGCAATGAGGTTTGCTACAGGGATTGGTTCCTGGGTTAGTGTTTCTGTGGTGTGGTGAGTATTTGCTTCAGGTTGGGGGGCTGTCTGTAAGTGAGGACTAGCCTTCTCCCAGTGAGTCTTTCACCCATAGGTTATTTACTCAGATTCTAATATGGTGGTGACCCATGCTCAGTACCATATTGTTGTGAGAGGAATGGATTTGATATAATCCACAGCCATCTATTGCACTTACCCCCACATAAGCTGAAAGTGAAGACACCACATAGGAATAATTTGCCTTTCTTAGGCAGATAGAAACAACTGCAAGCTGCAGTTTTACTGACAGGGATAGATAAAATGAAACAACAGTTTCATGAGAGAAGGGCGGGGAAATGTGGAAAACTGACCTTGATTCTGGAACAAAGTAGCCCTAAAGATAAAGTAGATAGCCACTACAGGGAAAACCTCAAGTGGCATAGAACCACTCTAAGCAGCTTCTATTCTAGCCCCTTCTTAATTGTCAGTTTAGGGGGCATGGGTGGGGAAATGGTGATGTGGCCAGGTTTCCTGATGGGCTACTGGTTTGCAGCTGCCAGATCAGCCTTTTGAAACCTTTGCTAGATGCTTCAAATTGCAGCAGCCTTTAGGTTGCTCTAATTTACACAGGGAACCAGTCCTGAGGAATCGCACAGGACAGTCTTTCATCCCCTCCCCTGACTTGCATGGGGTGTGCCTGCATCAATCCCAATGACCAGGGTGCAAATATGTTTTTAGATTTCCATGCTGTTCTTTAAAATAACTCATATTCCCTGTCCTTTTACAAGTTTATAAGCTCCTCCCCTAAAAGTAAACTAGTCTGCCATTTTATTAGGTCTCCTTCCTATATTGGTATAAACTTATAAGTTATTATATATTTTCTCAATTAAAATGATGTTTTACCCACATTTTCAGTCTTTCCATTAACTGGTTAAATTCTGTGATGCACAGAATTGTATTACTGGTTTTAGAAGTGTAATATTTAAAATTACTTAAATTTAACTCAAAAGTATTAGAATTCCTGGTTGTTTCTGTTTTTTTTATTTTATTTTTTTGGAATTGAGAGTATTGCTAGAACTTTGTGAGTTAACAATGAATTTAATTTATACTAAAGATGGGCCAAAACTTTGGATTTAATGTGAGCATATTGAATATTAAGTGTAGATTCCAAGAATATTAAGGATAGATTCCAAGAAAAAAAAACATTTTTAAGGATTATTACTTGCGGTATCCCATCCAATTATTGACCATCCAGTTCTGCATAGCTTGAGAATATTATATTATAAATCAGTGTGGATTTTTTTTCACATTCTGGACTATTTCTTAAAGAGAGATCCTCTTTGGTATACCTCCGCTTCTCATTCCCAATCCCATATCACCCTCCCCGACCCCAATAACTATCAGTCTTGGTTATATACAAAAATAATTAGTCAGATCTAAAGAATCAAAATGAAAATAAGTTGCTTTAATGCAATAGGTGCAGCTGCTTAGTTATGTTCCCAAGTTTCATATCACTAAATGGCTAAAACTGTTCCATTTCCATTTTGAAATCATTTCAGAATCAAGTGAAAGGCTCTTATGTCTGTGCCTATCATCTATATTTTTAGACATGCAAGAAGCATGGGCAGGGGAGTTAAATTCTCTCTCCTCCTGAACTCTCCAAACCATAAGGTTCTCATCATTTGCTCTTCCCCTCCATATGATAGTCCCGCCATCATTGCACCCTTCCATCTTCCTTTAAAAAAAACAAAACAGTCCAAGCCCCAGCATACATGGTTGAAGTCCACATCCCTCTACAACTGACTATTTATCGCATGCATGAAGTGAATCATACTGTCCACATTGAGGAGAGACCCCGTGCAACCAACATGGTTCCACCACAGGAAGGGGGCCGCATGGGATGAATGAACCCCACGTGTAGCACAAATTTTATGTTTCTGCAATTTTTCTCCTTTTCTCAACCAACTGATTTTATAAAAAACAAAAGTATACCCCTGCATGTGGCAAAAATGTCTGACTATCCAACCCCATTCCCTGATTTCTACTAGATTCTGGCCGGTACATTAATATGAATGGGAATTCATAGAATCATAGAAGAGACCTCAGGAGGTCATCTAGTCCAACCCCCTGCTCAAAGCAGGACCAACACCAACTAAATCATCCCAGCCAGGGCTTTGTCAAGCCAGGGCTTAAAAACCTCTAATGCTTAAAAACCTCTTAGCTCCATAGGTAATCCATTCCAGTGCTTCTCCACCCTCCTAGTGAAATAGTTTTTCCTAATATCCAACCTAGACCTCCCCCATTGCAACTTGAGACTATAGCTTCTTGTTCTGTCATCTGCCACCATTGAGAACAGCCTAGCTCCATCCTCTTTGAAACCCCCTTTAGGTATTTGAAGGCTGCTATCAATGCCCCCTCACTCTTCTCTTCTGAAGATTAAATAAGCCCAGTTCCCTCAGCCTCTCCTCATAAGTCATGTGCCCAGCCCCCTAATCATTTTTGTTGTGCGTCGCTGGACTCTCTCCAATTTGTCCACATCCTTTCTGTAGTGGGGGGCCCAAAACTGGATGCAATACTCCAGTGTGGCCTCACCAGTGCTGAATAGAAGGGAAAAAATCACTTTCCTTGATCTGCTGGCAATACTCCTACTAATGCAGCCCAATATGCCATTAGCCTTCTTGGCAACAAGGGCACACTGTTGACTCATATCCAGCTTCTCATTCACTGCAATCCCCAGGTCCTTTTATGCAGAACTGCCACTTAGCCAGTCAGTCCCCAGCCTGTAGCAGTGCATGGGATTCTCCCATCCTAAGTGCAGGAATCTGAATTGCAACAATCGTACTACATCAGCAATCAGATTCATGTGGATGAACCCTTGTGCCCATATGAAACCTTATTAACCTCAGTGGGTCTCCACCCACAAAGATCGTCTTGCACAATCAGAACCATTGAGGATAGATCAGAACCCTATGTGCTACAGTATAAGCCTATTGCTACACTTTACAGTAATACGTGGTATAGCCTTGGAATAATAAATATAGCTTAAACTGGTATGTGAATTTCATATACTAACATGGTTATTATTACAATATATTATCACCATTAACAGATCACCTACTGTATTTTGAAATAACATCACTTATACACTCTAATTACATTTAATTTATTTATTGTACTCATATTTCAAATATCATTTATTTAAATATGTTTACTACTAATGACAGATTTTAACTGATTATAAAACTCAGTTCAACATCCTGAACAAAAGGTGAAGTCTGTTATCTCCCATACAGAATCTATCCTGAAGCAAATGGGATTTACCTTTCCCTCATGTAACTAATGCAGACTTCAGCTTGCATATGTGTTTCCTGACCTCAACACCATAATGGATGGTAATTTATGTAAAAGAGCTTGTTAATTTAAGTTAGCTCCCTTTCGTCCATTTCCAGAGAAAAAAATCATTTTGTTCATTACTCTCTGTGGCAAAAGGGAGTTAAAAAGCAAGTTTATGTTTTGTTCCATCTGCCCAACATTATGTTAAAAAGAAAATTACATTCCTTAAGGAACACTGGCGATCCATGCATGCAGAATGTCCATAGATTAAGGTCTCCCTGTGCATTTTGGTGTCTCAATATTTTCTGCAGAATTTAAGTTTTTATTTAAAAAAATAATAATCAGGCATAACCCTGGAACGCTCACTTACATGTGTGCTTCCACTGAAGTTAATGGGACTATTTATGTGAGGAAGGTCTGCAAGGTCCGAGGGCCAATATTTTCAAATTTGGCTGCTTCATCTTAGACAACTAAATCCATATCTAGTGTCTAAATAAATGTGGCCTACTGAAAGCTTCAAGTTCTCAGTATGACCTGTGAAAATCAAACCACTATCTTAGGTGTCTAAATTTGGATTTAGTTGTATAATGTCAGGTATTCAACTTTGAAAATTTTGGCCATAGTCTACCTCTTCTGGTTGTAAAGATAACCGTACAAATGTAAAAAGAAGCAGTAAAAAGTGTGTACTGTCCTATTTATCTCAATAGCAAGTGGCTCTGAAGCTTCATAATGTCAATTTAAATGTCAGCTTCACTGCAGAAATATCCACCTAACATGCTTATGTGACATGGTTAGAAGTTCCATACATTTAAAAGGATGTTCCACAGAAGTGATACTCAAGTTCTAAAAGACACAAAAATGGTGTTTTATCTGAGTAGAATATTTTATCCGTGGCATAGGACCTTTTCTCCCCGCACCCTATGTTGGGGTACTTACCAGAAAAGTCCCAGTTTCTGAATCCCTATTAACCTGATGTATGAAGTTAGGGGCCTCTTTTCCAATGTCCAGTCACCCAGTTTAACCATACTGAAGTTCATGCTCCAACTAATTTTGTGGTAAGATCTCAGTACCATGAAGCACTTTCCAGCTTCTCTTCTGAGTTAGGCTTTCACTAGGCTGCAATGACCCAGTGTCCTAAATCTTGGAGTTGCACCTTCTGATGCATTGTGTGATTTAGATGGCTCTAGACTCCACTGCAACCTCATTTTAATAAGGCAAAGAGATGTTAATGCACCACACTATCTGGACTCTTATTTCCTTATTAATATAGGATTTTAGGTAGCTGAAAGTCTCTGCAGGTGATGTCAGTAGACTAGGAGGCCATGGGAGAAAAGGCTGGAGGGGAAGAGCCATGGGAGGAGTCTGGAATATCAGGGGGGAAGAAGAGCCTTTCACCCCATATGTACACACAATCATGTGGTGATAAACTCTAATTTAATTACCTACATTAGCTGTCAAGCACTTGTATGAGACCCTAAGTGCCAACAGGCAGGGAATGCCCTTTGAGAGTCAGACTTAAGGCCATTGTCCTCTTCTCATTGACACCCCTCTTGCAGATCCACTTTTAACATGACACATGTCAGGAACCACTCAAACAGGGCCCCTCTGGATATAAAAGAGGGAAGCCTGAAGGCAGGGCGTTTGCAGAAAATGCATACCCTCTCTGGTCTGAAATAGCCCAGATCTGATGACCTTCAGGGCATGCTACAAGACATATCTTTGAGAGGGCTGCTGAACTGGCAAACATCAGCCAGAGGTGATGTATAGGGAAAGTGGTGAATGTTTTATTTGCATAACTTTTGTGCTGCAGGGTTACTGAATATTATCAAACATTATGGATCACTTTTAATTGATTCACTGTCTTTTTCAGTAATTGTCAGAGGCACCTAGGATGTCAGACAGGTGCTCTTGGTCATTTTATAAATGTAAATTATAAACACAAGAAACTAATTAGTAGATTATGGCTCGTTATTGATATGTGGCGATTCTCTCTCACACATGCAAAAATTCAATGTCAATAAATTATACTTTCTAATCTGACCAATTAACACCTTGACCACTTTAATGTATATACTATGCCCCCTTTTCTTACTCTTTTGTCCATCTTTTGATCTTGCAAACACTTCTATAGATGCTTAACTTTACTCATGTGAGTGGACTGTTCACATGAGTAAAGTTAAGCATACCTGTTTCCAGGATTGGGGCTTTGGTTTGTAAACACTTTACAGCAGGCGTCATGCATACCTTTATTTTTGGAGAGTGCCTGGTACAATGGGGGAGCAGCTATAAAGAAATAATAAATAAAATTATATAATAAAGGTTCCTAGGTTTCAAAACTGTCCCACTAAAACTCTAATCTTATTCCAAGCAAGCTAATGGACATCAACAGTGAAAACCGAGGTACTCTGAAACTGTGGCACACAGGGGTTTAGATATTGTTCATTATGCTGAACCCTCTTTATGTGTCTCGACATCACAGGAATTATTTCAATAGCAAAGACTAGAGGTTTGAAATCCTCAGGAACCTCTTTGCCTTCACCATCAATCGTCTTAAAAGGTTTTCTTAATCAGTTCAAAGGTAATATGTAACTTTTCACATTATTTCTTCAGCTTCCTCTGTCCCTTGTACCAAGGACTCTTTATATGTAGTGATCACTTACTCGGCTCTCAGACCTGTATCTGATCTATCAACTTATTGAAGTCAGAGACATTCTGTTGATTACGCCCACCAGGAAGGATAGAGCGATTCAAGGAAGCTGTGCTAAATAACCAAGATCAAAGGTTGTAGACTGAGCTTCGGAAAAATTGTTGCTGGTTAATTGCTGATTGTTTGTTGCACATTTCAGCAGTGGTACTGACTTTAAAACCTGTTCAACAACAGCTTGCTCTGTATCCAATATATGTGGAGAAGCTTCTTGTTTTTGATTGGCTCTACAGACCTTTTGAACATCAGATTCACTTGAGCGAAGGTGACATCATCTCTTTGTCAGCATTCTGACACTTTAATTACCTCCTCTAGCGTATGTATCAAAAGTCTCAAATTAAAAAAAAACAAAATCTTCAGAGCCCAATGATTTAGCAAGCTACCAGAAAGTCTCTTGGGTCTCAGCACTGTGTGACTGATCTTCAGAAGCAACTGTGAAATTCGCATGAAGAGCTGCATAATTTTTCTGCACAGCTGATACTGCTCTAAAACTTGAAGCCACCCAATGTACAATTAGAATTTTTTCAATCTTGTAAGTTATGCACTGAGTTTGGAGACATCAAGTTCCCATTGGTTTGGGGGCAAATTGGCTGTAAACTGAGTGTGCCTTGTGATACAGTCAATCCCTTAAATAATTCCTCCAACTTCCTCGATAGTATCTCCAATGTTAAGTTCAATTCTGTGATATAGACAGTGTCATTTGATAGGATCAGGGTAGTCTTTGGTTAAAGAAGTCAGCATCTCACTTTTTATCTCAACTAGGATGCTAGCACTGTCACTGCATGCACAGAGAAAGTTTTTAATGAAATATCCATTGCAGAAGCTGTGCTCTGCTACACAAGCTTTGGCTCCCTTCACAGTTATCCCTGATCAGGTCTGCAGTTTCATTGGCCGACCAGTCAGAATGCAAAGTACCACCCATATCTAAACCACTGCTTTGCTGCACATCAACAGGGGGAGGAGGGCTGCACAGTGGCAACAGCATTTTCCAGAACATTTGTCTTTGCGTCAGCTACACACTGAGCAGCTGAACCACGTGTGGCATTTTTCGCAGGCTCAAAATATTTTTCTCTGGAATGAGTGCTGTCACTTTTTGTGTAGTTTTGTCAAATCCAGCACTGTATGTTCTCCACTCCTTTGAAATCTGAGAAACTCCCGGTCTCATTCTTGCTCCTACATGTCTACTTCGTGGCAAATCTAGCAACCAAGATTTCCTCCAGCAAAAATATATAAATAAATAAAACCAGCCATGGATTAGCCTTTTAAAAGGACCTGGCCTGCTTTTCTCTCCAGCAAGAAGGAAATTCTGCTTTCAGAAGTAATAAAGGTTTACATGTAGCTAAATGTAAACCCAATTTCCCATTTCTTTCTTCTGATGATTAATCAGAACGCAAACAAGAGGCAGGGCTGGAAAATGGTGAAGACAGTGAGGCAGCACACAAAGCGACAGATGCCAAGGTCACAATGATGTTGCAGGTCATGTTTCTGGTGAAGCTGAACAGAAAGGGGATGATGTTGCCACTGAAGCTTCTGAGCTGAAAAAGAGTTCACATTATTTTTCATTAAAAATCTGATGATGAGACAAATCAAATGATATGCAACATGGTCTCTATCATAAATATAAAGGGAAAGATAAACCCCTTTAAAATCCCTCCTGTCCAGAGGAAAAATCCTCTCACCTGTAAAGGGTTAAGAAGCTAAAGGTAACCTCGCTGGCACCTGACCAAAATGACCAGTAAGGAGACAAGATACTTTCAAAAGCTGGGAGGAGGGAGAGAAACAAAGGGTCTGGGTCTGTCTGTGTGATGCTTTTGCCGGGGACAGAACAGGAATGGAGTCTTAGAACTTTTAGTAAGTAATCTAGCTAGGTATGTGTTAGATTATGATTTCTTTAAATGGCTGAGAAAATAGCTGTGCTGAATAGAATGAATATTCCTGTCTGTGTGTCTTTTTTGTAACTTAAGGTTTTGCCTAGAGGGATTCTCTATGTTTTGAATCTAATTACCCTGTAAGGTATCTACCATCCTGATTTTACACAGGTGATTTCTTGTTACCTCTATTAAAAGTCTTCTTGTAAGGAAACTGAATGCTTTTTCATTGTTCTAAGATCCAAGGGTTTGGGTCTGTGGTCACCTATGCAAATTGGTTAGGATTTTTACCAAACCTTCCCCAGGAAGTGGGGTGCAAGGGTTGGGAGGATTTTGGGGGGAAAAACGTGTCCAAACTACATTTTTTCAGGAACCCAGATAAAGTTTGGTGGTGGCAGTGGAAATCCAAGGGCAAAGGGTAAAATAGTTTGTACCTTGGGGAAGTTTTAACCTAAGCTGGTAAAAGTAAGCTTAGGAGGTTTTCATGCAGGTCCCCACATCTGTACCCTAGAGTTCAGAGTGGGGAAGGAACCTTGACAGTATCCCTGAGATACTTTTATATCCCCTACATAAACAAAGTTACACAGACCCACAGAAGCCAAAAATGGGTGGGATTGACCCCACTCAATGAGACAAATCAAATGATATGCAATATTACCCCTGTCTCCCAGAACCACTTTCGAAATTTCCCCCCTTTTGACCCCCTGGGGTTTTCCCTCTTGCCTCCCCCAACACCCCCCCCCACACACACACACACACATCCTTTGTTCACACTTATTTTTGAACCTCCATTGGTGGTCTGTACACCTTTCATCTCAATCCAACAAACTGCTTAAGAGAATAGACTGTTCATAAGAAAGTTAATAAATAAATAAATAATCATCCAAAATCAAAAGACTTCCCAGAAACCATCTAAAAATATAGAATATACCTTCAAATGTTGCTTTTTAGGTTTTTTGCAAGCAACAGAAAAATACGAGAAATCTCTGTGTGCTTTTTTTTTTTAATCATGCATAACATTTTCTTTACCCACAGAAACCAAACAGTTGCTCATGGCTGGGGGTAAGAGATGGTGGCTGGGTGTGTGTCTGATTATGCCAGGTGGATAGAGTGTGTGTGTGTGTGTGTGTGTGTGTGTGTGTAGGGGGATTGTGGATGGTTGTGTTAATGGGGGCTGTGAATGGATGAGGATGTGTTTGGAGGTTGTGGCACATGGGGTTAACTGGAGATATAATGGCAATGGGCGATCATTTGTTTGGGATGGGAGTCTGCGTGAGGGAGGTGGGTGAGTTGGTGACTTTGGGGCAGGGGGATTGGGGTTTCTGTTACGGCGATGTAGTGGGTGTGCGTCAGAGAGGGGAGACTGGACATGTCTATTATAGGGGTGTAGTGGGTGTGTGTCTGATGGAGAGGGGATATTGGGCGTGTCTGTTATAGGGATGTAGTGGGTGTGTGTTTCAAGGAGGAAGATATGGAGGGAGGTCTGTTTAGGAGCTATAGTCAGATGTTCAGCGGTTGTCTGTTTATGAGACATAGTGGGATGTGAAATTGTTTGGGGAAGAACTGTGGTGGGTGAGTGGCTGAGGAAGGAAAGAAGCAGGATTAGTGAGCAGGGAGGATGCTGGTGATTGAGGCTTTTTTGCCAGCTGTGAAATTGGTCACCTTAAGGGCACTAGTACTTGTTGCAAGCCTCCCAGAGAAAGTTCAATAGACTTGGCAAGGGGACCCTAATGAAGAGAAGGAGGTTATGGAGAAGAGAAGAAAATAATGCTTTGCTGCTGAGAGGGGCTCAGCAATCAATTCAATCAGATTGAACCCCATTGCTGCAAATCCATTCACTGCCTCTTGCATATTGCTGAGAGTCACCATCCTGCATAGAGGAGATGATTAATGGCCCTACACGCTTGCATGACAACGGCCTCCATTGTGGATTTTCCAATTCCAAAATGATTTCCCACTGACCAGTAGCAATCTCTCATTGCAAGGCTTCCACAGTGTAATCATCATTTGCTATCAATGCAGCTCTCATTCTGATGTCCATACACTGGAGGGCCGGGGCCAGCATGTCACACAGATCCAGGTATGTGGCCTTTCACATCCAAATGTTCTGCAGCCACTGCTCATCATCCCAATCCTGCATTGCAATGCAATCCCACTAGCCAGTGCTCATTTCTCAGTCCCAGCGTTAGTGCTCCACCTTTTGCAGTGGTTCTGTGTATGCCATCAGCAACCTTGAATTGGTTTCCACTATGTCCCACAACAATCTGTCCTCAAAGATCTCAGCATGCCCTCCATTGTAACGATTTTTACTGTGGCTCTGCAAATACTGGAGGATCATTTGCCCTATGTTTGCAATGTTCATGACAACAGTGTAGAGATATGCGGGGCCCCTGCTTCTGTCAGAGATGGCGGAGAGCAAAAAGTGCCATTCAGGTTTGCGGGATTTTTTTAAAAGCACAAAAATTATGAATATATATGGCATTATGGGATAGAGAAAGTTGCATGGACGTGAATTTCACCCCTTGCTCCCAGTTACCTCTGTGCAACTTGTTTCTACCCCACCATGCATTGTAAAAATTTCTCAAAATTCAATGAGGTATTCCAGTGGCAAGGACACACTGGAATACCTACCCATGGTGCACTGCACTGGGCATTGACACAAATAATCCTGTTGAGTACATTCAATACCAACACATCAGTCAATTATGCACACACACAAGCAATATACTAACTGATTCCCTCTCTTGATATTCACCCCTTCTTCTCAACTGTTGAGAATAGGCCACTTCCACCTTAATTGCATTGGCCTCGTTAGCACTGACCCCCCACTTGGTAAAGCAGCTCCCATCTTTTCATGTGCTGTAATATAAATACTGCTTACTGTATTTTTCACTCCATGTATCTGATGAAATGGGTTTTAGCCCATGAAAGCTTATGCCCAAATCAATTTATTAGTCTCTAAGGTGCCACAAGGACTCCTCATTGTTTTTGATTCAACAGCGTAAGTTGTGTCAACCAAAGTTTGCAGTGTAGTCTTGGCCTAAGCCAGCTGTGTCCTATTCCTCCTTGCTGCCTGAGTGTCAGAAGTGGCAGTACTGAGCACACAGAAGAGACAATCTCCCAGTGCTGTCAGGAATCACAGAAGCCCAAGAGTGGCATATTAGGCAGGGTCTTGCTCATCCCCTGGAGCCCAGGGCTGGAGCATGCTCAGTCACTCTGTAGTATGGGACATGTGCAGTGCAATAACAGAAAGAATCATAGAAATGTAGGGCTGAGAAGTCATCAAGTCCAGCCATCCATGCTAAGGCAGGACCAATTATAGCTTGACCACCCCTGTCAGGTGTTTGTCCAACCTGTTCTTAACACCCTCCAATGAGAGGGATTACACAACCTCCCTTGGAAACCTATTCCAGAGTTTAATTATCCTTATGATTAGAAAGTTTTCCCTAATATCTAACCTAAATCTCCCTTGCTGAAAATTAAGCCCATTTCTTCTTGTCCTGCCTTCACTGGACCTGGAGGACAATTTATCACAGTCCGCTTTATAACAGCCCTTAACATATTTGAGGACTGTTATCAGATTTTCTCAAGACTAAACATGCCCAGGTTTTTTTTAAACCTTTTCTCATAGGTCACGTTTTCTAAATCTTTTGTCATTTTTGTTTCTCTCCTCTGGACTCTCTCAAATTTGTCCACATCTTTCCTGAAATGTGGCACCCATAATAGGACACAACACTCCAGATGAAGCTAAGTAGAGTGAGACAGTTACTTCCTGTGTCTTACGTATATCACTTCTGTTAATATACGCCAGAACAATATTAGCTTTTTTTCACAATTGTATCACATTGTTCAAATATATTCAGTTTTTGATCCACTAAAACCCCCAGATCATTTTTCAGCAGTACTATCTCCTAAGCAGTTGTGCATTTCATTTTTCAAGTGTAGTACTTTGCACTTGTCTTTATTGAATTTCATCTTGTTAATTTCAGACCAATTCTCCAATTTGCCACAGTCCTGTTGAATTCTAATCTTGTCCTCCAAAGTGTTTGCAACCCCTTCCAGGTTGTCATCTACAAATTTTATAAAGATATTCCCCACACCATTGTCCAAGTCATTAATGAAAATACTGACTAGTACCAGACCCAGGAGTGACTGCTACAGGAGCCTACTACATAAGTCCTCTGAGTCTGACATTGAATGATTTATAACTACTCTTTTAGTATGGCCTTGTGCACCCACCTCATAGTCATACCATCTATGCCACATTTCCCCAGTTTACTTATAAGAATACCATGTGAGAATGTGTCAAAAGCCTTACTAAAATCAAACTATATCATGTCTACTGCTTCACCCTTTATCCACTAAGCCAGTAATCCTGTAAAAGAAGGAAATAGGAACTGTGCAGGGCTGGAGCATGCTCGGTTCAAATTGAATGTTTGAAGAATTTAGCAACCAAACTCTGAAAAGTATCTACTGAACATGTGTGTGCTGAGATTTTTCAAAGTCTTGTAATTTGGCCAAATTTTGACATTTTTTTCACAGGAATAGAAAAATGCACCCCTTTGACATCACAGCAACTCCCTGCCAAATATCAAGTCACTGTTCCAAAGAATGGAGCCCTAGTGAAAGGGATTCTAAAATATTTTTTCCATTCACTAACATGGGAAAAACAATGTCATTTCCTTATTCTTGAAAACAGCGGAGCCACTTATGCTAAAAGTTTCCAGAACAACTGATTCTCAGGCAGACATCTGGCATGGAAAATCTGAGCATGAACCATTAAAATTTGGCAAAGTATTAAGCAGCTGAAAACAGGGTCTTATAATGAAAAGTGTAGAGCAAGCTTAACCAGATGCATAGCTACCTGCAGCACTTAAATTAATAAGAAATTTTTAAAACTAAAATGTGTAGAGCAGATACCTCAAAGGACCAGTATGGTTTTCTTCAAGATCTATTACATGTGCATATAGGAATATGCATGCAGGCTACCCCACCACAGCAATAAAAAGTCTCTGAAGAAAAATCTTTAAGCAAAAGCCTTAAAAAGAAAAATCTTATGAAAACTCACTTCTTAGAGCATAATATCTCTGCTGCTTCTATTTTTATTTTCAAAGTTAAAAAGACAAGTATAGTCTGTCTGACAAATATATTACTAATGTTTGAATTCCCAACATCTTTGTTTAGGTAGTTGTAAAAATCTCTTCAGTTCCAAATCATATCTCTGACATTTATTTTGTGCAGTTTTGCACCACAGATTTCTCAGAATATCAGATTTCCTGTAAAATAACTCACTGTTTTTTCTAGTATAAAAGTTTTTAGGCCTGAGAACACAGGGACACTTTAGCCTGGTCAACACTGAGGAAATTCCACCTCAAATTCTAATCGGTTTTAAAAACTATACAGAAAAATTGATATCAAGCCATTTGGAGCCATAGTGTAGATCAGACTCTGGCAGTCTAAATCAATTTCACTGTATCAAATTCTCTTCAGACACACAGATAACTTCTGGCTATTTCACTTAAGAAAATTTTTACCCTAGATAAAGGCCAGCAAATCAATATGAACTCACTTCCATGAGTATAACAGTTATTTTCAGAGGTGGGGTTGGTGCAAAACAAACTTTGAATTCCACAAACAAAGAAGGTTTCAGAGTAACAGCCGTGTTAATCTGTATCCGCAAAAAGAAAAGGAGTACTTGTGGCACCTTAGAGACTAACCAATTTATTTGAGCATAAGCTTTCGTGAGCTACAGCTCACTCCATCGGATGCTCAAATAAATTGGTTAGTCTCTAACGTGCCACAAGTACTCCTTTTCTTTTTACAAACAAAGAAGGTTTACGGTTACAAACATTCTTCACTAGGCCTGTCCTGTCTATGTATGAGCACCATGTATGCTGTCTAGTTAAAATTTTCATATGAATCATACCTGGATGGTTTTCATGAAGTTCTTTTAAATCTTAATTACAATATTTTGGAACAATTCTTATATCCAACACATCTTCTTTTATCTAGTAAAAATTTGTATTTCCTGTAAAAATAAAGTCTCATCTTCTTAATAGTTTCATACTTGTTTGGCCATCTGTTTAATGTAAACTACAGATAACACTGCAAGGTCTCGTGAAGGTTATTTCAATGTCACAGGTAATTATGACACATATTAAGTGGCTTCTTGTATTCAGGATAAGGTTTCTTCGATATACGTTGTGACCTCCCATAAGGGCAACCTGAAAAGTCCGTCAGCATCAGCATTTTGTGCTGAAGAGGAAAATCTGATATCATAGTAAAGACAATCAATAAAATTGCCCATTTCTGGAACTTGTAGGCAGCTATAACAGTAATTTTTTTCATTCATCTCTAGAGCAGGAAGAAGAGGTTGAGACAAGTTTACTGGTGTATTTTTTGACTGTGTACGTGTTCATGAAATTTCCACACTTCAGAAATGATAACTAAAGTGTCCCTCTCAAATCATCAACAATTTTGTTCAACTGGCATTATGGGTCTTGACCTGCAAGAAATGGGATGACAGATCAGTATGATAAATAACTGCTCCCAATTTAAAAAGGGAAACATCAACAACAAAAGCTTATTTATTGGGTTTATCAGGGTTATAGTGTACCAAGACATCAATGGGTATTAAAACTGTTTTAATTTTCTGAAAACTGTTTAGGCATTGCCTTGCTCAGACAAATAGTTTTACTGGGTACTAGCTTTTGGGGGAGTTTATCACTGAGGATATATCAGAAATGTATTGTTATCCCTTTTGTCCTGAGCAGTTAAACAAAAATTTGGGACTCTGTTGGTAGTTTCCATTAGGAGGAAAAACGGATGATAAACAGGTTTTCATCAAAAATACGTGACTCTATTTACAAAAAAATATACAAGTGTTTAGCCTCCTTTCACTGATCTTGACCTGCAAGTCCAAGTCCAGCTGAGTACCTATAAATTGGTCCATTGTCATTTTATCCTAGAAGTCTTCATTGCTACCTGGGTATGGGATAAAAGTTTCCACTAATCTTCTTCCAGTATAGGTGGGGCCTCTTCTTTCCCTTTCCTTCCTAGGTCTGAGCTGTGCCGTGATCAGTTCAGACTGATGTTGAGTCCAAACTGCATTTCAAGGGTTTGTACCCTATCTGGATAACTCAGTCTCTTTTCAGGGGGTAAATTCTGCAAGACCATCAGATCTGGGCTATTACATTGATTGCTGGAATCCCCCCTTTCTGACCATTTCCCAGCCATTCATTTGGGCTATTATGTTGAACTGAGCCAAATGTACCACTGGGGGGGGGGTGGACTCTCCTCTTAAAGTTACATTATTTTTCTCTTTTACATTATTTCACCTCAGAAATCTGACCACTCCCTCTGGGCCTCTGTGGGTTATAAATAGGGTAGAAAACTGTTTAGTCTTACCCAGGTTCTTACCCAATGGCTCTTTTAAACTCATACTCTTAAAGACCAGAAGGGACCATTGTGATAATCTAGTACTTCCTGCACACCACAGACCACAGAACCTCACCCACCCACTCCTGTAATAGACCCATAAACTCTCACTGAATTACTGAAGTCCTCAAATCATGATTTAAAGACTTCAAGTTACAGAGAATCCACCATCGACTCTAGTTCAAGCCAACAAGTAACCCAGGCCCCATGCTGCAGCAGAAGACAAAAAAACTGCCAGTCTGACTTGGGGGGAAATGCATTCCCAACTCCAAATATGGTGATCAGTTAGCCCCTGAGCATGTCGGTGAGACCCATCAGCCAGAAACCTGGAAAAGAATTCACTGTAGTAACTCAGAGCCCTCACATCTAGTGTCCCATCTCCAGCCATTAGAGATATTTGCTGCTAGCAGTCGCATTTGGGCCACATGCCATTGTAGGCAATCTCATCATACCATCCCCTCCATAAACTTACCAAGCTCAGTCTTGAAACCAGTTAGGTGTTTTTGCCCTGACTGCTCCCTTGGAAGGCGATTCTAGAACTTCACTCATCTGATAGTTAGAAACCTTCATCTAATTGCAAGCCTAAACTTGTTGATGGCCAGTTTATATCCATTTGTTCTTGTGCCAACATTGGTTCTTAACTTAAATAACTCCTCTCCCTCCCTGGTGTTTATCCCTCTGATGTTTTCATAGAGAGCAATCCTATCTCCCCTTAGCCTTCATTTGGTTAGGCTAAACAAGCCAAGCTCCTTACGTCTCCTATCGTAAGGTAGATTCTAGGACAAGAGTTTATTGTCCAAATAGACAATTCACTATTCTTTTCTTGATCCTTTTTTTCATAATGTGTTGCTGTCATTTATAGTCTCAAGTTGTTTTAATTTATATTTATATTTCTGGTTTTGATTTTTTTATGAACTTTTTCTTCCTTATCTAAATTATTTTTCATAGATTCATGGATTTTAAGGTCTGAAGAGTTCATTATGATCATCTAGTCTGACCTTCTGCATAATATACGCCATAGAATTTCACCAAGTGATTCCTGCATCAAGCCCAAAACTTCCGTTTCAACTAAAGCAAGCCTTCGGAAAGACATCCAATCTTGATTTAAGACTGCAGATAATGGAGAATCCATGACAAAACTTTGTAAATTGTTCCAATGATTAATTACCAGCACTGTTAAACTGTTAAGCACCTTATTTCTAATCTGAATTTGTCTAGCTTCAGCTTCCAGCCATTGGATGCTGTTCTGCCTTTGTCTTCAAAAGTAATGAGCCCCCTATATTCATAGATCTTCTCCATACTTTATAGACTATGATAAAATTGGATCAACCTTCTCCTGGATTAACTCTATGGATTGATCTTATTTACTGTATTACTGTAAAGCAGGTTTCCTAGACCATACATCATTTTTGTAGCTCTTTTCTGATCCCTTTCCAATTTGTCAACATCTGACATTTTTGTGCATTTTGTTCTTGTGCACCCAGCTAAAGCACACATTCTGGTGAATCAGTGCCCAATACATTTTAACTCACTTGTGTTTTTGCTGAAAGCTGTGTCCACAGTGTTTTGCAATGTAAGGTGTGCTTATGCAATTAGCTATCCTTGTGTTTCATAGGACTTTAAGCTACACATGAATCTGTTCCATAAAACCTCCTTTAAAAATTGCCCCAATTGGCAAAACTCTTCTTTCTTCTACTAAAATTTTACTACAGATTTTCTTTCTTTTTGCTATTTCAGATGAAATGTAAACCATTCTGCAATTGTAAGTGGCTTTGAAGTAATTTGCTCTATAATTAGTGCACACACACATTTCTTCATAAATTTGATAATCTTGGAAGATCTGAGATATTGATGTGTCAATCAAACAGTTTTCTTTTCACATGCAGTCAAAGGAATGGCTTTTTCTCCCACTAGCCCCTTGTATATAATTTGTTTCAAAGAACTACCATAGATTTTCAATATTGCATTCTACAATACTATCCTTCTTTATAATCTTCTGTTTTCTCATATGCTGTCATTTTTACTTGTGAAAAGTCTCAAACAATATTTCACTGCTTTTCCACTTTCGACTGCATAGTAACATTTCAGTCAAACTGCTTTCATTAATTTTTGCTTTGCAAGGGAACAAAATATCAGTCACTTGCTGACTCCTGAACTCAAACAAGCTGTGTAATATAATTTTATGCAGAGAGCAGACTGGATTTCAAACTGCAGGTGCAGTACCAAAATGTCTCGAAGCTATCTCAAGGTTTACAGTCTCCCCAATGATAAATACCTTGTTATTTGACATTGGGAAAGTCAAATAACTTCAGTTTCCCCATAATAGTATTTAACTTCCTTTGTAAAGCACTTTAAGACCCATCAACGAAAAGTTTGATATGAAACGAGCATTATTAGAGGTGGTCAAAAATTGGGATTTCCCTCTCACAGGAAATTGCAATTTTTAAAAATGTATTTTCATTATAATTGAAACAAAAAAATCAAAATTTTCACAAAATGAAAAGTTTTAAAAATGTTAAATTTGGAAATGTCAGAATTTTTTCTGTTCATCTGTTAATCATTAATCCAGAGCTGCTACAATGCCGCAGGAGAGTTATAGTTCAGGTGTTTCATGTCCCCAGTCTCCTCTATAAGCTGGTTTCCTGCTGGACTACATCTCCCATGATGCCCTGTGGCCACATGACTCCCAAGATATGACACAACAATTCAACCAGAGGGGATCCAGATCCATAGAAGAAAGTGAAGGAAAAAATAATCTTTATTTTGCAGGAATTGCATTTTCAGTCAAAACACATCTTGATGGAAAATTCCCAATCAGCTCTAATTTTAAAATTTTACATTTTGCACAGGTTCCTATAAATCCTGCATGACAGAGTGGGATACGAGTATATCAGATGATGAATTCCAACTTGTACTATGTGTAGAAATATGAATACCATGATTGCACAAGCATTCCAGAGAGCTGCCCTTTCTGGGAAAGGTGTTTGACACCTCACTGAAGGACTATCACTGGGAACCATCAAGACTGCAATCTGGAGCCATCCACACTGACTGTCTCTCTGCTACTGGCCCAACCACATGGAACAATTCTTTTTTTCTACACAAGAGTCCACAGGGGAGGAAAGCATAACTTATGTGCTGGAGCTTTTCCGTGTGAGCACATGGCACAGAGACGGAGGCTCTACTGAAGAGTGGTGTTCTGCTCTGTGCAGGGGGCCAACAATGACATGAAAAGGACTTGCAGAAAAGACAGGGCAGGAGGGACTCTGATCAGCCTGAAGCACTGACAAAACATCGACTTGCAGGAAAGGTGAGCTCAGACCAAGGAAGGTGCATCGAGGGCATTCATTGTAAGATCTGTAATTCTTGAGTGCTTTGCGAGTAAAGTCATTGTGGTTAAGAAACTCCTTTGCTAAGCCTGTGTTCCTTGCTTTTCTTTTATCTTGTCCCAGAAGGGTTTAAATTAGAAACCCAAAGTGCCCACACAACCTTGGTGGAATGTAGAGGCATTGTATGTAAGCAACTAGGGGGGCTCAGGAAGTCACAGCCACTGGTTTAAGGTAGCTGGAAGAGGTTGTCCCATGTCCAAAAGGGGGTGGGTGTCAAACAAGAATTCTGATCCTGGGACTGTGCCCTGTAGAGTCAGAGCTAGAAACTGTGATTAGACTCTACTCAGACCAGTGGGTTTAGCACATCCTGTAAAAATCCACAATAATTGAGTTTACAAAAATCATTACGAAAACATATCTGCTACATAGGTACTCCAGTGTTAATGAGAGTTACAGCGGGTTAAAATATAACTATTCATTAAAAACAGACAACCCAGACAATTTAGAAGTCAAAAATAAAAGAGATGTGAACAAAATTGCTTTATCACATTAAATGGAATGGTCTGTGATAAATTTGACCGACTCTTCAAAGGGGCCTCTCAACCTGGACTTTACATTTTCCTTGCAATCAGTTATGGCTGCAATAAATGGCATACCCAAAGAATTGTGGTGGGGGGAGGGATCATTAACTTTAAGGTTTGGACGTTTAGAGTGTGCAGCGATGGCCTAACTATGCTCCTACTGTAGTTCATAGAACTCTCATAGACTTAAATTGTGAGGAAAGTTAGTCCAGCTTCCCCATTTGTGGGTACAATCAAGTAAGCAGATGTCTACATTCTTTTGTTATCACCCATAATTTATTGCAGGTGCAAAATTAGAAAACATTTTCAAATTGTGACTTGTATCTATAATTGAATCAGTTAGACATATAAGGACAGGAATATTTAAATAGGACAGTTATTGCCAGAAAATTGAACCTGCACATAGGCTGAGGCTACAAAATTGAGATTCAGACCCAGGGTTGGATTTCAGTCACCCACAAACACTTTGAGAATTCACATCTGGTGTTTTTGTTCATTTCCCTCTTTTCTACAAAAAAATCTACAAGAAATATAGACAGGAAGAAGATCCTGAATTTCAGTAGGCTTTCTTGCAAAGTCAGTTTAAAAAAAAAAAATCTTACCATACTGCATGCTATGAAGAATAAGAAAAAATAAGAGATGTCAGAACATTTTAATATACTAGCCATTCACTCCTGGGGAACTCTGTTCTCTTTTGATTTATGATATACTTGAAATTAGTTTGGTAGTGATCTTCATCTAGTCCCTAGATGGTATGTGTCCACATCCCAAAACCACTAAGTAATTTTATATGATTGGCAATCTTTGTTCAAGAGAAGTCCAGGATAGAAAGAGCTGTTGCAGGTCAGAATTTGTAGTTCCCATAGCTGCTGTTGAAGCACACTGGACCTTGAGCTACACATTTCTACTACTGTATGTTTAACCAGGGCTTAAATTCTCATTGAATATTTCCTGGAGCCCCAGGGCTTTGGGCTTCAGCCCCGAAGGGTATGCCAGGGCACGAGGCTTCAGCCCCGTCACAGGTACTGGGGCTCTCATGGCTTTGAAAATATTTACTGGAGCTCTGCACCGGACAACTGTGGCTGAATTTAAGGCCCATTTTTAAACAAAACGAACTCTTAATCTACTTTATATGTATATATACACATACACACACATATATGCACACATATATTTAGGATTAACATTTTAATAGAAGAATAGAAGTAAAGCCAAATGATGAAAAGAAAGAGAAGATAAAAGATACCATCTGGAAAAACACCTTAAAATGCATAATGATGAGGCAAAACAGAAATACAAAGGAATTAAATATTTAGCACTAAGGTGATTAATGTCTTTAACACCATAGAAAACATATGGAAATATTAAAATATTTTAAAAGACTCCCTTTGACATATCAATAGAATATAATCATCTACAATTGCCCTCCCAAGCCAGTCTAATTAGAAATGTTTCATTGTAACCCAAGTCTGAAAAAAAGCTTCAAACAAAGCTGCCAAATTTTGTAAAGCGTAACTGGACATCCTTACAGTATGAATAATTTGCACCAATAGGGCATGGGCCAACAAATCTCAAGACTATTCTTTGACAGCAGGATCTTTCTCTTCTAGCATTGGTAGGAGATATAATTAGATCACAGATTAAAATTTTAAATTAGGTCTTTGTGCTGTGCCAATTTTTTTTATGAAATAATCAGAACCCAAATTCTGTCAAAATCAAATCAATCTTCTTTATCTCTGCATGCTGATGCCTCCAAAAGGATTCAGTCACAGATTGAATTTCATGCTAGAATGCATGATATAAGGTTAATTATGTACTGTGGAGGTAGCAACACTTAAAGGTAAGATATGTAGATACTTTCTTTCCCAAGACCCTATTTTCAGTTACTTATAATGTTACCATAGTTTAATCATTTGGACTGAAATTTTCCAGGGGCCCACCCACCCCCAGAACTTTTTATCAAAAAAGGTTCAGCCACTTCTCAGAACGAGGTTAGGAGAAAACACAGTGTTTTGTCCATATTAAAAAATTATACAGATATTTTGTTGGGAAGCTCAAGAGCCTGCAGGCTGTGAAGAAGGGTTTGAAATTTGGGAACAGTGTCGCCCTTTTGCCATCCCCAGGAAAATTGCCCTAATTTGGGCAAGTATGAACATCTGAAAATATCAGTTCACACATGCTCAGTAGAAGCATGTTAGAGTTTGGCAGCTAAATTCTCAAAATCTATACTGAGCATGTTCCAGTGAACTGAATGAGGCTGGGATGCCATGGGGGAAATAGTATGTGATCATTTAATTGGTATCATCATATATATGTACAAGGTTCATGGGAAACCTTCATTCTGGCATTTCCTAACTTTTGAGTAGTTAACTTTGTAATCTTAATGTCATCTTTGTAATCATGTTATTTTTGGCATATAATTTTGGATTATAATTTAGAGAAAATTATGAATGGCTTGATAATGTTTGTATTTCATGTCTAATATTCATGTTTCTAATCTGATGGCTGGGCTATGTACTTCATACTGTGATTTATTGTACCTTGATTAATGTATATTGACTAAAATGTTCTTTTTAATACCTCTCTACCTCCCAATATCGCAAATGCATAAAACAGGATTAACATAGTTGTGCAGCAGCCACTCCATGTAGCACAGTCCCTCGAGATACATGGCAAAAGAACATCATACAGGAAATAGCTATGTAAATTAATGAGCCCATGGTCTAAATTAAATTATACCTATCTCAAGTAAGTGGAGAAGGCATATGGGGGAACTTGAAGCGCCAATGGCAGCATGGCTCTTCTGCCTGTTAGGTTGAAGGTGTTGGAAAACACACAAATGATTTTTAGCTTTGTGGTTCTGACTGGGGACTCAGAATACCATGGTGATAGGTGCAGTAGGAATACTTGGATATTTCCCCTGAATCCAAGGCTTCCACACATTCAGGAGACCAAGAGCTGCTCTCTCTATTTCCATGATACTTCCATCTCTGTCTGTCTTGGCCCTGGTCTACACTACAAGTTTAGGTCTAATTTAGCAGCATTAGGTCAATTTAATCCTGCACCCATCCACACGACCAAGCCTGTTCTGTTGACTTAAAATCGACTTAAAATCTATTTCTGTATTCCTCCCCGGCAAAGGGAATAGCGCTAAAATCGATCTTGCGGGGTTGAATTTGGGGTAGAGTGGATGCAATTCAATGGTATTGGCCTCCGGGAGCTATCCCAGAGTGCTCCATTGTGACCGCTCTGGACAGCAATCTCAACTCAGATGCACTGAGGTACACAGGAGAAGCCCTGGTAACTTTTGAATTTCATTTCCTGTTTGGCTAGCATGGTGAGCTGATCAGCACAGGTGATCATGGAGAGCTCATAAGCACAGGTGACCATGGAGTCCCAGAATTTCAAAATTGCTCCAGCATGGACTGAACGGGAGGTACCGGATCTGATCGCTGTATGGGGAGAAGAATCCGTGCAGGCAGAACTCCGTTCCAAAAGATGAAATGCCAATATATTTGCCAAAATCTCTAAGGGCATGATGGACAGAGGCTATAACAGGGACACACAGCAGCGCCGTGTGAAAGTTAAGGAGCTGAGGCAAGCCTACCAAAAAACAAAGGATACAAACGGTCACTCCGGGTCAGAGCCCCATACATGCTGCTTCTGTGATAAGCTGCATGCAATTCTAGGGGAAGCCCCTACCCCTTCCCCACCACTGTCTGTGGATACCTGCAAGGGGGAGTCTCACACAACAGGGATGAGGAAGATGAGGAGGAGGTTGAGGATAGTGCACAGCAGGCAAGCGGAGAATCCCTTCTCCCCAGCAGCCAGGAACTGTTCATCACCCTGGAGCAAAGACCCTCCCAAGGCGGGATCCTGGACCATGAAGCTGGAGGAGGCACCTCTGGTGAGTGTACCTTTGTAAATATAATACAGGGTTTTAAAGCAAGCATGTTTAATGATTAATTTGCCTTGAAGATTTGGGATGCATTCGCAGCCAGTATAGCTACTGGAAAAGTCTGGTAATGTGTATGGGGATGGAGCAGGAATCCTCCAGGGACAAATCCATGAAGCTCTCCTGGAGGTACTCTCTGTGTTACCCTCAGGAGAGTGATATCATTCATGGTCACCTGGTTAAAATACTGGAAATTTGTTTAAAGGGACATTCAGAGGTGCCCATTCCTGCTCGGCTGTTTGCCTTTGGCTGAAAAGAAATCATCCCCACTGTTAGTGATGGGGGGAGGCCAGTTCATAGAATATCAGGGTTGGAAGGGGCCTCAAGAGGTCATCTAGTCCAACCCCCGCTCAAAGCAGGAACAATCCCCAACTAAATCATCCCAGACAGGGCTTTGTCAAGCCTGACCTTGAAAACCTCTAAGGAAGGAGATTCCACCACCTCCATAGGTAATGCATTCCAGTGCTTTACCACCCTTCTAGTGAAAATTTTTTTCCTAATATCCAACCTAAACCTCCCCCACTGCAACTTGAGACCATTACTCCTTGTTCTGTCATCAGCTATCACTGAGAACAGTCTAGATCCATCCTCTTTGGAAAACCCTTTCAGGGAGTTGAAAGCAGCTATCAAATCCCCCCTCATTCTTGTCTTCCACAGACTAAACAATCCCAGTTCCCTCAGCCTCTCCTCATAAGTCATGTGTTCCAGTCCCCTAATCATTTTTGATGCCCTCCGCTGGACGCTTTCCAATTTTTCCACATCCTTCTTTTAGTGTGGGGCCCAAAACTGGACACAGTACTCCAGATGAGGCCTCACCAATATCGAATAGAGGGGAAAGCTCACGTCCCTCAATCTACTGGCAATGCCCCTACTTATACAGCCCAAAATGCCTTTAGCCTTCTTGGCAACAAGGGCACACTGTTGACTGATATCCAGCTTCTCATCCACTGTAACCCCTAGGTCCTTTTCTGCAGAACTGCTGCCTAGTCATTCGGTCCCTAGTCTGTAGCGGTGCATGGGATTCTTCCATCCTAAGTGCAGGACTCTGCACTTGTCCTTGTTGAACCTCATCAGATTTCTTTTGGCCCAATCCTCTAATTTGTCTAGGTCCCTCTGTATCCTATCCCTACCCTCCAGCATATCTACCACTCCTCACAGGTTAGTGTCATCTGCAAACTTGCTGAGGGTGCAGTCCATGCCATCCTCCAAATCATTAATGAAAATATTGAACAAAACCAGCCCCAGGACAAACCCTTGGGGCACTCTGCTTTATATCAGCTGCCAACTAGACATGGAGCCATTGATCACTACCCATTGAGCCTGACAATCTAACCAGGTTTCTGTCCACCTTATAGTCCATTCATCCAGCCCATACTTCTTTAATTTGCTGGCAAGAATACTGAGCTGTTCACATTTGGCTGACAGATACTAGCCATGAAGTGTGTGTGTGTGGGGGGGGTGTGAAGCGGTCATCCCAGAGAATTGCAGAGGGAGTTTGGGTTGTGCTGCACATTCACCCTAAAACCAGAGCCTCTCCTTTTAAATGGCCAACCCAACGGGCTTTGCTTGGTATGGGAAAGGAGGGCACTGCTGTTTGAAACCATTCCCACATGTTATGAAGGTTGAAGATCCTGAAACCCTTTTCCTTACCATGGCTTCCTGCAAGCCGAATACTGTTGCCCAGCCAAGGATGTGTGATGTCTCACACCAAACCAGCAGGCACTCAATAGAAGAGGCAAAAATGAGACCTTGTACAAAAGCAGATGTGCTATGTACTGTGAGTCGCTTGATTCAGCATGAAATAGTCTTTGCTTTGTTCTCTAAAATGTATCTTTTTAAATACTACTCTCCCTTTTTTTCCTCCTGCAGTTGCAAATGTTTTTATACTCCCCCTATCATCTCCATCCCAGAAAGTAGCACAGATTAGAAGGTGAAAAAAAACGCACTCGCGATGAAATGTTCTCAGAGCTCATGCAGTCCTCCCTCACTGAAAGAGCTAAGCAGAATGCATGGAGGCAAAAAATGGCAGAGTCCAGGAAAGCATTAAATGAACGTGATGAGAGGCGGGAGAAGCACGAAGAAAGGAGGCAGGATTCAATGCTGAGTCTAATGGGGAAGCAAACTGACATGCTCAGGCATCTGGTGGAGCTTCAGAAAAGGCAGCAGGAGAACAGATCGCCTCTGCAGCCCCGGTATAACCGCCTGCCCTCCTCCCCAAGTTCCATATCTTCTTCACCCAGACGCCTAAGGATTCAGGGGGTGGTGGAAGGCTATGGGCACCCAGCCACTCCACCCCAGAGGATTGCCCAAGCAACAGAAGGCTGGCATTCAATAAGTTTTGAACTGCAGTGTGGCCTTGTCCTTCCCGCCTCTCCTCATCCACCACTCCACCCGGTGCTTCCCTCCTCACCATGCCCCCGCCCCGGGCTACCTTGAGAGTTTTCCCCCCTATTTGTGTGATGAATTGATAAAGAATGCATGATTTTGAAACAATAATGACTTTATTGCCTCTGAAAGTGGTGATCGAAGCGGGGAGGTTGGTTGGCTTACACGGAAGTAGAGTCAACCAAGGGGGCAGGTTTTCATCAAGGAGAAACAAACAGAACTGTCACACCGTAGCCTGGCCAGTCATGAAACTGGCTTTCAAAGCTTCTCTGATATGCAGGGCTCCCAGCTGTGCTCTTCTAATCGCCCTGGTGCCTGGCTGCGTGTAATCAGCCACCAGGCGATTTGCCTCAACCTCCCACCACACCATAAACGTCTCCCTCTTACTCTCAGATAAGCACACAGCAAGCAGCAATAACAATGGGAATATTGGTTTCACTGAAGTCTAACCTAGTCAGTAAACTGCACCAGCGAGCTTTTAAATGTCCAAATGCACATTCTACCACCATTGTGCACTTGCTCAGCCTGTAGATGAACAGCTCCTTACTACTGTCCAGGGTGCCTGTGTATGGCTTAATGAGCCATGGCAATAAGGGGTAGGCTGGATCCCCAAGCATAACTATAGGCATTTTAACATCTCCAGTGGTAGTTTTCTGGTCTGGGAAGTAAGTTCCTTCCTGCAGCTGTTCAAACAGACCAGAGTTCCTGAAGATGCTAACGTCATGCAGCTTTCCCAGCCATCCCACGTTGATGTAGGTGAAACGTCCCTTGTGATCCACCAGTGCTTGCAGCACTATGGAAAAGTACCCCTTGCGGTTTACGTAGTGGCTGCCAAGGTGGTCCGGTCCCAAGATAGATGGAACCCATATCCCTATCATCCCACCAGTTAGGGAACCCCATTGCAGCAAAACCATCCACTATGACCTGCACATTTCCCAGAGTCACTACCCTTGATAGCAGCAGCTCAGTGACTGCGTTGGCTACTTGGATCATAGTAGCCTCCACAGTAGATTTACCCACTCCAAATTGATTCCTGACTGACCAGTAGCTGTCTGGCATTGCAAGCTTCCAGAGGGCTATGACCACTCACTTCTCAACTGTGAGGGATGTTCTCATCTTGGTATTCTTGTGCTTCAGGGCAGGGGAAAGCAAGTCACAAAGTTCCATGAAAGTGCCCTTACGCTTGCGAAAGTTTCACAGCCACTGGGAATCATCCCAGACCTGCAACATTATGTGGTCCCACCAGTCTGTGCTTGTTTCCTGGGCCCAGAATTGGGGTTCCACAGCATGAACCTGCCTCATTACCACCAAGATGTTCAAATTGTCATGGCCCGTGCTTTGAGAGTAGTCTGTGTCCATGTCCTCATCGCTATCATGATCACGCTGTCGTCGCCTCCTCGCCTGCTTTGCAGGTTCTGCACATACTGCTGGATAATGCGTGAGGTGTTTGCAATGCTCACAACAGCAGCAGTGAGCTAAGCAGGCTCCATGCTTGCCGTGATATGGCGTCTGCAGGAGAACAGGAGAGCAGAGTTGCAGCAGAAGCAGTGGATGATGATGGATGCCATGAGAATAGATATTTATAGAGAACGACGAGAGGACCTGCGAGATGGCACCAGGAGAGCAGAGTTGCAGTAGAAGTGGTGGATGATGACGATGGTTAGCAGTCCTACTGCACCATCGGCTGACAGCAGTATGGCATCTGCATGGAAAAAAGGCGCAAAACGATTGTCTGCTGTTGCTTTCATAGAGGGAGGGGCGACTGATGACATGTACCCAAAACCACCCGCGACAATGTTTTTGCCTCATCAGGCATTGGGAGCTCAACCCAGAATTCCAATGGGCAGTGGAGACTGAGGGAACTCTGGGATTGCTACCCACAATGCAACACTCCAAAAGTCAACACTAGCCACGGTAGTGAGGACGCATTCCACCAACCTAATGTGCTTAGTGTGGACATACACAATTGACTGTATAAAATCGATTTCTATCAATCAACTTCTATAAGATTGACCTAATTTCGTAGTGTAGACATACCCTGAGTGGGCATGCAGCTCCTCTCTCTGGAACTGGGATGCACAGATTACTGTACATTAAGTTTTTCCCATCCATTAATTTCTGCACAGAATGGAAATGCATGGTCCTAGTCCATCTTCCTGTATCTACAATGTATTATCAACAAAGATGAGAAATAAACCATGGACAGAAGCCGAAATGATTTTTTCCTTGTTTCTAGTGTAAATCAAAAGTGATGTGGAATCCCATAGGATACTGATCCTTCCTAGAGACATAGAATAAGGTCTTTATTTATCGCTAATGTATGAATCACTAATTAAGCCAGACTTAGAGGAGCATTTATCTGGTAATCATCGAAAACCTGACCTTTATTTTTAAAATAGGTGCCAGGACATCTATCTCTACTGTGACCAACTGACTACCATTCTCCTGTGCTGACCAGGATAGTTTTTCAAAGTTTTTATTGTTTCATATCACTTAGGATACAAAATAAACTTTGAAAATCATGCCACATAAAGAAAAACATGACCAACACTTACCCGGGCTGCTGAAGGGCAGCCTCATGCTCCAGAGGAATTTCACAGCGCTTAAGATGTTGTCAGAATAGTGCACAGTGCTGGTATCACAGTAGTGCTGGATCCTGCTGGCCAAGGTAGGAACAGATATTGTAAAGCCTAAAAAACATATGAGGGCAATAGCCAAATAATGTGTTGCTTGCTGCTTGTAACCTGGTTAATGAGGGCTTTCTGCAGGTAATGATGGAAAGAGCGTGGTGTTATATTTTGCAGGCAGTACTCCCTTAAGTTATGGTTAGTAGCACTTCCTAATAATCCCAGAGATTCAAACTCTGGTTGAATAGTTTCTTGCTCTGCAAACAGCCCCATGTATTTCAGTGAAGAGCAAGAGGCCGTTCACTGTGAGTAAGGGCATATGAAGATGTGAAAATATTGTAGAACTTCTAAAAGATTGTTGGAAATCAAGTAATCAGCAACCTTTGCCAGCTAAAGTGTTTCTATTTGCATCTGTGTGATCCATTTTTCCTGGGGTTCTTTGTTTTGGTAATAATTACTGGCACTAGGGTAAAATTCACTGCAGCTACATGCAGCCTGAATAATTGGGATTTATGCTGGCGAAAAAACAAAGGATGAATTTCATCCCCAAATTCAACAACAGGCTGCAGAGCCCCTATGTGGCACCAACCTAGAGTCCAAACCAGCAGTTAGAGACTCCTCTATGGCATGCTGAAGGTTTCCTCTCTCCTGCCTGTGAGACTACAAAATTGAATGCATAATAATGCAGCCAACTTGGCTAATTTGGTTAAATAGTTTCATCTGCAGTTCAGAGGTAACTTTCAGTAGCTCTTACACTAGCTAACTATCCTTCTAAAGAGTAGTGTGAGAGAGAAGACATACTGCACAGGTACCAAAACCTCTTGGCTCCCAACTGGCTGCCATCAGTTAGGAAAACCCATTAATAAGGTGTGTAATATCCAGAGTTTAACTGTGGTTGTGGAGTTTTCAGGGCTTGCATATAGGTAGAGGAAGACCAGGAAAAATAGAGTTATCTTTATGTTAATATTTTAAATGAAGAACTTTGGTTAGAAAGCTATTATGTTTGTCCCCTCCCACATATGGTTGACCTTCATTTTGGGGCAGTGTGGTAAAAATTTTACTGGCACTGATTGATGTCCAAGGGCATGTTTGCTGATTTAACACAGGGCCTTGTGTGGATGTGGGTACTGTTTTAATAAAACGGTGGTAGGCAGGCAAGTAGGCGAGAAGCTTCTAGATCAGTGGTTCTCAAACTGTGGGTCGGGACCCCAAAGAGGATCGCTTCAACCCTGGGTGATGGGGCTCATGTTACAGGCCCACTGCCTGAGACTGAAGCCCTTGGGCTTCGGCTTTGGCCCCTCACCCAGGGCAGTGGGTCTCGGGCTTTGGCCCCGCTACCCACAGCAGTGGGGCTTGGGCGGGCTCAGTCTTTGGTCCCCACATCCTGGGGTCATGTAGTAATATTTGTTGTCAGAAGGGGGTCACAGTGCAATGAAGTTTGAGAACCCCTGTTCTAGACAGAAATTCTACAGTGAAGCATAGGGAAAGACAGAATTCTAATAGTCACCTTGTAACACTGATCAAAAGAACTATTACAGTGGTTCTGTACCATTGTCACATGAATGGTGTTCAGGACTGTCACTCCAGTAACTTTTTAAAAGGCTTTAAAATTCACTCAAACTGAGAAGAAATATTGTTCCAACTTATTTCTATGTATTACATTGTGTCAATATACTTGACAGGATATCTTTTTAACATTCATTTGCTTCATCTAGGATAAGTGCACCTAAAAAAATGATCAAGAATTAATAATTTTCTTCTCAGTAGTGCCATATGTTACACTTCTAAGTATCCACAATGCAGCAAGCTTAAAATAGACCATTATAAATATCCTGCAGAGGCGTTGATTCCACTGTTGTCCTGCTAAATGAAGGACAGGAGCTCTAATATTCAGGAAAAATAACCTCTGAAAAGAGGAACAAAATACAAATCTTTAGGTGATTCCCATGCTTTGATTCAACCATGCAAATGAGTCAATAAAATTCTCAGTATCCTTATACCTGGCAAACCCAGCTTCAGCTTTTCATATGAAAACACAGGCTTTAAAATGCCCAGTTTTATACATCCCCAAATTAGCATTAACAGCAGTTTGTGGAATAAAGAGAATAATATATACACTAATCTAAAATAATACAGTATTTTAGAATCTGGCCTGTCCATCACATCATCATCCTTATATTGCACCTTCCTGAATTCCACCCACCCTTCTGCCCGCTCACCAAATTTCAGCAGAACAATACTCACACAACACTTAAAAGCAGCCCCCTATGGACTGGAAAAAGCAGCAACTAGTTGGCACACTGCACAACTCTGGGGGGAGGGCAAAGCAAGGATACCAAGACTTTGTCTTCACTGGAAAAAAGGGTTTGGGGGAGGTTTTTTTACATCAACATAGATGTCTATATTTTGATGCAGCAAGTTGAGGTAATCTCTATACCTCTCATGAGGGGCTTATGTTGACTTGCCACATAGAGGTCAAAACTACCTGTGCCTTGTCTCTGCTAAGATTTTACACTGAGATAGCTATCTTGCTGTAAAAACTACATACCTATTTTTGAAGTAAAGACAGAGCCTCAGGCAAATCCTTGTTCTTACAAAAGGCACCATTAGATCCTTAATAGCTAGACGGAGGAAACCAGACCTTGCGTTTTAAGTCCTCATCTAACAAACTCTCACATAGTCAACTGAATAGATTTCAATTTCCACTGCTGGAAGAATCATGTGTCTACCTGAGAAGGATGAATGGTGTTGTTAAGCCTGGTCATATTTAAATTCCTTATTCAGAGAGTTGAAGTATTTTAAACCTGATATTTAGACTGTAAGTCACCTCTCCATCTTGCATCCAATGAAGTGAGCTGTAGCTCACGAAAGCTCATGCTCAAATAAATTGGTTAGTCTCTAAGGTGCCACAAGTATTCCTTTTCTTCTCTCTATCTAAGGAGATCTTTATATGTTTTCTTAAACTGGTGTATAGTGTTGCTGTGTTCTTTGTGGGCCTGATCCCACTTGCATTGAAGCAACGTGAGTTTAGCCATTTTATCAGTGGGCACAGTGGTAGGCCTGATTCTTCAAAGAATATACTTATGTGCCTAAGTCCATCCCCATTCAGCAAACACTTAAGGCACTATATAAAGACAGTTATCGTAGGTGCTAAGGCTTTGCACAAAAACACAGTGAATGCAATAGGTAGTCAGGTACAAAAATCCCTTATCTAGTGTCTGAAAATTTGAAATATGAGGAAATAAAACATTTTTACTTGGATTTCAAACCATAACTCAACAAGGTAGAGCTTGGAATATTTGATACTCTTAAATCTTAATTTCTATTCAGCATAATAAACTAAAAAAACGTTTCTTTTGGACTTCTCTACTGAAATCAGCATAGACAAACTAAATTTAGAAACTAACTTGACCCTTCTTTAAGGCTTCCTTTCTTCATGTTGGTAATTCAGTATTTTTGCTAGAGTCTGTCTTGGAAGTGGTCCAAGTATTGCAACAAGATTGAACACCAACTTTACCCAACACATCAGTGTTATACCAAGGAGGTCTTTACAATAAAGTAAATTTTCCTGTAAAAGCTTTTGAACATTTCAGAGAGAAACCTAATGAAGGGTTTTATTCTATGAGAAGTCTTGTTTATCACTAGTAAGCCTTGGAAGCACAGTAGTTTTTAACCCCGCTTCAAATTCTGACATTTCTGTCAGGGTCAGATCAGATCCAATGTGCATAATAAAACATCTAGGTTGTCACATGAGGCTAAAGTCAGCTCCAGGCAGGGGAGCATGCCCCAGGAAGTCTAGAATAAGGGTTTGTAGATCACATAAGACCAAAAAACGATTTTAGAAAAATGAAAAAAAATTAGGAAGGGCACACTATAAGGATGAACAAACCTTGAAGCTTCTGCTACACAGAGGCCGAGCACCTTTGAGCTTTCACACGAGTGAGCAGCACTTCACTGCGTGTTTCCCAGTGACTATGGACCAGTCACTTCTGTGATGCTGATTTTCCCATAGATACAGCCACTTGGCAACATTCAACAGCAGCAATGTGGGCGTTGCAGTGGTACTAGTGGGCTGAGCTGTATTCATACTTAGGTGGCAGAATAATCTTCTGCTAGGCTTCAAGACTGGCAAGACCTTTTTGGACTTGGATTACCTGCCTTGGTAGGTTCAAATAGACCACACTGAAATATATGGGGCCTGCTGGATGGGCAAGCCCTGGCCTTCCCTCTCTGAAGGCTGACTGTACTTATTAAATAGCAAAAGTCCCTGCCCAGGTGACTACAACCTTTGCAGGTGTCTTTCTGTTCTGACTCCAGCTCCTATGGTTGTCCTTTGGCTATGACTTCTTCAGCCAGTTTCAGTAACTGAAATTCCCTCCAGCTCTAGCAGTGTAGGGTTTATCCACAAGGTCTTATGGCTATCAGCCACTTCAAGCTGGCTGCTTCCTCAGAGTTTACAGGCCTATTCCCATTAAGAAGACCTTGAGCAACTCTCTACAGCTCTACCTTCCTTACTCACCAGCCATGTGACCCACATTGTCATGATTTCTCAGGTGGCTGCCTCTTCTCAGACATCCATTGTATTAACCAAACAGGGTTCAGATAAAACGTACATGAACTATCATACATTGACATGAGGTTAACAAGTGCCTTTTGAATATCTCATGACCGTACATGACATTTCAATCATTATCCAGTGTAACCTTTTATAACTGCATCATTGTTGCCAACTGCCCATTGGAGTACCTTTTGCACATGCTCCAGCCCAAAAAAGGTCATCCAATGGGCAGCTTGACTAACAGTTTTTAAATTCTCAACCTTCTATTCTCCACTCAGCCATATCTCGAGTGGAAGTACAGCCTACACTGATGACCAGAACTATCCTCCAAGTGCCTCCATTAACTCTCCTAGCTGACTCAGGTAAAGATCTTTAAGCAGCCTCTTGATAATCCTTTGTGGACTCAGGCCTTCTGTGCAAATCAGTTCTGCTAAAATTCCATTGATATAAATTATTTCCTTATGTGCCGAGAAAGGGGCTAGGAAAGTATATAATGTGCAAAGAAATGGTTTAACAATTTTTTTTTGTTTAGTAACAAGGACAGCCATTCGTTGGTAGTGAAGCAAGGCACTAGAAACTCAAGGTAAAAATAGATGTTTATGATGTTTATTTACCTAGAAGATTAAGTCAGTCTACTGTTAACAACTACTGTGGCACATGACCAGAAAGGGTTAAACATCCTGAAAAATAAATGACTCAAATTCAATGCTTAAAGACATGTGGGGAGATAATGTTTGTGTTTCTGTGTATTTACATATATGTGGGTAGTGGTCAACAATGTAATCAACAGTCCCTGTGTATGCTGTACTCTGTTAATTCAGAAATTAAAAGAACATCCTACCATTTAAGTGAATTGTAAACATAGTGTATCGCTGTATTCATCTCTTTTAAAATGTACAGCAAATCACCTGTAAATGGTGGAAAAACAGGCAATTGCCTTATGTTAATCTGTGTGAATAATTAGGCCCTCATTTCCTAAACATTGTAGTTATTGTTCCCCGAGGGACTCCAACCTGTCAAAGAAGGCTTGAAATTATATAAAATATCCTTGGGTCCTGAGGACTGTTTAATCTAACAGACAAAGACATGACAAGATCCACTTGGCTGAAAGTTGAGGCTTGACTAATTCTAACTGGAAATAAGGAGCACATGTTTTGACAGTAAGGCTAATTAACTATTGGACTAATTTAGCAAGGAATGCAGTGGATTCTTCATCACTTACAATTTTTAAATTAAAATCAGATGTCTTTCTAAAAGATATAGTTTAGTTCAACTACATGTTATTGGAATAGAAGCAGCAAATACTGGGGGAAATTCTGTGGCCTGTGTTATGCAGGAAGTCAGATTGGATAATCACAATGGCCCCTTCTGGCCCTAACATGAATTTAAAGAAAAAGAAAACAGGTAAAGTGTCATGGACTGGGGGGGACGCGGTCCATGTATATTCCTAGCACGACACAATCTTATGCTAAAATCATATCATTATCTATAGTCCAATAGAATTTAGAGGCCTGGTCAGATATTATGATGGTAAAGTATGCTTGTTGCATACATGAGTTGCAACAGTTTTACAATATCTTTGTTCAGACTTGCTCAAAGTTTACATTGACAATTCTAGACAAATAAGCATGTCAGGCCATGCTGAGATAAACGTCAATTACATGCTGATGCCACCGACAGGACTGTTGCAATGACAGGCTGTTTTGAGTTGGTTCTTGTTGACAGATGAGGAAAGACAGACTCAGGATTTAGAGGAAAGGAAAAATATTAGTTCTTTAAGTAAAGATTCTGCAAGTATTGTCAGCGTGATGTATGGAAAGACACTGGAGTTGGATGGATATACTAGAGGGAAAAGAGGCTGACACAAGGGAACTGAAATGGGGAACCTCCTAAAATCACAAGCTGCTACACCATGAGCTAAGGAGCCAAGCCTGCACAGCTGGGGGCTGTAACAATGCCTATTCTCTGCAGAGGGGGCTCAGAGGAGAATCTGTAACATACACCCACCAGTGGGTTACCCAGTGTATGTGTTCCTACCTTTCCTTTGCAATGCATCCATGGATCAACAATAATTTGGCAGGTTACGCTGGGCAATGCAACTTGGGACACCAATAAGCACGATTGGCAGGGCTGGTAGCCTTGGAATGGGTTTGTTTGGTTTGAACGGACCCAAGAACCTGTGCATACAAGGCAACATTTGAAGATGGCACCATTTTGAAAAGCTGACTACAGCTTCTCTAAAGCATAGCAAGATTCACTGCCCAGCACAGTCTCCCTGGCATTTCTTACACAGAGATAATGCCCCTAAGCACTCATTGGCTGCACCATCTGCCCTCCCACAGTGCAAAGCTTTGACTCTTAGAGGTGTAATTTAATCCATATTGTTTTATGCTTCTGGGACTTGTCATGCCTGTGACCATGTCCAATTAACATTCTGTTTCCTGCATTATGAACAGACTAAAAGCTGGCTCTTAATGTGCAATTAATATAGAGTTGTGCCTCCTGTTTAAGAAAACCAACTACTGATTGAGTGCGTCAATAAACACCACAAATGGGCTACAGTCTGGACAAACATGTCATAAACTAATATGGCAGTATGTATCTACAGCACCTGAGAAAAGGGGTGAATGAAGGCATCCATTGTTCTATGGCATATGAGTTGAAAGTCAGGGGAATAATATCATACAACACTGTAATTGTAGAAAACAGTTATGAATGTGCCATGTTGATATGCATCAAGGAAACATTATTTCCCAATCCCTGACCAGAATAGATTCTGTTACACAATTTTACATACTGGGCACAATGTCCAAGCCCAACCCTGACTGTGGGTCAAGTTCCAATACAAACTGACTAGGTTAGTTGAAACAGTAGATCAGATGCATAGTCTTGAAGGCATTTGTGTTCTTTTCTTTATCACAATCCCTTGGTGTTCCCCTACAATTATATAAGATCAGGCAGTCTCTTCATTCTGAATCCATGAAAAAATTTTGAAAACAGTCATTACAACTAGACATTTGGCACCTAAATTGCAACAAAATTTCCACCGGTAAAACTTAATGTTTACTGAGAAACTGACCGTGGGCTCTTTTGAAAATCTGGCTCACCTGAATATGTGTCACCACTGTGCTATAAACCCAGAGAGCTTGCATGTTGCAGGAGGACTCTACTTATGGCTCTTTAAGTAAAGTGGGTCCTGCACTGTAATTCCTAGAAATCTCACCATCAGGCTTTCAAGACAGATCTTATTGGAGTTTTTAAGGAGATGGCTCAACATGGTCAGAGAAAAGAAAATGAGAGAATGAGGGCAGAAAGTTCTTGATCAGCAGCAGGAAGGAAAGGAAAAACTTTCAAGAAGTAGGTGTTGAGCAGGTTTCTTTGTTTAAAATAGGAGAGCAGCTAAGCCCATTCCTCTTACTTGCTACAGAGAAATAGGCATAACATTGTTGCTGTGACTGTGACTAGATGATCTCAGTGCAGGAGAAGGAAAGCTAATTTGGATCAGTTCTCTTCTAGCTGTAGATCAATGACTACCAATTGGAGCCAGACAAATACAAGAAAATGTCTAGGACTATACATTCAAATTTTGTAATTAAGTCATCTCAAGCATGTTGACCACAACTTTGTTAACTTCCCACAAATATTCCAGCAAATTATACTTCCGAGAGTGAATATTTGTGAAAGTTGAAATACTCACCAACAGCAAACTTCGAATTGTATATGCAATTGTAAATTCAAAGTCCCAATTTTTTCCCGTGTTGAGTAGGTATGTAAGCTATGAAGTCAGAGAACAAAAAAATACAAAAAACAATATATCTAACAACAAAGCTCAATTTTTGAACATTCACAAACTGTTCACAATAAATCAACAAACCAGCAATTGTTTGGTGAAGAAAAGCATCAATAATTCTGAATAATGACTAAATCTGAGAAAATCATAATTTTCTTAGGAACAATTCACAAATGGTGGGGGAGAAGAAAGGTATCAAATAAGTTCTTTTCTGCTACCAGCTTTAGTGTCAATCTAGGCATGACATAGCAGAACTGATCAAGTGTTCATCTAGTCTAGAGTCTTTTCATTCCAGGTTCCAGTATTCCACTTCCAACAATATTATGGGAAGTCAATTTCCCATAAATTGGTGATCAGTTTATATCATTTTGGCCGATTCTTTGCAATTTTATCCTAGCTGTATATCAAATTCCAATCAATAAAAGATTACTCAAAACCCAATGAAAACCCAAGCTCGAAGGACTGGTGACCTTTTATCTTACTTGGCCAGCCATTGAACTGATATCCAGATGGGCCTTCAAAAATATATTTGGTATGGAAAGCCTACAAATACTTTTGACCAAACTGCAAAATATTATTCCTTCTATTTTCCTCTATTTTCCTATTTAAACTTTTTTGACTGGAGAAAGTTCCACTGATCTGTGCAGTGACACACAATTTCTCTGTGCATTCTGTCTATGTGTGCATGTGTATGCATATATATTATATATAAAAATAGAGCTTGCAGTGACACATCTGGTGTGTATAAATATATATACATATATACGGCATTTCTTGTGACACTTATAGTTACTGTTGTCTATAACTTTCCACTATAAGACTCTGTTTTAAGTTTTGCCAAACGTTAACCATTTGGACTGAAATTTTACATGTTGGGTGTCTACTTCAGGCTGAATTTTTTAAAAGTTTCAGCTAAAATGATTCAGCCATTTCCAAGACAAGATTAGGAGAAAACAATGCTTTGCCCATGTTAAAAAAATTCTTACAACTGTTTCATTGAGAAGCTCTAATACCTCCATGCTTTCAATCAATGACTTGAAATTTGCTGGTGCGGGAGAGGGAGTACCACCTTACTATTAGGGATGTGCCCTTTGCCATTGCTGTAAAAGTCTGCCCAAATTTGACCAAATTTGGAGCCCCAGAAAAGTCTAAGTGTGTGCATCCTCAATGGAGACTTGTTCGAGTTTGGCAGCTAAAGTCTCCAAAGATTGTATCTGAACTGAGCACTAAGCATGCTCTATCTTCTCACTGTTTGTGTGTACTGACTGGACTGTGCATGCACCACCCCCTCACAGTGACTGAACATGCTCCTTCCAACAGGTACAGGGACTGAGCGGGACTTTCCTGCAATTGTTCCCCATGGGTGCTGGGGGCTGCTGTGGTGCCAGGTACCAGAACTGAAAGCAAGGGAACTGTATCTTCAGTAGTCTCAATGGTCCTGCTGCTAGCACACAGGAGAAGGAGGGAGTGTCCTGTCTGGAATGGTGAGAGAAGGGGAAACAGGGGCAGGGTTATGAGCTGGGGAAGAGGGCAGGGGCAGGCACACAGTGGGGAGACAAGTATGTGAGCAGAGGTGGGGACAGGACATGTGGACAGGAAGACAAGATCAGGGGGCCCAAGAGCTGGGGATGAGGGGAGACAGAAGTATGTGGGAGAGAGGAACAGAGACAGGAGCTCATATTGAAGATGGAAGTAGAAGTAGAATAAGGAAGGAGGAACAGAGGTGGTTGGGGCAGGACAGGGACTAGGAAAAGGGAGAGAGGCAAGAACTACGAAAGCAGCGGGAGACAAGGGCAGAAAGGTCTGTAACTAATACAGCATACTCCACTCCAGAAACTAGAAATGAACCCAGGATTCCCGAATCTCAACATTTTCTGTCGCCTAGCAAATAGCTGTGAAATCTACTTGCAAAGTATGTGTTATCCTCCTCTACTAACAGCCTTCTGCTGCTACTAGAGATGGGTGGTGTGGCAAAGTGACTCACGAGCCAGTGTACCACCTTGTGCCTAGCTACAGCATTCTTAGGGGGAGGAGAGTTCTCTGTAGGCTGGTCAACCAGGCCCATTGGTGGTCTCCTTTTGCCATGGTACTTGGTCCTCCATCTGGTCACCATTTGTCTCACCCATTTTGTGGTAAACCAGGGTTTTTACCCAGTAATCCCCGGACCTTACAGAGGTTGACAGCCTGCATACAGGCCCAATAGTCCTTTTGGCCCATTGTGCCTGGGATCTTCCTGCAAGTCTTCCTGGTGATGTTCTAGTGGACCCCAGTCTCTATCTATCCTCTCTCATATTCTCAGTGGGGTTCTGCTCCAGGATTAAACCTTGTCATTCCTCAATGCAATAAAGGAAGGGAAACTAAATTAACAGAAATAAGGAAAAGCACCAGCTTTACTATCCTAGGATCCTCCAGCCATCTGTCATATGGCTCTATGCTTGCAGATAACCGAAAGTAGCTTGACTATATTATGTGCTCCACCATCTCTTCTGAGCTGAGCTGCTCCTTTTTAAGACTTCTCCTCCAAGACTGGCACATCCCACAGGTTGGCAGGGCAGGACTGCCTGAGCCCAAATCTGCTCTTTAACCCCATCATCTCATGTGGGAACTGGACTTTACTTTCATAGAAAATTCCATTATTTCCATTTGTTTTTCTATTCCAAAATGGAACAAAAACAAAGCATTTCAGCATTTCCCACAAAACGAAGTTCGGAACAAACACTGTTTTGATCTAAATGTCTTGTTTCGATAAAATTGAAATATTTCATTCTGAGCTATAATTGTTTTTATATTTAAACAATGAATTTAGTTTTGAAGAGTCATTTAGAAATAACAAATCGAAACTTCCTACTTGGCAACTAAATCCCCCAAAATTCCATCTGTGCTGGGCATGCTTCTGTGTAGTAAATGGGGACAGGATTCTGTGGCAAAAGAATATTGATCATGTAATTAAAAATTGTATTATAATGCATACATGCAAGGAGGGTGAGGTGAATTAAGGTTGTCATTTCCTAACTTTTGAGTGCTTGATTTTGCAATCTTAATAAAGTTCTTTTAAACAGATAGATAATAGATAAAACCAACCAACAAAATGCACCTATGTTTGGGATACAATACTACAGCTGTTTAACCATGCTCTGCAGTACATCAGTTATTTGATCAGTGCACACAATAGCCTGCACTGATATGTTTCTTATCACAATTCTGTCTTTGGCTTGAAACTATTTTAATGAAAGCTTAAACATATCTGGGAATGTGCCTTTCACTTTCATTCCTCCACAGTATTATTTATTGAATGGCTTTTGCTTAACTTCAATTGGTCTTTCTGTAAAATTAAAGTAAAACCTTAAAAAAAAAAATCCACCAGGTGACAACTCTGCCAGAGAAAGTTCACAAGTGCAAATCCTACTCCCTCTATATTACCTCCCAACTGATAGTTTACTAATTCTTTTCCACAGATAACATGCCGAACATCCTGTTCAGCAATTTTAGATGAGCCCATGAGGTCTATAACCTCTGCCAATATATTTTTTCTATAGCACTGCGGAGGCAAAAAAAAAAAAAAAAAAAAAACACACTCAGTTTAACCTTGGATAAATGAAATGCTTTAGAGTACCACAGACCACAATTATTGATTTTTGTGATCTTTCCTGTAAGTTAGTGAGCAGGAATATTTCCAAAGATAGACCAACAGTTTTTATACAACTCCTTGAGGGTTCTATAGAAAACCAAGATGTGGTCCCAAGGGCCAAAACCAAACTAGAAGTTACAGAGGATAGTGACCACAATGCACTTGGTCATATGCCTAGAGAAATTACAGCAGGAGAGATTTTGACAGGTCTGTCAACAGTCACACACCTCCCACGACACCTTTACTGAGATAGCATGAGGAGGTCTATTGACGAAGTTGAGGAAATGGTCGGGTCCTGCTTTTCCTGCAGAGAGCGGGAGGCAGATAAGGTCTTGCAGATTCACATCCTGCTCCTATTGCTACTGCTGGAGCAGAGGGGGTGACTGGGAGTGAGGAGTAGGAGCTCAGGATGTTTAGGCTCCCAACACAAGCTCACCTCCTGCTTTTCAATGGGCATGGTATAACAATTAGATCTGGGCAAAATATTTTGGACAAATAGTTTATTTGGCAAAAAACTCACTTGTTTGCTCCAAAAATATTTGTGAATTTGATCCAATTAGTTTCAATTTGGGAAAAGTTTGTCAGGGCCAACTTGGGTGGGGCGTGTGTCCTTTATAATCTTTAGCATGGTGGTGAGGGCAGTGGGCTGGGATGTAGGAGACCCAAGTTTGAATTAACACTCTGAAGCATAGACTTGACTCACATCTCCTACTGTCCAAATAAGCATCCGAACCACCAGGCTCTAGGCTATTCTACAGAAGATGGCTCACCATCTGTCAAGGTTCCTTCCCCACTCTGAACTCTAGGGTACAGATGTGGGGGCCTGCATGAAAAACCCCCTAAGCTTATTTTTATCAGCTTAGGTTAAAACTTCCCCAAGGTACAAGCTATTTTACCTTTTGCCTTTGGACTTTATTGCTGCCACCACCAAGCATCTAACAGATATATAACAGGGAAAGAGCCCACTTGGAAACGTCTTTCCCCCCAAAATCTTCCCCAAACCCTACACCCCCTTTCCTGGGGAAGGCTTGATAAAAATCCTCACCAATTTGCATAGGTGAACACAGACCCAAACCCTTGGATCTTCAGAACAATGAAAAAGCAATCAGGTTCTTAAAAGAAGAATTTTAATTGAAGAAAAAAGTAAAAAGAATCACCTCTGTAAAATCAGGATGGTAAATACCTTACAGGGTAATCAGATTTAAAACATAGAGAATCACTCTAGGCAAAACCTTAAGTTACAAAAAGACACAAAAACAGGAATATACATTCCATTCAGCACAGCTTATTTTCTCAGCCATTTAAAGGAATCAGAATCTAACGCATATCTAGCTAGATTACTTACTAAGTTCTAAGACTCCATTCCTGTTCTGTCCCCGGCAAAAGCATCACACAGACAGAGAGAACCTTTGTTCCCCCCCCCCTCAGCTGTGTCTCCTCATTGGTCATTTTGGTCAGGTGCCAGCGAGGTTATCCTAGCTTCTTAACCCTTTACAGGTGAAAGGGTTTTTCCTCTGGCCAGGAGGGATTTTAAAGGTGTTTACTCTTCCCTTTATATTTATGACACCATCTCTCCTGTTGAAGCTGTTCTACTTTTTATAACTACTTAAACAGTCATTGGACCAAAGAGAGAGCACATAAGATGGCTTCTATAGGCTTGTTATTAAGGCATTTACATGGATTGTAGGAAACATGGATTCAAATCTCTCATCTGTTACAGTAGGCAGGAGGGAGGTCTCCCAATCCCCATGACTATATTAAAAGAACATTATTTAGGTTGCAAAGTTAAGCTCTCAAGAGCTTCTTAACTTCCAAAATTCAAAATCACATAGGAAATTCTGCAGTAACAAACTGTGCTATGTGACTGCTTCTGTCCTCTTTAAACAAGTGGGTGAGGAAGAGGCAGATCCCTTGTTCTACTCACCCACCCACCCGCCAGCTGCATCCTTTGAGGGCTGCAGCAAATTAATTCCCCCCGGAACAAGATGAGAAGTAAAATTGTTTGCTCTCTGAGTGTTAGTAAATGAAAGCACACTGACACAAGTAGGAAGACACAGTATGTTACATCTTCCAACTGTGTTACAATCCATTAACAAGACAGGAATTCAGATTGTCATGAAAAAGAAGAGGGGAGGTCTTTTCTGAGGACTGCTTTTTTCTGTAATAGGCTTTACACGCTCTTTTCCCCTCCCAGATCATATTAGTATTATTTGTATCAGCAAACAATAGCAGTGATCTGAACCACAGACTGAGCAAGCTAATACTTCAGTAAATCGTTGCTGCCTCCTGTTACATCTGTTCTGCTCTGTTCACTAATTGCCTGTCACAACCACTGAGCCATGGTGCCAGCCATGCTGCCGCTTCCTGTTTGGTCAGCTTGTCGTCTCCTATTAATCTGAGCCCTGTTGCTTTTCCCACAGCCTCTGTTTTTGCGCTCTAGATATAATGAAAATCTATTGCCTTGGTGTGACAAAGTACCAACATTATAATTCAAGACAGAAAAAAGCTAATGACTTTTTTGTGTGAAAATTGACAGTCACTCACCATAACAGCATTTTTTCCCCCTGATACCCTGTTCACTTTCAGGACTGTATGTATCCTTCAGTGTAGTAGCAGTAGTATTCTATCAGCTGGAAAGGAGCTTTTGGCATCAAACATTTTGTATAAGTGATAAGCGAGATCTAATCATAAAAAGGTAGTGCCAGGTAGAGTGGGACCATCATAAAGGCGGGTCAAAGCTAGACTTTTGTTGGTTTGTTTGCCAGAAACCAGTTTGGATTAGCTAGATTTGGCAGTTTTTAAAGACTAATTATCTTTTCCACATTCGAATTTGTTAGCTCAGTATCCAGAGCACACGGGATATACATACATGTACAGTGTCAAAGTTCTTTGTCTAGTTCAGACTTTTGAAAGCTGATCCCATCCCCATCCTGCTTCTGCAAACTCAAAACAATCAAGCCCTTCTGGTAATCGCACCATGTCTTACGTTTTGGGAGGTGTCATTCAGTGGTGCTGTAACAGAGTCGGAGTGCTTTTCTTAGTATGTGAGCAAATATTCAGTCTTGTTCAAGACTTGTACATTGTTACTAGATTGGGGTTATTCAAAGTTCTGCATAGAGGGAGCTGTGCAAACAGCAGGAGAATTTGTTCAGTTCTTGAGGAGAGCTTCTCCCTGAGAACCAGACATTGGTTGAGATTCCCAAAAGAAAGAATTGCCTGCAATCACCTCTTCTAGGTTTGGTGTATGTGTGTAAAGACAAGTTACACATAAATTATTCATTATTTGTATTATCCTAGTAACTAACTAAAGACCCTAGTTGTAGACCAGGACTCTGTTGTCCTAGATGTTTCCATACCAATTTATATCCATGGATGCAGATATCCAAGGAGCTGCAGGGCTCTACCAGGAACGGCAACGGTGAAAGCAGCCGCATGCCAAGCCACCCCTCACAGCAGCCAGCATCCTGCTTGGGCAGCTCCTCCAGTGTGGCTGTACCACCCCCAGCCCCGCCCACTGGGGTGGGCAACAGGCTGAGTGGCAGAATATAAAGATAGCTTCTGCTTCAAAGAGCTTAAGATCTATTTATAAATCAAGAGACAACAGATGAAACAGTACAAGGAATGGATGATAGACTATCATCACAGCAACAACCTGACAATTGTCAAGTTTTTTGTTGGCATTGCAGTATCTTACTGATGAGCAGACCAGTGAGAAGATAAACCTTTTATAATGAACAGAACTATGTCCAGAAATGGGGCGATAAACTTTCTACTGCTCTGCATAGCTGTAGCTTATGACTTCCCTGTCTTGGGCCTCTTGGTAGATCTACACAGTAATTAAACAACTGCAGCTGGCCCGGCTCAGCTGACTCTTGCTCACGGGGTACAGGGCTGTGGGGCTGTAAACCTGTGGTGGAGCCTGGGTTCCAGTCCAAGCCAAACAAAGGGGGAATATAAACAAATAACACAAGTATGTAGGGACAAAAATAGACAGGCCAAGGCACAAAACAAGATTATACTACCTAGAGACAGAAAGGGTAAGAAGAAAACATTTTACAAATACATCAGAAGCAAGAGGAAGACCAACGACAGGGTAGGCCCATGACTGAATGAGGGGATAAAAACATTAACAGAAATGTGGAAATGGCAGAAGTGCTAAATGACTTTTTTGTTTCAGTTTTCACCAAAAAGTTGAGTAGCAATTGGACGTCTAACTTCATGAATGCCAGTGAAAATGATGTAGGAATTCAGAGGCTAAAATAAGGAAAGGACAAGTTAAAATTACTTAGACAAGTTAGATGTTTTCAAGTCACCAGGACCTGATGAAATGATTCCTAGAATACTCAAGGAGCAGATTGAGGCAATATCGACCCATTACTTATTATCTTCAAAAAGTCATGGAAGACAGGCAAGATTCAAGAGGACTGGAAAAGGGAAAACAGTGAAAATCTATTAAAAGGGCAATAAGGACAACCCAGGAAATCACAGACCAGTCATCTTAACTTCAGTATCCGGAAAGATAATGGAGCAAATAATTAAGCAGTCAATTTGCAAACACCTACAAGATAATAAGGTGATTAGTAACAGTCAGCATGGATTTGTAAAGAACAAGTTGTGTCAAACCAACCTAATAGGTTTTCTTTGACAGGGTAACAAGCCTGGTGGTTAGGGGGAAAGTGGTAGACATGGTATATCTTGACTTTAGTAAGGCTTTTGATACTGCCCTCACATGACCTTCTCATAAACAAACTAGGGAAATGAAACCTAGATGGAGCTACTATAAGGTGGGTGCATAAATGGCTGGAAAACCATTCCCAGAGAGTAGTTATGAGTGGTTCACAGTCAAGCTGGAAGGGCACAATGAGTGGGGTCCCTTAGGGAGTAGTGCTGGACCTGCTTCTGCTCAATATCTTCAATTATTTAGATAATGGCATAGAGCAGAGGTGGGAAAACTACGGCCCGCAGGCCACATCCGGCCCGTGGGATCCTCCTGCCCAGCCCTGAGCTCCTGACCAGGGAGGCTAGTCCCTGGCCCCTCCCCCACTGTCCCCCGCTCCCCCGCAGCCTCACCTCGCCACTGTCACAATGCTCTGGGCGGTGGGGTGAGCTCCTTGGTCAGCGCAGCTACAGAGCCTGGCCTGACCTGGTGCTCTATACTGCATGGTGGCGGTGGCGGAATGGCCCGGCTCCAGCTGGGCAGCGTGGCTGTAGTGCCACCAGCCACCGGTGCTCCAGGCAGCACGGTAAGGGGGCAGGGGAATTTGGGGGGGGGGGGCTCGTGGACAGTGGTCGGGGCGGTCAGAGTGCAGGGAAAAGGGGGTTTGAATGCGGGTAGGGGTCCTGGGGGGGGCAGTCAGGAACTTGAGGAGGGGTTGGATGGAGTGGCAGGGGGCAGCCAGGGGTGGGGGTTCTGGGGGCAGTCAGAGGACAGGGAGAAGGGGCGGTTGGATGTGGCAGAAGTTCCAGGGGGGCCAGTCAGGAAGAAGAAGGGGGTTGGATGGGGTGGTGGGGGGCAGTCATGGGCAGGGGTTCCAGGGGCAGTCAGGGAGAAGGGGTGGTTGGATAGGGCAGGGGTCCTGGGGGGGGAAATCAGGAATGAGAGGAGGGGTTGGATGGGATGACAGGGGTCCGGGGGCAGTCAGGAGACGGTGGGTGAGGATGGGGCAGAGGTCCCGGGGGGGGCCCATCAGGGAACAAGGGGGGGTTGGATGGGGCAGGAGTCCCGGGGTGGGGCGGATAGGAGGTGGGGGCTGGGCCATGACCCTCTCCCCTATCCGGCCCGCCACACAATTTCCAAAACCAGATGCGCCCTCAGGCCAAAAAGTTTGCCCGCCCCTGGCATAGAGAGTACACGTATAAAGTTTGTGGATGATACCAAGCTGGGAGGGGTTGCAAGTGTAACACCGACAGACCCTGGTTGTGAGTGGGCGGGATTGAACCTGGGACCTCTGGAGCTAAATGCATGAGCCTCTACTGCATGAGCTAAAAACTGTATGGTCCTTAGCTAAGGCTGTAGAGCAGATTCATTAATCTCTAAGTGGTCTCGGTGCCACTAGATGGGATAGAACACAACATCCAGGAGGTGTGTGGGTTACACAAGTGCTTTGGAGGATAAGATTAAAATGCAAAATGATCTGGACAAACTGGAGAAATGGTCTGAAGTAAATAGGATGAAATTCAATAAAGACAAATGCAAAGTACTCTACTTAGGAAGGAACATTGCGTTGCACACATACAAAATGAGAAATGATTGCCCAGGAAGAAGTACTGCAGAAAGGGATCTGGAGGTTATAGTGGATCACAAGCTACATATGAGTCACCAATGTAACACTGTTGCAAAAAAAAAAAAAAAAAAAAAAAAAAACACAACCCAATTTTGTCATTCTGGGCTGTATTAGCAGTACTGTTGTAAGCAAGACACAAGAAGTAATTCTTCTGCTCTACACTGATTAGGCCTCAAGTGCGACCAGTTCTGGGTGCCACATTTCAGGAAAGATGTGGACAAAATTGGAGAAAGTCTAGGGAAGAGCAACAAATATGATTAAAGGTCTAGAAAACATGACCTATGAGGGAAGATTGAAGCAATTGTGTTTGTTTAGTTTGGAGAAGGGAAGATAGAGGACATGATAACAGTTTTCAAGTACAAAAAGGTTGTTACAAGGAAGAGGGTGAAAATCTGTTCTCTTTGACCTCTGATGATAGGACAAGAAGCAATGTGTTAAATTGCTCAAGGGCAATTTAGGTTGGACTTTATGAAAAACTTCCTCACTGTTGGGGTGGTTTAGCACTGGACTAAATTGCTAGGGAGGTTGCAGCATCTCCATCACTGGAGATTTTTTAAGAGCAGGTTAGATAAACAGCTGTCAGGGATGGTCTAGATCATACTTAGTCCTGCCTTAAGTGCAAGGGACTGAACTAGAAGATCTCTTGAGATCCCTTCTAGTCCTGCGATTCCATGATTCTGTCTACATCACAATTTTACAGTCCTGCAGCCTGGGTCACAAACCCCACAACCCTGAGTCAGCTGACATGGGCTAACAGTGAGTGATCAATTGCTGTGTGGACATACCCTATGTTTCTACCACATCAGGAAGTGGATTGCAGGAAACCAAACACTGCAAAAGGAGCATACAGAAAGTGTGACATCTCTTCACTTTTTGGAGGACTTACTCAATAGTACATTTTCCCTTTTTTAGATCCCTTTACTGAACTAAAACACTATTAAACTAAAACTATAACCAACATAATAACTGAGTTAACAATACTTCAGGTCTGTTTAACACAACATGTCTTGATTGGTCTCTTAGGGCATTTCAGCAGTCTTCCTGATTTGCTGTATTGCAAACCCTCATTAACCAAATCCTTGTCTGTACCAGACTGTTCAGTCTCATAGTCAATACCAGGGTCAGTTTATAAACTGCTTTCAACATGGGCATCTGCTCTCCTGTTACTTGTCTCAGTTAAGTTGTCAGGTATCTTCAGCAGATGCTTACAATTCTTTCAGAAGATTTTGCCTTCATCGGTGATCACTGAGTATATGCTCTTTGATCACTGTAACTTTGACTGTCTAATGTTCATCTTGCCAAATTCTCATGTGTCTGGGGGTTTTTTTGGTTTTTTTTTTTGGTTTTTTTTCACTGGGAGAAAAAGTCCTGCTCCTTTATGGTAATATTTTGTTTGATCGTACTTTCCTAGCCATGTCCTTACTATCACAGACTCATTAGTCATCCTTTGTTTTTGTCCCATATCTGGTAATCAACTATTTATACATGTAGTTATAGGGGTGTTTAGTAGGTGACTACATATTACAGCACTGTAGATCTATCACTGAGTTCTGACAAATATGGATATTGATGGTTGTATTTTGCTAGTTTGTTTATTAGAAGGTCATTCCTTAGAATTATGAACTCTTATCATTTCATGATCACTTTCAGCCAAGCTGTCTTCCACTTTCAAATTCTCAACCAGTTCCTCCCTATTTGTCAAAATCAAATCTAGAACAGCCTCTCCCCTAGTAGCTTTCTCCACCTTCTGAAATAAAAAGTATCTCTAATACATTCCAAGAACTTGTTGGATACTCTTTGCCCAGCTGTGTTATTTTCCCAAAAGATGTCTGGGTAGTTGGAGTCCCCCATCATCACCACCAAGTCCTGTGCTTTGGATTATTTTCTTAGTTGTTTAAAAAAAGCCTCATCCACCTCTTCTTGGTTAGGTGGTGTGAAGTAGACTCCTACCATGACATCACCCTTGTTTTAAACCCCTTTTATCCTTACCCAGACACTTTCGACAAGTTTGTCTCCTGTTTCCAATCAATCTCAGTCCAAGTGTATACATTTTTATATATAAGGTGATCTTGGGGTTCATTAAATAACAAACCAGTGAATGAGAAAGGACTAAAACAATCTGGAGAGTGTCTCTGGTGAACTGCTGCACAAAGCCAGGCGGTGTTCCCAGCACCCACCTCCGAGGCACATCTTCAAATTCCCACATGCACACCACGGACCCTTATGAAGGAGTGTCTCTTAATCACTGTCTTTCATAAACATATCTCTACATCTTCCCTCTTAAAGAAAAACAAATTAACTTATATACATATATAAAAACAGTTAACTATGTAATAAGACATACATTAATTTCACATCCTATCTAGTACATTACCATAAACACAATGTGTCAACTACCTAAAAGGAGAGGTTACCAGCACATCACTCTCAAATGAGTCTTTACCACTCACTTTCCTCAAATACCCCTTCTCCATCAGGTTAGTAAGTCTGAGTTTTTCAGAATGTTTAACCTCACGCTCTGATCTCTGGTTGCTAGTTTGAAACGTTATCTTTTGATAGCATTGTTGAGTCTCTGGAATCTAAGCATATGCATAGCTGGCCATTACTTTTCTCCATAATGAGGAGGGAGCTCCTCCATTTTGTTAGCGCCTCAAGTTTTTGTATTACTTGCATTTCTTACATCCTTGCAAGCTCAGCCTTGAATTTAATCACAGAGTGCAAATGGCACCTTTCACGTGGATGGACAACTGGAGGGACCTGCTTCTTTATCCGGATTGCACATTCACCCTGCAAGCAACCCAACCCTTGAAACAGGTCATGATATTCCTGAAAGAGTGCCTCATAGCCAGGTTCAGTATGATCTTTTAGTGAGAGCATGCATTTTTACCAGACTGAGTTTCACATGCAGCCGCACCTAAAATTGGTGTCATCTCCTTTGGCATGACAATGAACAGGCCCCAGTAGATGGCGTTTTTATGGTTGATGCTAGCAATACACCTCCCCTTCATAGGTATATTTGTTCCAGAATAACCAGTTACTTTTATTTTGTTGGCCCCTAGTTAGGTCTTATTTTAGTCTCTCATAATCTTGTTCAGACAGAATGTTAACCTGAGCTCCTGTGTCCAGTTTCAGTGGAACAATTGTTCCATTCACTGTCATAGGCAATATCCAGTCCCTCTCATCAGGCTTGCTGATCCCAGTACGTCTTTGTAAAACTCCTCCACCAGATTGTTTTAACTGAATGCACTTGGCTTTTCTGCATTTGGGATCTGCAGCATTTTGCAAAATGATTATTTTCCCCACATTTATGACAGTTTCCCAAAGGCAACACACTCTTTGGGGCCATGCTGTGATCCACACCTTCCACATGACTGTCTGTACCCAGTCTTCCCCCAGCAGTGGTTTTCATAGTGAGCGGTTCCACTCTTTGATTTAATATATTTTCACTATATTCTTTTTTACTTAGTCCACAGATAACCCTTCTGGTGAAGTCAGCTCTTTGGCTTGTGCTTTCACAGTTTCTGCTGCCCTGCATATTTAGAGAGCTTTTTCAAAAGTTAAGTCTCTTTCCCTTAGCAGTTTCTCTCTTAACGCATTGTCTTTAATGACACATATGTGTCTATCTCTGACCAGAGACTCTGTCAGCTCACCAAAGTCACAGATTTTACTGAGTTTCCTTAATTCTGTGAAATATTGTTCAATGGTGTCAGTTTTTTGCATGCATGTAAAAATGTGTGACTTTCAAAGTTTTCATTCCTTTTTGGCATGCAATGTTCCTCAAATTTAGTCAGTATTTTACTTAACTTCATTCTTTCATCTTCTTCAAACTTAAAATTGTTATAAATATCCAATACTTCCTCCCAACATGCATAAAGATGGATTGATGATTTCACTTAATCATTTTTCTCCTCTGTCCCTGTTGCTGCTAAATACAAATCATATCTGTTTGAATTTCTTCCAGTTCTCTGCAACATTTCCTGACAATTGCAGACAGGAAGGAGGTTGCAACACATCCATTTTTGGCTTTCCCCCCCTTCATAAGCTAGTCAAGCTACTATTCTGCTCACCAAATACATGCAAAAGCCTCTGTGCCTGGTGCTCCATGTGCTTCTCTGGTGCCTCCCTTTGCAAACACCTGACAGGAGTTAACTTCAAAATGACTGCAGTTTCCTTCTCATTCAGCACTTCTGACACCATGATCTTGGGGTTCATTAAATAACGAACCAGTTAATCAGAATTGCTTTTTTGAGGAATTTCTCCAATATACATACTCAACATTCAGTTTATCCATTGGCTAGAGGGTAGCTGGGACTAGATGTCTCATAACAAAAGTCGTACATTTGAGACAAATCCAGGAATTCTCTATTCTTGAACTGTGGTCCATCATCGGTTATTACTGTTCTTGGAATTCCATGATTTTCAAATACAGATTTAATGTGCCTGACAAGTGCTGATGTTGTGGTATCTTCAAGTATTACTACTTCTGGGAAACTGGTTAAGCAGTCCATTATAACCAGGTGATGATGTCTTCCCAAGATCAAATGTCAACTCCAACTTTGTCCCATGGAATTGCAAGTTGTTTGTGCATTATCATTGGTTCTTTCTTCTAGGAATCTCTGTACTTCTGACATGTTTCACACTTGCTTTCTTCGATGTCACTATTCATCTGTAGCCAGAACACAACTTCTCTGGCTCTCCTTTTTGATTTGGTCATTCCCAGATGCCCTTCACGTATTAGATCCAATATTTTCCTTCTCAACACTGTGAGAACCATGATCTGCATCCTCTTCAAAAGCACTCCTGAAATCACTTACAGCTCCTTTTTATAGTGGGTTAGGCAGATGGGAAGTGTTGATCTCCTTTACTTCTCACTTGTATCACTGCTTCCAGCATTTCATCTTTAACTGTTTCAGTCTCCAATTCACCTTCTATGCTGGGGATACAGCATGTGACACTACTCTTATGTTCACATGTATGTTTACTACTTGTACAAGAACATCAGAATGTGTATTGTGAGATGGAGCATATGCTTTTGAGAATGTGTCTGCCATTATTAATCGTGAATAAAGTAGCTGAAGTCAACGTACTTAGATCTACTTACTGTGGTGTCTTCACTGCAGTAGGTCAACTGCTGACAGTCCCCCCGTTGACTCCGCCTGCACTTCTCACTCCGGTGGAGTACTGGAGTTGACGGGAGAGCGCTCAGCAGTCGATTTATGGCATCTTCACGAGACACGATAAATTGACCCCTGCTGGATCGATTGCTGTGGAGGTAAGTGTAGATATGCCCTCAGTGTTTATACTGTATGTCACATAAGTACCAAATTTGTCTATTTTAATTTGCCAATCTTTTGCGTTTTCAGCGTAATCCTTTATTGCAACTAAAAATAAACTTCCTTTTCCCGTAAGCAATCAATTTTTACTCTTAATACATGTACTTTTATGCTTTTTCTGCATCTGTTAACATAATGGTTGGGCTTATTACAGTTTCTATATAGTTGACTGAATGCTGGGCATTTCCTATACTCATGTTGGTTGCCACATCACTGGCATGGTTTCCTGCTTTCCATTTGTCTGTCCCTAGACAATTTAAGCCCATGAACTTATCCTTTAGCTATGGTACTCAGTCATATGTTCCATGCTTTTATCTAGGCTTTTTATTTGTTTCTGTTTATTCTGCGGCTTGGTATATACACATTGCCCTTTCTTCAATAATGGAAGAACAAGATCCATATCCTGTAGTAACCATTCATAGACTTTTGTATTGTTACACCCCAGGACAATCTGGTCTTTAATGAGAGAGTCTTTTAACGTTCCATATTCACAGCACTGACTTTTTAGTTTTAAGTCTGTTACAAACTCCTCTATTGTTTCCCCATCATTCTCTGTTCTCATCCTGAACATATATCTTTCAAAAGTACATTTTTTTCCAAGGACAAAAATCATCCTTAAACATTGTCATTATTGCTGCCAAGCTTTGCTCTCCCCTGCCCTCCTCTCCCTGCGCCCATCTATATAGAATTCATTGTACACATCTAGGGCTTCTATGCCTGCCACTGTTAATAGCAGAGCAATTCTTGCTCATCCTTCCATTTATTCACACCATGGCTTTCATATATAGCTGAAATTTCTGTTTCAACCATTTCCAGACATATTCAGCATTTTCCCTGATTCTCAGGGCTGGTAGGGAAGTTACCTGAAGTTGTACAGGCTCTGTAGCAGTGATTGCAAAGTTCTCTCTCACTGGGTCTTCCAGCATGCTTTCACTGCTGGTACCATGTAATATCTTACTGAGGAGCAGGCTTGTTTCAAGATAAATCCTTTTTTTATTATTAGAACTACATACAGAAGTAACAAAACTTCCTACTACTCTGTGTAACTGCAGCCTGTGATTTCCCTGCCCTGGGCTTTTTTGTTTCTGCCCCAGCAGAGTGGGGGGTGGGTGTCACCAGAGCCAAAGACTGCATGAAGAGTGTACAGAAAGTCTGTCATCTTTACAATTTCTGGAGGATTTACTGTCTAATATCTGCATCACAGAAAATGAGAGCTTTAAGGCAGGTTTTGAAGGAGGATAATGAATTAGATTGGCAAATGTTTACCCATAGCTGCTCACAAATGTGAGGGGCAGCACTGGAGGAAGCACAAAGGTGCTTGTTTGAAAATTTAACAAGCGGGCAATTGGAGGCTGGCCTTATAAGCCAGTCTGAAGCAGGAGGTCCAAATGGAAGATGATGCCGAGGTTACAGACTTGAGTGCAGGCAGGATGGCGGTGCCCACAGTGGTCAATAGAGAAGGTAGCAGGAAGGGCTTGATTTGAAGATTAAGAGTTCTGTTTTTGCTATGTTTAGCTTCAGCTGACAACTAGACATCCATGAAGCGATTTCAGAGAGATAGGCTGAGATTGTAGTTGGGACAGAAGGACACAGGTCTGGAGTAGAGACTGTTGAAGAAAACATTATCTTCACTCTTAGGTTGTTGCAACAAGTCAGAGACAGCTTTATTGTCAAGAAGTTGCAAAGGGGAGAGTGCGCACAGACAGGGATTCCCCCTTCCTAGGCAGGTCTCCGCCAGATAAACAATTAGGGCAAACATTTATACCTTTTGCTGGATACAATAATGATCAACTGCTGCGTCTTGTTTATACATATTCCTTCCTGATATCTTACTTTTCTCAGTAGTTCCTGAGACAGTCTGCATTCCATTCTTATCTAACACAAGGTCAAAAACAGCATTTCTTACAGTTTTTCTAGTCGCTTCCCACTCGCCCAGGCCCTGCCTTAAAGTCTCACATTATTAGAGTTAGCCTGACTCTTACTCTATTCCTAAGAAACTAAAATGTCTGCGTCCAAATTCTTTTTTTCCCTTTTTCCACTTCCACAAGAGGTAGGTCAGCAAATCATCAGCACAGATAGGACAGCTGAATTTGTGTTTGCAGATGAGCATACCAAGGACAGAAACCTGTGAAATGCCAGAAACCTGTGAACCCCACCCCCCCAGGAAGATAGATAAAGGGTGGATGAGAAGAATCCTCTGAAGAACACACTGAAGTAGCAACTAGAGGCAAGAGGACTCAGACTCAGCAACACTGATTTCTCATCCAGTGAGAAGTCAACCTTTAAGGACTCCAGACATCTGCTACTGCCTGACAAACAGGCAAAGTGTTGCTGAAGTTCTATACATTCCCCTCCCAGTCTAGTCCTTTGGGAGAAAAAAGTGTGTTGATTTCATAATATGATACTTGCTCTCCTATAGTACATGCTTTTATGAGCTGTGACATAGTTAGCAATGACGACATTTAAATCATCCTCCCTGGTGTCTGAGTTAGTACCTATTGAAATGAAGAGGGCAGTTCACACCTCCAAGCAATCATTTCAGGCTGTGTGGAAATGGAGGCACATACTCCTGCATTGATTACAATTAAGTTACATTTTGAAGGTTTTCTCCAAAACCGTAACAGCTACAGACTTATTTTAAAAATGTAAGGTTGTTATGGTGTGCACTCACCATCAGTGTTCTCCCTTGCAGCAGAGCACAATGTTGTAGGAATCTTCATCTGTAGCAGCCCCTGCAGGCCATCTGCCTCTACACAATTCAGCCCTCCCGCAGAGCTGCACTTACTTCAGTTCCCTTTTGGGGTAACAAAAGTTCAAACTAATATCCAAATTCTCTCAACAACTCAGCCTGTCCTCTGGGCATTATCTGCTACGTTCTTTCTCATCTACTCCTGAACCTTCTTCCCCAGCTCTGGTATTGACCACTGGCCCCTCAGACTGAGATTTTTTTCGGAGGTGTCTGTTCTCCTGCAGACTCTGCCTCAGGCCCCTTCAGAGGAGTCCCTCAGTTCCCCATGGTTTCGCCCTCGGCCCCCATCAGAATGAATTCTCTCCCTTTTATGAGGCCCAGGTGCCCATTAAGTTATCTTAGTCCCACTGCTCTGGCTAAGAGGCAACTAATTCATTAAGGCACAGGTGTAATAGATGTAACTAATTGGTTTCTAACCCTTCCTATCCCATGATGGGGTTTCACCCCATCACATAAACTCTGGAGAACCATTGAGAGGTCTGTTATTTTGGGAGACATCCTTCTTTACCTGTTCTGTATCATAGAAGAGGTGGGCAAGAATGTTTACTATGCACTGAAAAGAACAAAGGAAAAAAGACCATGCATATGCATACATTAGTAAACAAAGCAACTGATTTTCTTCTTGATTTCCCTTCCACTTACCTTCTCCCTCAGTATTAGTTAACTTCTCTCTGCTTGTGCTGCTTTAATGGAGGGTCTGAGCTGCAAACACTTGCTACCAAGCTGTAAGTCAACGAAACCATTTCTAGTAACTTTCAGCAAACTTGCAAACTTCTGGGAGCAGTGACATTGCAAATCACCATGAGCCTTTATGGCTCTGTATAAAAAATTTAATCACAATAATAGTAAGTTAAAGCTCTGGCATCCTGGATACAAAGCTCAAATGCCTGAAAGTGAAAGTTTCATCCATCAAAACACCACCACATTATTCCAGATAATTAGCAAACGCTGCTCAAGAGAGAGCTATAACTAGAATAACTGCTGAACAGTAACTTTCTTAAATTTTGCTCTGCCTCCTGTGAGGGGGTCCACTCGCTGCAGGCGCGTCTTGTAGTTAGGTCTGGGAATTAGCTGTCGCCCCATCCAATCAGTTGCTCACGTTGTTGCCCCTCTTTATGTTGGTGACTCAGCACTCCGACCAGGTCACTATATAGTCCTCTCTTTCTGGGGTAACAAAACCCCACCAGACAAACTGGCCATATGCCATCTCAGGCAGCCTTCTGGTCCAACTACAGATCCTGTGCTACTTTGCCACTGGCCGGTAGGGGAACCCAGGCCTGCCTGCTGCTGCAGTTCCAGCTCAGGGACCCTGTGACAAGCTATCTAGGTCTGCTCAGTCTCAGGCCCCATTGCTGTTTCCCTGGGCTCTTTCCTACCCCCTCTCTCTATCTCCTTGCCTAGCTCTTGGTTTGCCACCAAAGTGTCATCCACTCTCCATGTCTATTTCAGCCCCCTAGCCCTCTTGTAAGGCCATATCTATACGTACAGCGCTGCCGCATGTTTGGTGAAGATGTTCTATGATGACAGGAGAGAATTCTGCTATTGGCATAAAAAATAACCCACCTCCGCAAACGGCAGAAGCGCCGTGCACATGAGTGCTTATGTTGGTATAACTTATGTCGCTCGGGGGGTGGAATATTCACATCCCTGAGTGACAAATTTTGCTGCCATAGGCTGTAGTGTAGACATAGCCTAAGGCTCCTTAGTGCAGGACAGGCTTCCAGGGATTACTCTCCCCCTGGATCTCCTCCATATTCTTACCTAGCTCTCTTTCCTTCCAGAGGAAGGCTGCAGGCCCCATCCCTGTAATCCCTTCCTGTTTTATACTCCTATCCCAGCTCCTCCCCCAGCTAGGCTTCATCAGCAATTAGTGTTTATCAATCCCTGGCTTCCCTCCAGGTGTAGCATACAAGGTTAATTGGCTCCTTCTGGCCCTCATTAGCCCACTCAGGACTTGTGTGTGGTGGATACTCCCCCAGTTGAAAAGGGACCCTGGAGGCTCCAGTCAGCACTACTGACTGGACGATTAAAAGTCCAGTTGGTGGGGCTGGCAGGCTCCCTACCTGGCTCTGTGTTGCTCCCGGGAACGGCCACATGTCCCTACAGCTCTTAGGTGGAGGAGCAGCCTGGGGGACTCCACGCAATGCCCTTCCCTGAGCACCAGCTCCCATTGGCTGGGAACCATGGCCAACGGAAGCTGTGGGAGTGGCACCTGCAGACGGAGGCAGCGTGCACTGTACAGAGCCACCTTGCTGCCCCTCTGCCTAGGAGTCAAGAGACATGTCGCTGCTTCTGGGGAGCTGCCTGCAGTAAGTACTGCCCAGAGCCCACACCCCAAATGACCTCCCACACCCAAACTCCCTCCTGGAGCCCACACCCCCTCCTGTACCCCAAACACCTGCCCCAGCTCTGAACCTCCTCCTGCACCTAAAACCTCTCATCCCTGGTCCCACCCAGAGCCTGTGCCCCCAGCTGGAGGCCCCCAGCTAGAGCCTGTCCTGCACCCCAACCCCCTGCTCAGCCTGCACCCCCCCACACACACCCCAAGCCCCTTCCCCAGCTCTGAATCCGCTCCTGCATCCCAAACTCCTCATCCCCAGCCACACCTCAGAGCCCACACCCCCAGTTGTAGCCTCACTTCCCCATACCCCAACCCCAGCCTGGGGCCCCCTCCTGCACCCTGAATGCCTCATTTCTGGCCTCACCCCAGAGCCTGCACCCACAGCCCATACACCCTCCCATGCCCCAACCCCCTGCCTCATCCCTGAGCCCCCTCCCACACTCCAAACCCTCAGCTCCCAGCCTGGAGACCCCTCCTGCACCTCAAACCTTTTGTGCCCAGCCCCACCCCAGAGCCTGCTTCCCCAGCCAGAGCCCTCACCCCATCCTGCACCCCAACCCCCTGCCTCAGACCAGAGCCCCCTTCTGCACTCTGAACCCCTCATTTCTGGCCCCACCACAGAACCCGCACCTCCAGCCAAAGCTTTCACCCTCTTCTGCACCCCAATCCCCTGCCCCAGCCCAGTGAAAATGAGCGAGTTGGTGAGGTGGGGGAGAGTGAGTGACAGAGGAAGGGGGGATGGAATGAGCAGGGGGATTGGGTCTTGGAAAAGGGGAGGGGAAGGGGTGGAGCCTCAGGGAAGGGGCAGGGCAAAGGTGTTCAGTTTTGTTCGATTAGAGTTGGGAACCCTAACTTCCCCATCCAGTCATCTTGTCTTCTTTTATTCCCCCTCCTTATTTTCCTCTTTTTATGACTAATTCCCTTACCCTGATTCATTCTGTTCAGAAAACAAATATGACAATTATTTATTTTAGAGTTATAAACATTGTAAAAATCTGAACAAAAAAACACCCATCTCATGCCCTGGGCAGCCTCGATACTTTTTGAAAAATAGAAGCAGATTCATCAGTTTATCCAGATAAACTCAAAACCACAATGACGACTGAAACTAAGGTTTCAGAGTAGCAGCCGTGTTAGTCTGTATCCGCAAAAAGAACAGGAGTACTTGTGGCACCTTAGAGACTAACAAATTTATTTGAGAATAAGCTTTTGTGAGCTACAGCATCTGATGAAGTGAGCTGTAGCTCACAAAAGCTTATGCTCAAATAAATTTGTTAGTCTCTAAGGTGCCACAAGTACTCCTGTTCTTTTAACTGAAACTAACTGACAGTAAGTGACAATAATATGTGTCAATTATTTGGGGGACAATAAGAAACCCCCAAACAAGAGAGAGAAGGAAAACACATCAAAGGGCTTAACATTTTATGTATATTAGCTGTTGGTGGCGTGATTGCTTTTTAGTGCATTTATTTTCCTCTGCTCTTTGATATATAAATTCATTTTTTCCCCTGCTTCAGTTAAAGGGAGTGAGAAGCTCAAACATCCCTCTTTGCTTGCCAGAAAACCATGAAAATTCTGAAAGCAGGAGCCAATAAGAATAGAGCAATTTACATATTGAGAAACAACTGTCCAGTGTTTTTGTAAATCAGGCACCCAGAAAGTCTAAAAAAATGCATAAATGGGAAAAGCATTAAGAAACTTTACAACAGCTGCATAGTCTCATTGGCCAGTGCAGTTCCATGTCAGTTTAATGCAAAATATAAACTACGATAACTAACTCTAACTATTTTTCAGTGAGTTAGAATGCAGAAGGGCTCATTATGCAAGCAACCTATTTTCACGGAAAATAAAAAAGCCTTGGTGAAGGACAATGTGATGTAACGGTAAAAAAGAACAAGTTGCAGGACATGACACTTCATTTCAAGAAGCCTTGAGAGATCAGTATGTCATCCTGTGCAATATCATCTGCATCTATTCAGCAAGTATATCTTGAAGAATAAGCTGATGTGCATGATATTTTCTTTCAAGTAACTGGAGATGTAATGCATTAAGTTGTAGAAAAGCACATTGATTTTTTTCAACTTTAAATTTTTTTGACATCAGTCAAATTTAACCCGGATGTAACTCCAAAGAAGTCATACTGGGATGAATTTAGACCTACATACTTACTCATTTTTAATTGACATATTCTTCTCTGTTTTCATTATTTATTGGAAGTTAAAAATAGTTATTTCATCTGAAGATATTTTAATCATTTTACTTGTTCAGTCACATCGCTATTGTGTGCCTGAACGTGCACGGCAAAAAGCAGCATCCCACAAATATTCTTTTTTTCTATTAGGCCAGTTAAGTGCTTAGGCTGCCATAGTACGAGGCTGCACTTGTTCAGACAGGGTATCTAAAAATAGATATACGTTATGAGATACTATATTTCTATGTACTTTGCCAGCCAGTCAAAATGCAGGCAAGGCAACCAATCTGTTTGAATGAAATCTCATTTACAACACTCATTACTTGTACAGTATGAGGTTTCGAGAATGACTGGGAACTAAAAGCATGATGGTAGGAGAAATTACTTTCTTTGTAGTCAGCTACAATACTGGAAAGCAGAAAGGGAAAAACGTTATTTTCTGTTCAATTTAGCTGTATTGGACTACATACAATGGCTATGAAGTTCAGACATCAAGCCTACTTCTAACCATGCTCTTTCAACTAGGCCAAGGTCACAATTAAATCCTATAGCAGTGTAGCCTGCCACTATTTTCAGTAGGAAATATTTATACTTTGGAATCAGTTCTACTGTTAAAGAAGGGGAATGTCTATAACATGCATTAATGTTATGTGAGTCACTTCCATAACACGTACAGGAGACTTCTGCTGAATTAACATCACTTTGGTTGGAAATTAGAATTTCTTTCTGGTTTAATGGGGATTTCTTCAAAGACAGGCTGTTAATCAGAATGACCTCACCACAACATTGTGTAATTCTTGACGGCAGCAGGTTAAATGTGACGAGACGCAGAGCAAATTGCTTCAGTAGTGACACAGCCTACAATACCTGAGAAACTGTAAAGTGTATTTCCGAGCATGTGGTCCATGTAATTTTTTCATTTAACTCCCACAGTTAGACTGCATGTGCTTTAGCTAAAGCTATACTTAGTGTCATATTATTAGGATTTGATATTAACAGTATATATTATTACTTATTATTAATCATGAATGGAAAATATCATCTTTATTGTAAAGGTTCCAAACACAAATGGAGGGAGGCAGAGGGAGATCTAGTGCATATCCAATTCTGGAATCAGCAAAAACACAGCAAGGGTCCAATCCAGCACCTGGATCTGCGCAGGTGGACTCAACTGCCTGTTCAGTGTCCCACTGTAGTTCAGTGAAGCCCCACATTGGCCTGCCTGCACAGATCCACGTGCAGAATCAGTCTTGAATTATCAATGAAAATATAAAATACAAAAGAGCATATGTAAGACCATTATTTCATTGTTTGTTATTACACATATAAAGAGTAGTTTGTGCAGGTGAGAGCTGGTAGAGTACCTTGGTTTTCCTGATGTTGAGAGAGAGACCCAGGCTGTGATAGGCATCTGCAAAAAGATTTAGGGTGCTTTGCAGTTTGGCCTCTGTGTGTGGGAGAAGGTTGGTGATGCCAATTCTCATGATCTTAGATTTTGTTTGGAGATGTTGGAGATTGAGGAGGTGGCCATCCATACGATACTCAATCCCGATTCCATCAGGAAGGCAGTCACAGATGTGAATCAGGATCACAGCAAGATAAATGGACAACAGCCCTGCTTGACACCAGAGCAAATGATGAATGATTCATCTCTGAGCCACTGCACAGAATGGTGGCAGTGATCCCATCAAGGAGTAGTCTGATGGTGGAAATTAATTTCTGTGGACTGCTAAACCTACACAGCACCTTCGATAGGGCATCACAATTGATACTCTTCATACTCCACAAAGCACCATCAGCAGAGAACCCATGGAAAATGTGGGCCATTTTCCATACCTTGGCAGCTACCTCTCCCAAACAGCCAGCATTGACACAGAAATTGAATATAGGATCCACTGTGCCAGCACATCCTTTGGAAGACTACACAAATGCGTCTTCAATGATAGGGATCTGCAAACAGGCACCAAGACCTAGGTTTACAAGGCAGTTGTCATCCCCACCCTTCTCTATGGGTGTGAGACCTGGGTAACCTACAGACGACATCTCAAGTGGCCAGAATAGTTCCAGCAGCACTGCCTCAGGAGGATTCTCAGGATCAACTGGGAGGACCGACACACTAACATCAGCATTCTCTCTGCAGCCAACATCAGCAGGTAATGAAACACCAACTCCGCTGAGCTGGCCACTGTGTACATATGCCTGACATTTGCCTCCCCAAGCAAGTACTCTTCTCTCTCTTAAGTCAAGAAAGAAGGGCTCGCAGAAGGTAGCAGAAGTACTTCAAAGACATACTGAAAGTACACCTTAAAAAGGGAGGCATCAACCCAACAAACTGGGAGGACGTGGCGTGGAACAGAACAAAGTGGCACCACACCATAAAACAAGCCACAGCTCACTTTGAGGAGAACAGACAGAGAAGTGACAAATAGGAAAGAAAGGGCACAACACTTCAGCCAACAACTATGTCTCCTCCAAGATTACACCTGTAATTTCTGTGGAAAAATCTGCAGGGCACAAATTAGGCTCCTCAGCCACTTAAAAACCCACCAATGAACCCCCTTGGCAGACCTCATCCTCTCATCGAGGGATAGCCGAAGATCCAAAGAGCGCGCACGCACACCCACACACACACACACACACAAAGATATTTCATATACAAATATGAAATGTATTGTTTACAGACCTGTTTGACAATGTAAACTGTGATAGTAAAGCGATTTGTGGCAGAGATTTTGTTCAACACAGTCTACCTGCTGTAAGGTACTGTGTGCAATTAATGTGCATTATTAAATTAATTGCATACAGTAACTATGTCTAAAGATAATGCTGCAATGTCAAGCCCTCAAGAGTTAGGGAATACAGCCTTAATTCAACCTACTTGTGCATATGCATTATGACTCAGTCTTACTTAACCTCACATGTAGAAGCTGTGGCAAAGCCAGAAATAGAATGCATAAGGAGATGTCAGGCAAAACACTAACCTAACCCAGTTGAGTGCCTTAACCACCAAAGAACATCCTTGCTCTTTTTTAAACACTCTTCCTCATTTACCATCCAGCCTATGTACTGAAAGAAACAGGGCCTATTTAAAATAAATTATGCATACTGCATATGCATAATGCATACACACAAAGGAGCCTAAGTTACGTTGAATAGGCAATCTTAATTCTGGCATTTCATAGTTTTTGAGTACCTGATTTTGTAAACTTCATGTTCTTTTAATATGGTTTTTGTATGTAATTTCCCAGTTTAAAAATAAAAATGGTGGGGGGGGTGAGAAAAAAAGAAAATTAAAAAAATGGCATTCCATATTGTGGAAGAGCATTGATCTTGTGCATGAGTCATCGAGAGGTTTTGAACTCAGGCCTTTTAGATCCAAAGCACAGACCTCTACAGAGTGAACTAAAGAATAGTAGGCTATTTGATGTTATGTGTTTCAGCCATTAGAGGAAAACATAAGAATGGCCATACTGGGTCAGACCAAAGGTCCATCCAGCCCAGTATCCTGCCTACTGACCATGGCCAATGCCAGGTGCCCTGGAGGGAGTGAACCTAAACAGGTAATGATCAAGTGATCTCTCTCCTGCCATCCATCTGCACCCTCTGACAAACAGAGGCTAAATACACCATTCCTTACCCATACTGGCTAATAACCATTAATGGACTTAACCTCCATGAATTTATCCAGTTATCTTTTAAACCCTATTATAGTCCTAGCCTTCACAACCTCCTCAGGCAAGGAATTCCACAGGTTGACTGTGCACTGAGTGAAGAAGAACTTCCTTTTATTTGTTTTAAACTTGCTACCCCTTAATTTCATTTGGTGGTCCTTAGTTCTTATGTTATGGGAACAAGTAAATAACTTTTCCTTATTCACTTTCTCCACACCACTCATGATTTTATATACCAGGAGGCTGCTAGACAGCAGTGGAATATTGAGAGACTTGGATCTGGATGGGAGTGAGGACAAGGGGTTATAGACAGCATGGACAGGCACATAGATTTGGCACATTCATTGTGAAAGGCAGTATGTTTCTGTATAATAACAGAGTCTCCCATCTTAAGGCTTGTCTACAGTTACCAGGGGATCGATGTGTGGCAATGGATGCATCGGCAGTCGATTTAGTGGGTCTAGTGAAGACCCACTAAATCAACTACAGATCACTCTCCCCTCGACTCTTGTACTCCACCATGTCGAGAAGAGTAGGGAGAGTCTATGGGAGAGCATCTCTCATTGACATCGTATAGTGTGGACTCCGTGGTAAGTAAGTCTAAGCTCATCAATTTGAATTACACTATTCACATAACTCAAATTGTGTAGCTTAGATCGAATTTCCCCTGTAGTGTAGACAAGGCCTAAGAGACATTTTCTCAAAAGACCTTGTGCAATCTCTCTCACGTCATCTGTAGGGGGGGATAATAATACATGCCTACCTCCTATGGTTGGGAGATGAGGTTTTCCTATATAATAAGCACAATGAAGTACCCATAATTATCAATATTATTAAGTGAAAGACCTCAGACTAGAACCCATAGTTTTCTCCCAGCTCCTATCCCAACTCAGCCCAGTTCTCTTGCCCATAGGCTAAAGAGGTGGCTTCAACTGCTGTGCCCCATCTTGAGCTCAAACTCTTTGAGACAAAGGTGACTGCTCTGTGTAAATGGAATGGTCAGATATTTTAGCAGCAAATCTCTAACAAATTCTACCGACTATGAGCATATGGTGATCTAGAAAGGCTTATAACTTGATCAAATCTGGCTGGATTTTAATCGGGGCAGTACAAAGCACCTCTCTGACCCAAACCCTACACAATCCCTCTGCCTAATTTCATGTTCCTACCCCAAAACATGGAGGCACTACAGCTCCAGAAAGAAATTCTTGGGGGAGGAAGGAATTAATAGTGGTAAAACTAGTTATTTTGCTCTAATCTCATTCCCAGAAATGTCTGTGAAGTTTTTAGTAAAACATTAACAAAAAAAATTCTGCCTCAGAAAGACAAGACATGGAAAAATTTAAGCAAAAATGGTTAACGCTTGGGAAAATTATAACGGATTTATAATGAAAATTATACTGGGTTTATAATGAGAAGCTATCCTCACTTGTAATGACAGGGCCCATTTCTACCACTTATACTCATTGTGGCTAGTATCTCGCTATATGAAAATCCCAATGAAGCTACTCTCAGATATTAATGTACTACTTGGCATGAGTAAAGATAGCAGAGTTGGGGTCATTTTGAGTTGGATGATGCAAAGATAGTGAAAATATTTGTTTTTCACTTGACCAGTCCTATGTGCATTGGGTGAAGTATTGGAATCTGGGTGGTACATGGGCAGTCACAGCAGGGCTGAAGGAGAGACTAGAAAGAATATAGAAGGGAACTCTAATGAACATCTTAGATGTCTGCATACAATGCAAGAAGTACAGGGAATAAAGAGGAAGAACTAGAATACTAGTGAATAATCACAATTATGACATCACTGACATTACAGAAACTTGGTGGGATACAGTTTGTTCAGGAAGGACAGGCAGGGAAAAAAGGATGAAGTGTTATCTTGTATATCAAAGATGTATACACTTGCATGGAGGTTGAGATAGAAGTGGGAGTCACACCTGGGTAAGTGTGAAAGGGGTAAAAAACAAGGGTGATATCATGTTAAATGTCTACTATAGACCATCTAACCAGGAAGAAGAGGTGGATGGGGCTTTTTTTAAACAACTAACAAAATCATATAAAACACAGGACTTGGTAGTGACAGGGAACTTCAACTACCCAGACATCTTCTGGGAAAATAATACAGCAGGGCACAGATTATCCAACAAGTTCTTGGAATGCATTGGAGACAACTTTTTATTACAGACAGTGCAGAAACCAACTAGGGATGAGGCCATTCTGGATTTGATTCTGACAAACAGGTAGGAACAAGTAGAGAATCTGAAGGTGGAAGACAGCCTGGGTGAAAATGATCATGAAATGATTGAATTAATGTTTCTAAGGAATGGAAGGAGTGAAGATAGCAGAATAAAGACAGTGGACTTTAAAAAGGCAAACTTTAGCAAACTCAGAGAACTGATAGGTAAGATCCCTTGAGAATCAAGTCTAAGGGGAAAAAGAGTTCAGGAAAGTTGGCAGTTTTTTAAAGAGACATTATTAAAAGCCCTTGAGCAAATTATCCCAATGTATAGGAAAAATAGGAAGTACAGTAAGAGACCAACCTGGCTTAGCCAGCTGGTCTTCAATGACCTGAAACTCAAAAAAGAGACTTACAAAAATAGTGGAAACAAGGTCAAATTATGAACGATGAATATAAAAAAAAATACAAGCATGTTGTGACAAAATTTGAAAGCCCAAGGCAAAAAATGAGATTAAACTATCTAGGAATATAAGGGGTAACAAGAAAACATTCTACAAACATGTAAGGAGCACCCAAGAGACCAAGAACAGGGTAGGCCCTTTACTCAGTGAGGATGGAAATACAACAACGGACAACATAGAAATGGCCAAAGTGTTAAATGTCTTTTTTTGTTTCAGTTTTCACAAAAAAAGTTAGCAGTACTTGGATGATGACATGGGGTAGGATCTGAGGCAAAAATAGGAAAACGAACAACTTAAAAATTACTTAGACAAGTTAGATGTCTTCAACTTGACAGGACCTGATGAAATACATCCTAGAATACCTGAGCTGTAGGAAGAGATCGCTGAGCCATTAGCAATTATCTTTGAGAACTCATGGAGGATGGGAAAGATACCCGAGGACTGAAAAAGGCTAAATATAGTATTTATTTTTTTAAAAGGGTGGGGAGGTAGAATAAGGACAACCCAGGGAATTATACACTACTCAGCATAACGTTGGTACCCAAAAGATAATGGAGCAAATAAACAAACAATCTGTAAGCACTAAAAAGAAAACAAGTTGATAAGTAACAGTCAACATGTATTTGTCAAAAACCAATCATGGCAATGCATAATGGGACTGAAACACATTGGCAGGCATGACTGGGAGTGTGGGGTCAGCTTTCCAGTGTGCAACTGTCTGCATCCCATAATACCATCTGTATCCCAAAATTTTCACACCATTTTTCAAAATCCCACAAACCTGTGCAGATCTTCTTTCTGTTCACCATCTCTGACAGAAGCATGGAGCCTGCATAGCTCTGCACTATTGTCATGAGAGTTGCAATCACAGGGTACATGATCCTGCAGTATTTGCAGAGTTTTAAGAAAAATCAAATCAGTGGGGAACCTGATGATTTCTTGGAGGACAGATTACTGTGGGATATAGCGAAAACCAATTCAAGATTGTAGGTAGCATTCATTGAACAGCTGCAGATGGTGGAGCACCAGTTCTGGGCCCAGGAAATGAACACTGACTGGTGGGATCGCATCACAATGCCAGCTTGGGATGATGACCAGTAACTGCAGAACTTTCAGATGCACAAGGCAACATTCCTGGATCTGTGGGATCTGTGCAAATTTGCAGAGTCATTAATCATCTTCTGCTATGCAGGACAGTGACTCTCGGCAATGTGTAGGACATAGTGGATGGATTTGCTCCCAAACTGCAGTGGAGCAATAGGCGGCATGCATATCCCTCTTTTGGAACAAGATCAATTTGCCACAAAGTACATCAACAGAAAAGGCCACTTTTCTACATTTATGCAAGCATTGGCGGATCAATGGGAATGCTTCACTGACATCAATGGTGACATCAATATGACAATATGACATCAAATATTACATCAAATCTGACATCAAAGGTGCACGATGCTCACATCTTTAAGAACACAGGAATTTCAGAAAGCTGCAAGCAAAGATTTTCTTTCCTGACCAATGGATTACCACTGGGAATGTTGAAATGCCAATAGTGACCCAGCCTATTCTTTAACCCTCTGGTTTATGAAGACTTATACTGGGCATCTCAACAGCACCAAGGAACTATTCAACTACCGACTCAGCAGGTGCAGAGTGCAAGATGAATGTCCTTTTGTTTGATTGAAGGGATGCTGGTGTTGTTTACTCACACAATAGGAACTTGATGAGAAAATATCCCAATGGTTATAGCTGCTTGCTGTGTCCTGCATAATATATGAGAAGCAAATGGAGACACCTTTCTGCCAGGGTGGAGGTGGAGTGACTGTCTGCTGAATTTGAACAGCCAGATATAAGAGCTACTAAGAAAAGTTCAACACAGAGTTATAAAGCTCATGGAGAAAAGGAGGACTTGTGGAATGTATAAATTTGTTAGTCTCTAAGGTGCCACAAGTCCCCCTTTTCTTTTTGTGGATACAGACTAACACGGCTGCTACTCTGAAAGCTCATGGAGTCTTTCAAAGAGCATTTTAACAGTGAGCCACAGTAATGCATTTTTTGTACTGTTCTCTACCTGGCCCTGCTCTTCTGTGACCTGATAGGAATTGTGTGATGATTGCTGCACATGTAGTAATATAAGATTGTCAATACTTCTATTAATTTTGTTTGTGGATTATCCTATGAGTTGTGCTACACTGTCAGTAACAAGCAATCGATTGCTTTCAGACCTGCTAAGCACTCAGTAGCAGATGTTGCAAACTAATAAAGATGAGCTATGTTTTAAATAATATTCATTTATTTTGTAACAGAATTCAGTGCAAAAACAGAAACCATGAAATTTTAAAACAAATATATTTAAAATTTACTAAAACTTAATAAATTATGAGAACAGAACTTATGTAGAGGAAAGAACATTCATGTCCATTTCAGATACACCTATACCAACTGTGACTTTCAAAGGTCAGTGTATGTGAAGCTGTGATTGTCTTTAATGTCCCCCAGGGTGGAGTGGTAGGGGTAGTACAGAGGCCCTTGATGCCATGTGAAATGTTTGGGGGGAGCTATGGGTGGATCCCGATATTAAGTTATCAATGGGCTGCAGAGGGAGACAAGCCCAGGTTTGTTAAACCTGCAGGTACACCAGAGTCTGTAGCAACCATGCTTGCAGCATCTATGTCCTGGTGCATCTTTCTCTTCTCTTACTGAGTTTTCTCCTCTCCACTCTTTCCTTCTCCAGGCTGTCCCCAGTGTTCATCCTCCAGGTCCTGTGCTCATGGTCCGATGCAGCACTGGCTTGCAGGATCTCACTGAACATGTCATCCTGAGTCCTCTTCTTTCTCCTCCATATCTAGGTCAGGAGTTCCACATGCGTGGAGGGGGAGACCTTCAAGGCTACAATGGCAGCAATTGCAGATAAAACACACAGAGGTACCATTGTCAGTATATTCACTTCATAAAGCAAAATGTAAGATGCAGAACTCATTCACCTAAAGTTTTAAGCACTACGTGGTCATTCTCACTTCTGTTTGGGATTGCTTGTGCACTGCACTAGTCACGGCACTCACAGTGGAGAGTATGGCCTTCCAGGAGTTAGGGAAATGAGGAGGGAATTGCTTGGTTGCACAAAACTAGTAGCACAGGGCAATGACACTGAATACTGGCTCCATTTTCCACAGGCAGTGGTGATTTTAGCTGATACCTCACTCCTGAGGATAACAAAGGCAGAAAGGGCACAGCTGTTGCTGGTGTCCTGAAGCCACCTGGGCACAAATGCTACCAGCCTGTATATTGCAATGGTGCCCACTGAAGTTATTGTTGACTGGAATGGGAAAGTGTCCTACTGCAGAGGAAGAAATAAGGCAGCCCTCCTCAGAAAAAGAGGATTGCAGAGTACCATGAAAGCTTCATTGAGATCTCTCAGGAGGATTCAGGAGACATCCCCATTTATATAAACAAACAGCTCCACATAGCTCCTCTCCCTCCCCCACATAACCCTAGCGGGGACTGAAAAATGGACAGCAACTCTACCTCTCTCGGCTGTGGCACTACATCTAGCATGAGTAAATTAATGAAAAGTCAAAAGCTGTGTCCTGCTGTTTCTGGAGGGGGGGGCATCCCTGTAATGGAAAATTTAAGTACACTCTTATCCAAGGCTCTTTCTCCTGCATCAGCCTCACCTGTCCTTGACTGGCAGGACTGGCTAGACTATGGTAGAGTCAAAAACAGGTCCTGGCTCACTGAACAGCTGGCTCCCCTAGCTGTCTGTCCCCCCTCCTCCTTCTCTTCCTTGTGCACCTCCACCTCTTTGCTGTTCACAGCAGGGGACTGTGACTCAGGGTCCTCTAGGGTGACCAGATGTCCTGTTTTTAAAGGGACAGTCCTGTTTTGGGGGACTTTTTCTTATATAGGTGCCTATTACCCCCCCCCCCCCATTTTTTCACAGTTGCTATCTGGTCACACTATGGTCCTCAGAAGTATCGATAGTGGTGTGTGGGTTAGTGGTGGGGTCTCTGCTAAATATGGCATCCAATTTGTTGTAAAAATGGCAAGCCTGTGGCTCGGCACTGGATCGATTGTTGACCTCCCTGGCTTTCTGGTATGACTGCCACAGCTCCTTGGCTTTCACATGGCACTGCTGCTGATCCCTGTTGTAGCTCTTCCCCTGCATCCCCCAAGCAATCTGCTCATAGATGTCCATATTTCTACAGCTGGTTCAGAGCTGAGCCTGCATAGTCTCTTCTCCGCAAAGGCCCAGGAGATCCAATGTCTCTTGTCTACTCTGAGTCAGACCGCATCTAGAATGGGTAGCCAGCATAATCAGCTGGGCAGTTGCACACGACAATAGAGAGCTGCTAGGTGTGTTTGCCAAGCCAGTCACTCAGGAAAAGACATTTAAAAAATCCACCGGGATTTAGAGAGGAGGAGAGGGGTTTAGGTCTACATGACCCCTGGGAAGTGGAGTTCACAGTACTGACTAGAGTGGTTTGTGTCGGACAGATGCTGGAGGAGTGTTAAGGTTGACATAGGTAACACAGTGTCTGCATGTGTGCTGTCTTGACCTCCATACATCGACCTTGGCTCAACACTGCTCAGGGAGATGGTATTACTATGTCAGCACACTGGGCCACTTACATCAGTGGGAGACAAATTTAAGAGGAGGCACATTCACAGCTAGGTCGACGCAAGAGAGCTTATGTTGACATAAATGTGTGGTGCAGACAGGTCTCAGTCCTGCCTCAGTGCAGGGGACTGGACTAGATGACCTAAAGAGGCCCCTTCCAGTACTACGTGTCTATGATTCAGGAAGTGAACATTTAAAAAATTCCTTTTCTACCTTAAGAAAAACAGTTTTCGGTAAGATAAAAAGCAGCACATGCAATAAAGTGTAGCAGCATTTGTCAAAAAAAGGGGAAGAGTAATCATACAAAAATGTGTAATTGCCATGCAATCTCAATCAAAAACATTTCAGACAGACTTTTGTGGCAGACATGTCTCATCGCTGTAATAAACCTGGGAGATTTTAAAAAAAGAGAGAGAGAAATGAGTCATTTAGTTTTATTAACTATTTTAATGTGACATGTATGGAATTAATATAACATCAATTATTGAATGGTGTAACATATCATTTTGATAGCAAAAGAATGTCCAGGCAATATCAAATTACTTTTTCGTTAATTTAAAAACCGGCTGCAATCTCTTAGAAACTGTCAATTTCAAGACTTTCTCCAAGTCACTGTGGAAGCTTGAACCAACAAAAATGAAATTTTGATTGATTTGGAATACAGCCAGTCATGGTATTTCATTCTATCAAATACACAGATATTATTTTAGGTTATTTAGAGGTTATTAAACATTTTTCCAGTGTAATTTGCACCACCACCATAATCAATCTCGTAGAAACCTCTTTCTTGAGTAATATCTGCTGTAGCTCATGCATATGTTGAAGTCAAAATTGTGTTTCTATACATTATGAAGGTCAGAGAAATATTAAGAATAGTTCTGAATTATTACTTGGAACAGTTAAATTCTTTGGCCCTATTTCTATCACTCTTACTCACACTGCTTACCAAAGAGTCCCACTGAGCTATAGGTCAGTGGAATGCTAAATAACAAACAACTTCTGAAACTAGAATTTGGAAACATTATGCAAAATGTCTCAGGCACAACAAGGTACTACTCATCATGGGAAAGGATGTCATAATTTGGCCCTTTACAAACAGACCTGAGGTTGATAAAGTAGGTTTAGAAAATAATTCTATCTGTGTGACAGAGTTTAATTTTTTTAAAAATTAAATATCACTCTCCTTCTGAGGTACAATACGAAATTAGTAAAAATAAAAAATCAAAAATGCATATGTAGAAAAGGAAAATAGCCCACAAGTGAAAAATGACCCAAAACTTATGGCCCTTGAGTCATTTCTCCAACAGCTGCAAAAATGTCAACACCAGAAAAACATAAAAAAACCAGCAGTGATTTCATTAATAATACGCTTACTGCTACATTGCACAAGGGATCATTGCAGCATACACTCTAGGGACAGACATTGCCTTTAAAATTCAAATAGCTGAACTGGAATTTTTCCTTTGCTTCAACTTACCTGCTGTTACCTACACCAGTGAAATGAGCCAACTGGAGATCATTAATCCACAGGCTCTCCAGATCTTTCATTTTCTTCATGAGTGGAACACAGCACATTAGAGCACATTCTATTCAAAGCAAGAGCATCAAAGGACTGGGGTAATAATTGCTGTTCATGGTAAATTCACCACAGCCAGTATGAAGTGGTCCCACTGCAGGTTGATAGCTACACCGTACCATGGGTGCTTTAGTGACTGTGCATATGGATTCCAGATTTTAATATCTCAGACTATATTTTAGCCCATCTTAAAGACAATCTCTTGAAAATCAGAAAACAAAAACCCTGGCTAAGAGAGGAAGGAAGGTGTTGTAATTTAAACATTGAACAAGGACTCAACAGATGTGTGACCAGGGGCAAATTGTTAATTGTTCACAATCTCTCTGAAATCAATTCCTTATCTATAAAATAGGAATGATAGTACTTTCTTTCTTCCCCTTTTTGTCTTGTCTATTTAGATCAGTGATTCTCAAGCTTTTGTACTGGTGACCCCTTTCACACAGCAAGCTTCTGAATGAGACCCCCCCCTTATAAATTAAAAACACTTTTTAATATATTTAACACCATTATAAATGCTGGAGGCAAAGTGGGGTTTGGGGTGGAAGCTGATAGCTCATGGCCCCCCTCCCACATAATCTCACGACCCTCTGAGGGGTTCCAATCCCCAGTTTGAGAACCCCTGATTTGGATTATAAGATTTTTAGGGCAAGGAGTGCCTCTTAGTCTGTGTAGGTAAAATACCTAGAAAAATGAGGCAACAGTCCGGGCTTCTATATTAAAATACTAAACAATAGTAATGGGCCAAGGTGTACTTTTGAGATGTATTTATCAGTTTCCCAACCATATGAAGAACAGTATGTATAATCCAAAAGATTAGTGTGCTCTACATTGTCTTTTACCTTCTATCAGTTAACATGTTTCAACAAATTCACATCCCCCCTCTTCTTACAAAACAGATAAAAATGACAAGATGAGGACCGGGGGTGACTTTGCACAGTGCAGCCATTCATGTTAGGTGCCAGCATCCGGTCTCTCACTCCTGTGGCAGATTGGTCACCATAATTTCCTTTTACCACAGAGCTAGCCTATGTAATGCCTAAAATTCAGTGTTCTGATAGGGGCCAAACTAATTGAAAAAGTGAAATGCCTGAAAAACTGAAATCCTAACACAACCTGGAAGGATTTCTCATAGCTAAGATCTCATTAAAAGATAGTCTTTGCATGTAGAGCCAGACAATAGTGAGATAGGCCTCATAGGCTAAGTGATTGACAGTGCACCTGCATTCTTCATCCGCTAGAGACCTCCATATTTATGGTTCAGTGACCAAGGACATGATGCTACTTAATTTTAAATTGCCAAAAGGCAGATCATAGCTACAGTTTTCTTTACTTGTTTTGCTTCCCGCACAGGTGACCCTTATCTCATCAGAATACAGAAAGCCAAGTAGTTAATACAACTTCTTCAGACATTTTTATTGCTGTTAATTTCTGGTGAAACACTATCTCTACTCTTCTATGCAGTGGCACTTGCTTGGGCAGTTTCCCAAGCCCCACTTTATTAAATACTGTGCCAGCCAAGGGCCTCACAGCAACAGTTTGGGAGGCAGAGAGCACACTTTTTTATTCTTTTACTGTTTTCTTTAGTGTGATATTTTGAAGGAATATAGAAGTATCAACAAAAGCTTAATGAAGTCAAATTTAAGGGTTCTCTCTTCAAGCTGGCTGATGGGTATACGATGTGCTTCAGATGTAGCCGAGTGAAAATCACCAGGGAGAAGTAAGTGAACAAGCCATTTACCTCTATGGTGCCCTTCTCTGGCAGCCCGAAAGCAGGCCTGATGTTGACTGTGAAGTGGGGTTGAGTAGAAAACAACTGTGTTTCAGGAAAAAAATTCAAGGTTTTGAAATTTGTTTCATTCCATGTTGAAATTTTCCATGAAAAAACACAAACAAGAGAAGAGACATTTGAACCAGGGTCTCCCACATATCAGGTGAATGCCCAAACCACCAGGCTACGCAATAACCGGAAATTGCAGTCATAATAGAGGCAGTACATAGGCATATATTCACTCCTCTACCATAACCCTCAACACCCCATTGTCTTAAGGACTAAAAAGTCAATTTGATATCAGAGGCCCTCATGCCAACTGCCACTTTTTCAAACTCATCTGTTTTCACTCAGCTATTGCTGTCAACTGAATGATTGCACATATAGTTGGGACTTAAGTTTCGAGTGAGATGTCTTGTGCCTTAAAAACAGCTATGGCTATGTCAAATGAAATATAAACCTTCTGCATTAACAACTTTAAGGATCCCACAGTAATCATTCACCAAATATCTATCCTTCCCTATTGAGGCAGATGCAGAATCCTCTAGTGTCTGAAAAAGTCCAAAAGACAACTGTTCATAAGTCTGGCCACGCAACAGTGGAACTCTTGGTTTTGAGGCCAGGAGATCTCAAATATGGATGTTAAAGGAGCAGAATAGTAAAGAATGTTCCACAATCTCCACTGGGGGCAGCCTGTATCCACAATCAAAGCAACCTTCCTGGGGGCAGCCTGTATCTATCATATGCTCCCCTCATAGGTTGCCTCTGACATACAATTTATTATGAAACACCTGTCACCATATAGCAGAGATTATCATTGACTGTAAAACTCTGCTGCCCCCTAATCTGTGATTTAAACCCTGAAATCCCTTTACCAAACACTGCCCAGAGTAAAGGGACCAGAGAAAACAATACAGTGGTGGACTCAAGAGACAATCTTTCCTTAACCCAGAATGCATCTGTATAGCCTCTCCGCTCCACTCATTTACTAAAGGGATGCATAGTGCATGAACACATAAGAGCTACCACCAGTTAAGGGAAGGGAATACCATATTGAGATAGGTAAGGTAAGTTCACTCTATCAAAAGCTTTGTCCTGATCCATAGCGAAAACATAATCCCCTCCTATTCTCCCCTTGCCCAATTTCAGATAATTTCCACAAACCACACAAAATGTCTGCCACGGCATAACCCTTAACTGCTTTTGACTGACTGGGATGTAATAATTTCCCTGCAATTTCCCCCAATCTCTTGTGTTAAATGGAAGCCAACATTTTGTAATCCATGTTAAAAAGTGCAACAGACCCTCAATTCCTGATATCTTCCAAATCCTCTTACTTTTTGCCCCCAAAATTGAAAAGGCCTTCATAAAAGAAAGATCCTAATGTGCCTTTAGTCAAGAGATAATTGAAAGCACATGAAAGCACCAGAGAGAATGAATCAATGAATTTATGATAAAATTCTGCTGTCAACCATCAGCCCCAGGGGAAGTAACTTCTTCACTGACAAGATAGCTGCATGAACATCCATCTCTCTCTTGGTTTCACAAGTGAATCCCATTCCTCACCGGCTAAAGTTTGAAAAGCTCCAATACCTGTAACCTTTCAGGCAGGTGGTGTCAGCAAAAGTTCCAGGTCAATTTTTAGGGGTTTTACCAACCTGGGAGGGGTTGCAAGTGCTTTGGAATATAGGATTAAAATTCAAAATTATCTGGACAAACTGGAGAAATGGTCTGAAATAAAAAGGAAGAAATTCAATCAGGACAAATGCAAAGTACTCCATTTAGGAAGGAAC